>NC_071088.1:43560637-44160637 GCF_027358695.1 Spea bombifrons
ATCCTGCATGCCTGGAGTTTTATTGTGGTGTTCATTTTACATTTTGGCAGTGGCTGTACCCCAGAAACCTATAATGTGGACTTCAGTGTCTCTTAGCTCTTTTTTATCAATGCTTTGTGTTACAGCCATCGGCTTTCTCGTGGATATTTCTCTCTTTGATGCTAGTGTTCATCCAGGCATCTGTCCAGCGGTTTAACGGACAAAACCTTACAGTACCCCTGGGCTACAGAGCTGATGAAGCAGCAACCCATTAACTGGATGGTAATAACTTTGTGCAGCCAAATCCTAAGCAAAGTCATATGTCTTATGTTATACTCTGGATGGTATCTTTAAAAAACTGGAGAGAAAAACAATTATAGGTGTTAAGTTACAAATATACATGCTGCAGTCATTTTATTTTATGAGAGTGCTTTTGGGGTACATGATGATACAGCAACGAAGAGATACCTGTGAAGTCATAGATCACTTCTGCCCAGCTGCTAGACATGGTATATAAACCAATAGTAGTATGTGTGTGGGTATTGGCTTCATATTAGTGTATGGATTATACGTCCATACAGGGGGCCACTTACCACATATCTTGGTACCTCTTTTTACTATTTGAAAGCAAGTTCAAGGCAAAAGGCTTCACTCTTATAACCTTAAAGCTCCTGCAACCCAAGGAGGTCTTGAAAATAGGTTATTAAAATACCACGTTACTACAAACATGGGAATAATTATATTTAATTGGTTTTCTAGTACACAGCTATAAAAACCTCCTAAAGCACACGATGCATATAAAAAAAGAGACATTGCCTCTTGTTTCCATTTTAGAATATTCTCGGAGGATCTGTCTACATTTCACATGCATCCCAGACAACACAATGTTGATATCTGCGAACTGTGTACAAGTGACAGAAAACTAAATTAGCTTTGCTAGTTCCCGTCTCCTACACTGATAAAAACCTGATACGGCGGCTAATGTTATTTCATTCTCAGACAATCATTTCTACCACTGGATAATTTATTTATTTCAGACCCAGCTCTATCTTGATCACCTCATGGCACATATATTTTTCAGTGTGTGGTCTACGCTTTTTGCCATCAATATATTCTTCACTGTAGTTAATATATCCATTTCGCCATGAACTCTATCACGATCAATAGGCAGCTCTATTGTTTTGGAGCGTGATGGAGGTATTTGCCTGTAATGCAGTGGTATGTTTCAATTTCAGAGTGTAATGTACCTAATGATATAGCAGTTGGATAAAGAGCAGTTAGGAAGCTCCCTGGAACAATACATTTATTATGTTACTGTTGTGGTTGTTTCATTTTTTTTTACAAATCAGCCTCATGATCAGCTGCCAATATCATATTTTCAGATTGACAGGAAGGAGAAATAGGACTTCTTTCAGTATGAAGGACACTGGACTGTAGCTGACAATTATTTGAATATCATATGATAAATATTGGATCATCAATATAAATGGAACTTAAATAGAGACATTAATGGATAAATATAAAATATAAATATAAAATATTAATATAAACAGAAATGTTCCAAGGTGAATAGTCTTTATTTTTTGTAGTTTACATAAACCATAAGTGGAATATTTTTTAAGAGAACACAACTGTGGAATCTTGTTTATATGTTTCTTTAATACATCAGGTAGACACATGAATAGTTAAAATATAGTGCCTACGATCTAGCTTTTTGGAGTTTTTTTTTTATTTGGAATTGATAAGGCATTGATAAATTCGGATTGATATCATTTTCTCATGTGGCATTGATGAATTAATCAGTGTTCTCGTGTTGTGTTGATGTGTTAAAAATTGTAGAACTTTTCTCATGTCACAGTGACGACTTAAAAGTTTTATCATTTTTGTCAGCGGATTATTATGTACAGGATATAACTTCCTTGGAGACATGGACTTTTTTATGCAAAAAGGTTCCAACTTAAGCTGACCTAACATAGCCAATTGATCATTAAATTAAAATGTGTTGATATTAATACAACAGACTGCAGGAGACATTAGCCCCTTAATTTAGATCAATTATCTTGTTCACATAAACTTTGTTTAGGGACAGCCAAGATTTAGGGATCCATAGGATGTAAATGTGTTGGATTTACAGGCGATGACCAGGGTTTGCTGATGGAAAGTTAGTTAAAGCTGGCTAACAAATACTTTCATATTTATTCCCACCTTTACCAGGGAATAGTGTAAGGTTTAGGTCTTGGTTAAACTAGATCTGGGCACAGTGAAATTGCATCCACCAATTAGGGTTAATATGGATAATCCTGACGTGGATAGCATGCACTAGTTATATAATAATAATAATGACCAAGAGACAGATGTGTGCCTGCATAAAGGTCCAGTTTTTTGGAAAATGAGTTGACACACCAAGTGTCCTTCAGAAAGCACAATCTTCCTGTCCTTCCTTCTTCTTATGATGTCTTTCTCAGAGGTCAGAATATTTCTTGGGTATGATTGTATCACAGTATTCTACAGTAATCTTTATAGCAACAGCAGAAATGTGTATAACTTGTCGAAATAAAATACATAATTAATCTTATTCAAATTAGTTAAACATAACGTAGAGAGAAGCAGGACAGCCCTCGCTCTTTCATTGGCCATACTGGCAATGTGATATGGAGGAAGAGGAGACCCTGGCACGGGATACCCAGTGGAAGACTATTTAAAGCAGGACTACTTGGATGATACTAGTTTCAACAGTGACAGCTAGTCAGGATGCCCTTAACAGGTTATATATTAATTTATAATGGCTTGGTTCCGTCTGTGACTGGTTCAGTTATATTTGGCTGCCATGGTGCATATATTAACTGTTGAGCAGTATGGTTACTCTTGCTGCACAAGCCTTAAGGCTTAGGTGCAGGACACTCTCTGGGCATAAGCCTTGGCGATACCTATGTGGTAGATTTGGCTACCATACCTAAAGTGGGAAAAATGCCTTATATACTTATGCCAGCCATAGTCGAATATTGTTTAAAGTGGTAACAATATGCAATGCAACTTGTTTCTTATTCGGTTGTACCCTGGTTTCCTTTTTTTTTTGCCTTACTATTTGAAAACAATAAAACATTTTGACAAATAAGTCTGATATAAATGATTGTAAAGTTCTCTGGAATTATGGCATGCCAACTGTTATTCAAATTCAACATTAAAATGTATTTGAAAGTATAAGATTACTGTCACAGTGTGCTGATATTGAAGCTGCTACTTGCACTTCCTTTAAGTCCTGTAAGTGGCAAGGTGGGACTTGCATCCTGGTGCCATGTGTTCTCCAGTTAAGCCACGCACCCGGCCATCCACGTGATGTAAAACAAAACGATTCATCAGACCAGGCCACCTTCTTCCATTGCTCTGTGGTTCATTTCTTATGCTCACATGCCCATTGTAGGCTCTTTCGACATTGGGGAGTGGGAAGCAAAGGCACCCTGGCTGGTCTGCGGCTATGCGGCCCCATACACAACAAACTGTGATGCACTGTGTGTTCTATGCACCTTTCTATCTGAACCATCTTGAACATTTTCAGCAATTTGAGCTACAGTAGCTTGTCTGTTGGATTTCACCACACGGTCAGCCTCGGCCCCCCACATATTCGGTCCACCACTTTTCCTTCCTTGGACCACTTTTGATACTGACCAGTGCAGACCGGGAACACTCCACAAGAGCTGCAGTTTTGGAGATGCTTTTACCCAGTCGTCTAGCCATCACAATTTGGCGCTTGTCAGATGAGTCGCTCAGATCCTTACGCTTGCCCATTTTCCCTGCTTCTAACACATGACCTTGCTGTTTATTATATCCCACACACTGACAGTGTTATTCAATTCACTTGTCAGTGATCATAATGTAATGGCTGATCAGTGTATATCCAAAAGCGGAAGTAAAATATTTTATTAACAATTATGGTGTCAGTGTCTTTTTTCTTCAAGGGTCTCTGTCAGGTTTGGACTTGGAGCATGCTGCAGGGGGCACTAGTCTGTTGCCAAACGTAGGATAAAAATAACAAAGCCAAATGTTAGAGTCACAGGTAAATAAGCAAAGTCCAATATTCAAGCTAAAAGTCAAGGGCACAGGCAAACAAGCAAAGTCCAATTTAACAACCCAAGAATAAGGAACCATAGGAGCCAAAGCATAGGCTGTAGAATCCAGCTGTAGAATAGGATACATGGATTACAGGATACAGCTCTGAACCACTGTTGGAGGCAACAGTATTTTCATTGTGATGTCAACCGACAACTTTAGTTTGCAGGTTGGGCCTACCACACTACTACAGTTACGATTACCAGTACAAACCACAAATTTAGGCCGTGGCTTCGGCTTACTTCGCAATCGTGGAGCGCTGCAGTCGGAGACAGGGGCTGCGGGCATGACAACCTCACTCCCTAACCACATTTTTAACCACATATCTAAAACTAAAGTGTTCCTCTTTGACAATTTGAAATGTTGGAGGCATGAGTTGAGATGTCCTTCCCTCTTGTACCTTTGTGGCATCTGCTTCCACCTATGTGTAGGCCACAAAGGATCTGAAAACTTGCAGAACCTGAAAGCACAAAAGTTACAATCCTTAAATAGACTCAGTAGCAAATTTGCTTAGGTATACAGAGAGAAGGTATACTATAAGAACAAAAGTAAACAAAATTTTTGATCACAACATATTTGTGTCTTTAAAACTATAGCATGGGACAGCATCATGTCTAAGATTGAAGCTTTGTAGAATTTACAATCTCTAGGGCAATTAGTGCTTACTCGGGTTTTAAAGTGTTAACATAGCCTATGATAGTTCTGGGGAATGAAAGTAATTCCTCTCTGTTTTATTGGAAGAATGGATGCTTTGTTTTAGCTGCCAAGTCTTACACGTCCAGAAGAAAATCTATTTTGAAAAGTGCAATAGCTTGACCTTTAGTTACTGTACTTCAGTTTTAATTACAGTGGTAGAAGTGGGCATCTTACTTTGCTCTATGAGAGCCCTATTTGTGCCATTTGCATAGTATTCAAAAGCCATTTTGCAAAAGCACTAAATCCATATAGCATGAATGAAAACAATAACTGGTAATCAAAAAGTAAATGGTAATGTATAAACCGATAGACTTCAGGATATTTATAGGATATACCGTATTGGCTCGAATATAGGCCGCACTTTTTTCCCCCACTTTAAGACTTTAAAGTGGGGGTGCGGCCTATATTCGGGGTCTAGCGCCCGACGCCCGGGACATGCAGTCCCGGGCGCCGGGCAGGCAGCGGGGTTAGGATACAGATCCCCCGCAGCGGTGCAGGGGACCTGCATCCTACTGTCTGATACGCTCAGACAGCCTCCCCTGCCAGCACTTCCCACGGGGGGGGTGCCGGCACGGGAGGTTGTCTAAGCGCATCATGCGGATGCGTTTTACCTCTGCACCCCCCCCCGGACTTACCGGTACTCCCGGGTGTCTTGCGGGGTCGGCGGGGGACATCTACGCAATACAACTTCTGGTGCCGACACCGGAAGTTGTATTGCGTAGATGTCCCCCGCCGACCCCGCAAGACACCCGGGAGTCTGCTCCGGTAAGTTGGGGAGGGGGGGGGGCAGTGGCAGCGGATCTCGGGGAGGGAGGACAGTGGCAGCATATCTCGGGGAGGGAGGACAGCGGCAGCATATCTCGGGGAGGGAGGTCAGTGGCAGTGGATCTCGGGGAGGGAGGACAGCGGCAGCATATCTCGGGGAGGGAGGACAGCGGCAGCATATCTCGGGGAGGGAGGACAGTGGCAGCGTATCTCGGGGAGGGAGGACAGTGGTAGCATATCTCGGGGAGGGAGGACAGTGGCAGCGTATCTCGGGGAGGGAGGACAGTGGTAGCATATCTCCGGGGGGGGGGCAGAGTGGCAGCATGTTTTTTTGGTGCTTTTTTAAAGAAAAAAACTTTTTCTTTAAAAAAGCACCAAACTTTTAGGGTGCGGCCTATATACGGGGGCGGCCTATATCCGAGCCAATACGGTATATAGAAATTTAGTGTGAGGGACTATCCGCGTAAATTGATTTGAGCACACGTAAACAAGAAAGTCTTCCCTGATGTATAGCCTGCGGTAATATTATTAAAGGTGATATATTTACACATCCCCATGAAGATAAGTGATAGAATATTAAGGAATATTTTACATGACATAAAATTTGCTATTTGGAGACACAACTAAAAGATGAATTTTCTAATTCTACTTTAAAAAAAAAAAAGACATTCTGTAACCTCATCTACTATTTATGCAAATCCCTCCACCTTGGCCTTTGGTCTCCTCCTCCAATTTCCATTTCAACATCAGGAGAAGAGAATGTTGTCATTCAACAAATAAGTGCAAGTACAGCACGGGTCTCTGGTCTATTAATTCCCCAGTGCCTAGGAGAGCCAGCATTTATCTGAATATCACTATATGCCTCCAAGTTCACCATTAATAATTTAAGAGTGTATACAAATCTATCCAGTCATATGAAAGGGTGCCTTTACTTAAAACGGAATCAAAATATACAGGCAGAACATATTTAACCTTGAGTGACACTAAACAAACATTACGTCCTCGCTGTGGTTCCTGTTTGAGATTTCGCTCCATCTTTGAAATGATGGTTTCAATATTAATGGGTCTCAGTGCAGGCCACTTTCTAGGAGCTACTAAGATAACATATGGAAAAGTGATATTGATTAGAAGTGAAAGAGGTGTTTAAGGCTACTTCAGCAATGACAGAGTTAAAACCTAAATGAAAATGCTCACACAACTTTCCAATGATCAATCAATGTTTCATTCCGGTGAAAAAGTCTATCAAGGTTCTGTTTTTTTCATTTTACAGAAAATCATTTTTAATTGTATTAAAAAATCATTTTGCAAATGGAATTGAGCGAATGCCATTTCAAATAAATTGCCTCCCTCATCATTTCTCTTTGACTTGTTCACAGAAACAGGGTGATTCAGACTGTATTATACATTATGTTCAAATCTCTCTCTTCTCTTATGGAAATCACAAGCAGCTTCTTTAAATCATCAAGGGCGCAATTGTTGTTTATAGATTTAATCTAAAACTATAGCTTCAATTTAAAGAAAAGTAATGCTAAATTACCCTTATAAAATCTGATGTAAGTTTTAGAACAGTTTATTTTAATCTACATATTTTTCAATACGTTATTCTAGTGTAATTGTAGACATTTTAATTTATGTAAAGTTGTCCAATGGTCGGCTTTTAAAAAAAATTCTAGTAATGTGATTTAAAGATGGCTCTGCTCTATATCTTCTTTTTCTATATTCTGATGTCCTGTTAGTGCCAAAGGTCCCTTTTATCTTTTGTATTGATGATCGCCGTTATTAGTTACAGGGTATACTGAGGCATGGCATTATACTAGGCTGCATCTAAGAGGTTGTATAGTCTACAGAGCTATACAACCATACCTGGGAACTCCTCCGGTTCTCCGGGTCAAGACCCGAATCTTGACATGCCCAGCTCCCCGCCCATTTTTTTCCGCTCACCAACGTCACCGGGACCGCCCACCGACATCACCGGGACCGCCCACCAACGTCACCGGGACCGCCCGCTGACATCAGTGTGCAGTCCTGGCCGCGCCCGCAAGGGAAGGCTCTGGGTAGCTGGAGCCAAGAAGTTCCCAGGTATGTATACAACCTACTAAAACAATAATATACAATAATGGATTCATATATAACTGAGCATTTAAAGCTATTCACACAAGATATCCTATCCCAAAAATTGATTTAGTGGTATTGTTTACCATGAAGTTATTCCACAAACTATAATCGCCTTATGTAAATAATCCCAACCACAGACGCCAACTGTCTTTTGACTCGTATGTCACCTGTTTGACTTGGCACTCCTTACCATTTCACCTGAAGAAGGTTCCTCTGACTTCTTCAATGCTTATGTGACTACATCATTTCCTAAAAGTATTTCAATCCATTCAGTGGTTAAAAAGTACATACCGACCTCTATAGAAGTATTCTTTTTTAAATTGCAAACATAAAAGAACTTTGCTCCTGGAATTACTTGTCTTAAATAAATTACACATTAATCCAACACTGCTTTAATTTCGTAGTAAAGCATCACCAGCAAATCATGTCATCATGTTTACATATTAACGTTAAATGTGACTGCTATTACTAATATGCCCCTAAACCCTTAGTACTCTAGGCATATGTCTGCGCAGCCAAGTGGGATATCTCATACTGATTACAGAGGAAATAGAAAATTACGCATTTCTATGCATTATGCATTTTCTACCCTTCATAAAAAAAAATATCTGCAAGGTCTGAGTTGGAATTAGCTCCCCTGGCTAACGATCTTTGTCAAATATGACTCATTTGCATAACGTGTTTCTGTTTCGCACAAATTTTCTTCTCTCTGTACACTGATTGCTGCCTGTGCGATACATATATTGTTCCAATCTTTTTTTTTTTTCAGCAGCATATTAACAATATCATCGTTATCCATAATTTAGCACATACCCCAAAAAATCCCACAGTGCAGTGCTATGGATTTCCAGACATTATAATAAAATATTTTGTACGCTGATTCTTTCAAGGGGAAAATCTATTGAGATTGGAGGCTCCAGTATAGTAGACAATATTAATACTGAAGTGTATTTTTTCTCCTAGCTACGAAAATGCATTTTAATCAGAAGAAGGAAGCTAAAAATGTAGATTTGCTTGATATTTGCCACAAGCCTTTCCACCAATGAATACAACCATGCGAATATATTTTCCAAAATGCTGAAAAGCTGTTAACCCCTTAAGTACTTAGGTCTTATTTTCATATCATAATTCCCTCCACTCTTATTTAGTTTAACCACACAAATTGTTTTTTTTAGTACAAGTACGCCTTTTTTTTAAAACCATACATAAATATATTAAGCATCATGTAGTATGAAAAACGTAAAAAAAATGGACAAAAACAGTTTCACCTAAAAAATAGCCAGTAAATTGAAAAAAAATAATAATATATATGCTGCCAAAAAGCTTGTGCGTGCCACCTTTACCCCCAACAACTTATCAGTGCCATCTTAACCCCCAAACACTCTTCCTGTGCCATCTTTGCCCCCAAACAGCTAGAGAGACAGACCCCGTCACAGTTGCAACTGCTGTGACCCCTGTAGTTACGCCACTAGCTTTGTCCCTGATACAATCGTTTGTAAACAGGAGATCGCAAGGTTAAGGTTGGGTCTTTAGGGGGCTTTATTTCATTGTTGTTGGTCTGCCCGAACTTCCAGGCAGAAAGCAGCAGAGCGCCTCATCTCAGAGGACATCCTAAGAGATGAATCCATGTGATTATGGTTGAAATATATGAAACATTGATCTTGAAATTAGACAGGAAGTGGATATTTGCGTATACATGTTTCATGGGGATATTTGCCAAAATTAAAAAGAAAGAACAAGTCTGGTACAGGTGCAAAAATGGGAAAACCCACCTAAAAGTACAAGGGTATGATTTATTCAGTCTCTATGTTGTCTGCCTACTGTACGGCACTGCATAATGTTGAAACTGCAGTATATTATTATTGTTATTATTATTATTGTTGTTGTTCATACACTTTTTTTCCCCACCACCCATGTTGCACTCCGAGGACTTGCCCCAGCACCCAGAATGTGCATCTAGAACTTGCACCAGGACCCATATTGTGTACATAAGACTTCCCCAGCACCCAGGTTGCACTCTGAGGACTTGCCAAGCACCTAGATTGCACACATAGGAACTGCCACCTTTCTTTCTCCTCCTCATTATTTCTCCCCTATATGTTTCTCTTTATTTATATCAATAGTCTTATTACCTCTCCCCTTTCTCAAAACCTATATCTCCCTCCTTGTTGCTATTTATACCCCGTCACTATCTAACTCTCCCCTTCTCACTATCTGTCTTTCCCCCTTCTTACTATCTGTCTCCCCCCTTCTCAGTATCTATTGATCCCCTCTGCTCACTATCTATCTTCCCCCTTTCTAATTCACTTACATGCTGAGGTCCTGTGGTGGGAGCGCGAGGCATGGCTTCATTGCTGAGCACCGTAATGCATGTGTGTTTACAGAAGAAGAAGTTCTACTTGAACTCTCCAAAGTAAAAACAGACAAGTCCATGAGACCAGATGAGATACACCTAAAGTTATTAAGAGATCTTAAGTGTCCTGGCAAAAACATTGGCAGACTTATTTTACCAGCTGCTACTGACAGGAGCAGTTCCGGCGTATTGGAAGTTGGCTACACTTCACAAAAAAGGTAACAGGGAAGATTCAGCCAACTACCGATAGACAGATTAAGCCAACAGTTGGCAAATGAATGGAAACCATGCTAAGGGGGAATATTGTTACATATCTGGGTGTAATCGGTTGCAAGATCAGAAATAACATGGGTTTACTGCAGGGACATCAAACTTATTTATTTCCTTGACTGGGTAATATTTGACATTAACCCCTTTATAAAAGACTTATAAATATTAAGGTTAAAATAGTTAAATGGATAAGACAATGGTTAAGTGGCAGGAAACAGTAGGTTGTAGTTAATAGTGTATATTCAGAGGACGTTCTTGTTACTAGTGGGGTACCACAAGGATCTGTATTGGGACCCATACTTTAAAAAAATAAATTATTAGTGATCTTACAGAGATCTTAATGGTAAGGTTTAGGTGTAATGTAAGAAAATTTTACTTTGGCGGGAACAACCTCCTATCAGAAGTGTTAGATTCTAATACAGTAATGGAATTAAAACATGCATGGGATATGCATCAAGCTTTCCTGATGCTAAGACAAGATAAAAGAGTAATTATGATCTGAGTCTTCAAAAAAGGAAAAATGGGCAGGCTAGATGCGCCAAATCATATTTTTCTAATATGGCTTATAAACATAATAGAACTAGAAGCAGTAACATCATAAACAATGTAAAACTACTTTTTTGTATTAATTATAAGTCATGAAAATAGTACTGAACAAATAGTGATATTTGAAGTTACAGATTCCATGAGAAAGAAGAGAGACACCTTTAAGAGCCCTCCAAATATTCTATTGTTTGAGTGACATGAATGTTCTTACGTTCTGTTCTACCCATTGCATATTTTTTCTGCTTATTTTATATTACTTTCTTATAAGCTGTCACTCAATTTTACTCATACTCAGAAATCAGCTCCATCCACCACAAGCTGCCTGGAAAGCATATTAAATGAATGCACCATTTTTTTTTATTTCTTGTACTCCTTAATTTAGTATTGTGTCATTGTTATGAGAACATCCTAGAGTCACAGTCATAATCCACCAAGCAAGTATCTTAATCTGCATTGTGAAATTATTTGTTAAATCTCGCACAGTTAATTTTGTATCAACACCGACATCTGCCTCACACATCTTTTTCAGGGGATCTTATGTCTATGTTACTAAAAGATGTAGCTGCAAAGAGACCACAACTCTCTAGTGAAAAAACAGATTTGTATCCCCACAATGTGTTGTCTAGAAGAGAATTTTGACACACGAGGGTTAATACTGTAGGGTTACTACTGAAGGCATGTTGGTGTAAGGGTTAATGGTTGAAAAAAAAGGTCACTATGGTGTTTTTTTTTACATATTATCTGTCTAAAGGTATAATAAGAGCTTTAAATTAAAGTGATGTGATGTAGAATTATATCACATAGAACGTTGTAGTGCTGCTGCACACAGTTGACATTGTTTTTGAACCTATGGTACAGGATATGGAGAGCAGATTTTGGCTAATAACAGATTTATGAACATTAAGAAATGTTAACTAATAGATTTACGAGATTATAGCCTAATAAGGATACAGGCTCTTTTGCATTACTAATTGTTATAAAAGTGGGATCCTTCCAGCCATTGATCAGTGTATGGTGCCTGGCGTTTAGCCCTGAAGCCTGTCTTACACTGACGTAGCATATCGCTTTGGGGGTCTCCCAGTGCAGGAAGGGATGTAAGCATAATTGGTTCCATTCTTTTTTTATTTGAGTATTATGCATGTTTTTTAATTTGGTTAAAAAAAACTACATGCATGATTTCATCCATTGATTGAAAGCGTTATCTCTGTATCCTCAAACCTATTGCCCCATGCCTGTCCACGCAAGCGTGTGCAGTTATGGGTTAAAACAGGCTGAAAGTTCTGTTTATACATACTGTTATGCTACTTTATGCATTGCGGCTATCAAGTCTTTGCAACAAAGAAACATAAAACTTGACAGCAGATAAGAACCATTTGGCCCATCTGGTCTGTAAATTTTTCACGTGAAGACTCTTAGACTCTTGTCTTGGATTTAGGATATATTTACGCTTCATGGATGTTTAAATTCCCTTACTGTATTATTTGGGCCAGGATCAGACTGATATGTTGACAGAGATGTTTCCTCTGTAATGGTACAAGAAAGCTAAGACTTCAGATGCTCCCAAGTGGGGGCGCACTGTAGGAAAGGCTATGAAGCTACTGTCAGTTTTTAATGAGCATCTCAAATTTGTTTTGTATGGTATTTCACCCTTCAGGAATCTCTTGGGGCACCCCATGTGTAAAAGTGAGTTCAGACATGTACCTCCCTGCACATTTGTGCCTAGTGTGATCCTAACCAGACCCCACTGATAAGGCCCATACATGCTGAAACATACATCTGGGGTTGTTGGTTCCTTTATGCATGGGAAATTTTCCTCATAATAAAGTTATGGATTGCCCCTGGGCCATGGTTTAGACTGATATGAGCTACAATTTTAGATGCTTCTAAGCAGGGACACAACGTAGAATAGGCTATGAAGCTGCTGCCTGTTCT
The DNA here is from genome assembly GCF_027358695.1 of Spea bombifrons. Taxonomy (NCBI): domain Eukaryota; kingdom Metazoa; phylum Chordata; class Amphibia; order Anura; family Pelobatidae; genus Spea; species Spea bombifrons. Next base: position 43,573,401 of record NC_071088.1, read on the forward strand.
TTGTGAGCATCCCAAATTTGTTTCGTATGTTTCATTAATAACCCCCCTTGGGTAAAGGAAAACTTCCTCACGTTACATGTAAGTCTCCGACTCTCTAGTTTTATATTATAACCTCGGGATCCAACATTTCTCCTTCTGTGAAATAAACTTCCCTCATGTACTTTGTAAAATTCCCTTTATTTAAGTATTTAAATGTTCCTACCATGTTGCAATATCTTTATATTGTTTAGTTGTCTGATATAATATACATTTAATGTTTCTGATTTGTATGCCATGCTACAAGCTATAAACACATGGCTACCATATATTCAGAGACAAGTTGTGTGTGCGCTATGTTTCTATGTTTCAAGCTTAAATTATGCCTCAAAGGGTAGCCAAAGTGAGAAGCTACAACACATGAGTTGTAGAACTGATCATCTTCATACCCTCCGGGACACCTGCGTTGGAGAGTGTGGCTGAAGATGATAAGAGATGGGACTGGAGGCAGAAGTGTACTTAAACACTCATACTTTAGCTCTCCAGCACGTCTATCTTTTTGTAGAAAAAAAGGCGCATCTTCAAAGACTTGAGAGATAGACAAAAACTACTGTTAGTGTAATATAAAAGGTATATTGATACCTTTTTGTTATATCACTTCAAAGATTATATTTATGAGTATTCCGGGTAAATGTATGTGTTTTCTTCCTTTGTTCTTTAGAAGTGAGCATAAAGTAAGAGATTGTAAGTGAGCATAAAGTAAGAGCTAGGTGTTAGACTTCTGTGTGTCAAAGATTGCAGAAGGCGATTCTATATCCTCAGTATAAGTGTTGTGAGTGCAGGTTGTCATGGCAGTTGTTAATTTCTTGTACCAGGTTTTCATGCTTTGCAGTTGTGTGCAGCAATGGCTCTTACGGTATTTCACTTGAGATAAATAGGACTCTCCATGAAGTTGAAGAGCTACAACTCTTAAAATGAAAACGTCACTGTATGTATGTATATAAAGCTAGTCATAAATAGTGTCCCGCAATGTGGGTGTTCCACTCCCGCCACATTTGTGACCAATCTCACCTGCTCCCGCCACATTTGTGGCCAATCAAGCCCACCTCCTTACCTGAACTGCAGATTTCCCACGCAGTCGCGCAAGGCTGCCCTCGAGTTGCTCCCTCAGAGCATCTCTTATCTTGCTCCGCCCAGGAACAAGGCGGAGTCATGGGAAGTGATGTCATATCACGTGACTCCGTTTTGTTCCTGGGCATAGCAAGAGAGGAGACACTGTAAGGGAGCAGCAAGAAGGCAGCCTTGCGGGCCGGACTGCGCGGGATTACCGGGACCCTCAGGTAATGTGCCTGACTGCCCGCTCCCGCCCGCAACCCCAGCAAGACCGCCCGCGGGACCCGCCTCCCAATGAAGTCCTCTACCCTGAAGAGCTCAGGGTCAACCTCGGGGAGTTTCCAGGTATGGATATATGTAACATATTGCACAACTGGAAAAGATACACACTATAATTTAAATAAAATGGATAGTACAATACATTTAAGATAACCGTTTTTTATTTAATTGTATTGTATTCACTTGGCATTAAGTCTTTGACTGTTTTCTTCAGTTTTAGTTCACATATTACCCAGAGAACATAATGTTTAAAACATCATTGTTTTCTCAAACAGTAATAATAGGGATACAGTGCCGTGAGGCACCTTAAACCACAAAAAGCTAATTTAGCAAAACACAGCTGTACTCGAGATATCATAGAATAACAGCTTTTTTCTGTTCTTATACATACATAATAATTGTTTACACATGTTCTCAATTAACTTCTTTGGTGAACTATGTAAATGGATTTTGTGGTTCTGCAAGATTGACGTCTATGAATAATTAGAATCAGGCCTCCCGCGTCTGTCCAGAGGGACCCTAGATATTTCTGGCTCTATAGATCTCTAGCCATAAAAATACTTTTTTTCCCTAAACTTCTATACAGATATTGTCGGTGTAAAACCCAGCCCAACATAAAATTTTCCAATACTATATTATAGTATTATATTATTTTAAACAATAACACGCGGCAAAAGAGGCGGCTGCCCCAGGCCCGGTCATTCCTTGAGGGACAATAGCTGCCCCTTGAACCCAGAACAACCGTGGTCATAGGGGCCGCACCTGCGGCACGGCCTACCACTCTTGGGGGCCTGGTGGCCACTTCCGCAGAGGCCTGCATCTTACTTCTGTGTTGCTCGCACACAGTGTGAGTAACGTCTCTTCTTCCCCCTAGTGGTAACAGAGACATTAAGGAAATCTGCAGGGGAAGTAAGAGGGTGCGGGAGGGAGTATGAATGAGTACGTGTGAATGCATGAGTATGTGTGAATGAGGGAATGATTGTGAGAATGTGACACCTCACGTGGAGTTAAGCTACAGTAAGAAGGAGGGAAGACTGGACTGATTCTGACAGTCTCCTAGTAATCTGCAGAGTCAGTGAGGCAAGTACTTTTGTTTTTTTGTTGGTTTTTTTAGGCTTTGGGGTGGAGGGTGTGATTGCATGCTAGGGAGTGTGGGTCCAATCAATATTAAAGATGGCCCTGAGCTTCCCTGTGACCTGCAAAATGATTCTTTGTAAAATAATCTGCAAGGCAGGTAGGCCATGCCTCTTTGCCGCTCCTGGCACAAAATTGCCTAAGGGGGACCCTTTGTTTAAGGGATAAGGGTTATAGGTCGCTCGGGGAAGACCTTATTCAGGACTATTTATTTGAAATTATGACATAGTTATAGGTAATTGTGTAACTGTGTAAGACATTTAGAGGAAGATTGTATTTTATTTACTCAATTAAATGTTTAAACACAATCTGTGCTGTTCAAATACGCATTATTGTGTGTGATGTAGTGCTACCAAACTAACATTCTGAGCTCCCTGGAAAAAAAAGTGGCAGAGGGATTTAGGTTTGTGAGAATTGCAGTTAGCTTCTGGGTTCAGAAAGACATAAAGAAGATCCCTTGAACAAGAAGTTAAGATGGCTTCTACTATGGTACAATAAAATGCATTTATAATGAATACATAGTGCATTTTTCATTTGTAAAGACTTTTTTTAAACATACTAAAATAAAAAGCATAAAATGTTATTTCGTTGTTTCAAGTTTAAAATTTAAAAGATGGTGGTGTCAGAAACAAATAAACCTACTGCAAATTGTCCATCTCTAACCATCACTGATCAGTTGTTTACCAGCAAAACAAAGTCTTTGACCAGTCTTCTGTACTGTATCCACTTTTAATAAGCTTTGCAAAATCACCTTTGCTTTTACTCCTCAGATGTCCCATTTTTGGTTGTCGCACACAAAGTAAACCAATATCATTCTGATCATGTAACTGTGGCTACTATGTTTCTGCATTACTGAGAGTCATACTCTCCCATATGCTTTTAAGCACTGGCTATAAGCACTGCAGAATCTCATGCAATTGTTATGAGGGATACTAGCCATATGCAAGCACTTAACTGTTTAGGAACAATAGCCAAAACATTTTCAGATGCACGCAAACTGTATATGCTCTGTGGTGCAGGATGGAATGGCCTTGCAGAACCTTCAGTGGAGGGTAGAACATATTCCATTAATCCTGCCCTACTAAGCATTAACCAGATCTAAACAAGAAGCATTTATCCCAAGGGTACTCTGCCAGTCTCCTGACATCTTCAATCACTTAATCAGACCGAAATGAACTATTGTCCCAGGAAAACAAAAGAATCATTAGTGCTGGACTGCATCATGCTGTAATAAAAATTCTAATAAAATCTTTAAAGTAGCTCATTTATCTGCAGTCAAAAGAGAGAGAGGTCTAGCTATAAGTGAATTGAAGACACAGCTACCGTTTCATTTTAATTTGGCTACAGGCTGAAGTTAGATAGTGGTAAGAAAAGATGCACATATTAATATATGGTAATTAAGTGGAGGAGAAGATCCATGGAGCCTACTTAATTTATCTAGGGAATACCACATCATTCATAGCATTCTACCTTAATTTATTTTTTTTAACCTTCTAATAAAGCCACACAAATCGCCAAGATTAGGTCCTCTCTGGGGTTCTAGTAACAGAAGGTGTTTTATAATAATATAGGTTACTGGATAGTAAACGTTTGCTTGAAAATATTACATTAGTATAATTCTTTAATATTTAGTATGTATGGTCGGAGGGGCTTAGCCTATTCACAGACGTTCAGGGTTCCTGTGACATCCGAATAGTTTCATACTATTGTTCATAAAACTGTTATTACAAATTTCCTTTCTTAATAATGAATGTAACTAAACAGAGCAGTTAACCTGTCTTATCTGGCAGCATCAAGGATTGGGTTCAATAATGTGACAGATAGCTTCCATTTTTTACCGGAAACTTTATACTACGCGTTTTTTTCTGCTATGATTTTGTACCTAGTTTTGCTCCGCACGTAAGGACACATTTTTTGCATACCTACCAAGTGTCACTTTTTATTAAAGACAACCGACCGTGACCCAGATGCCTAATGTTCTTATTTACTACAAGCTCAGAATGTTTGGTGTGTATGAGGGCATCCTACAGCCGTAATGTTTACCAAAGTGTCTGTGCAATCCCAAAATGTTTAAAAATGAAACTATGTGAATAAATTATATTATGCACCCTAAATACCATAATCAACAACATAAATAGTTGTAAATAGGTAACAAGGTCTTGGTACAGCCTCAACCACACACTCTACAACAAGTAACCTTCCTTGGCCTTGCCAAATCCTGGCATGTATGTTGTACTTATACTTACTTAGAATAGAAAGGAGAGTTATGTACAGCTCAACTTGTCAATTCTCTGAATATCAGAGATATGTGAAACATATATACAACGATTTACCAGGCCCTCATGGGACTAATGAAGTATCACCGCAGGGTCAGGACTAGAACAATCATCAGAACAAACTAGATGGTCCTTCATAGACATCAGTGTCGGATCACACTGTTGCAAGGATTGATGGTTGTCAGTCATTTAGTGTCATGCAACCTAGGATTATGAGATTTGTTACCCATAAAGTTTTAATTTGCTTGGATTGTATTGGAGCCATTCCTTACTTACTTAACTTGGAACCCATTTATAGATCAAACCCTTCTGCAATTCCATGTATTTCGTCTCCCGGAATCAAGTCTTCTATTCGTGTTCATTATAGAGATGGAAGACAGTGAGTGAGCATCCAATGGTTTCAGACGGCATTGTTTTATGCAGCAGATTGGTTGCTAATTTTAGGAAAGTGAAATCACAAACCTTTTAAGGGAAGGGAAAAACAAGAATATTGTCACTTGACCCTTAGCTACTAAATCAAAGTTGGACACTATTGGACATTTTCCCAATGAAATTTGTGTTAAATAAGAACGTTACGGGGAAAATTTAATAGCTTAGTGGCAATGTCATATCATTTGTTCTAAGTATTCATAAATAATAAGTGAACAAAAAGGTGGAACAACTTGGCTTTTTATAAATAAAACTTACTGTAGCGACAAGGTAGCTATCAATAACATAGCTGTTACTGTAAGAGCTGTTCTAGTCATTAACAGTATTGCTATCCTCATAATAATTTATCAGCAAGTAATTGCAGCCTTAATAATAAAATAATACCCCTGAGGGGGGTAAACATTTAAATGTGCATCTGTATTACATTTTCCAATAGGAAAACAAAAGTCTTGTGGTTTCATGGGATCGTGAGTAATCAATGCTTTAAATGAGACTCCAAATTTGCAGAAAGTTACAATGTACAAGATCAATAAGTTTATTCTCCAGAAAAAGCTATTACTGACATCTTAATGCTCTGTAAATGCGGAGGCCTTTTCTGCGAAATGCCACATGCAGCACAGGAACAGTCTCTCCCAACGAAATCAATGCTGTTTAATCAAAGGTCTCTAAGCAAAGCAGGGAGAGCACTGAGCTGGAGCTGATACAGTGTAACAGAACAAAACTCAGGGGACCTGGGGACGCTGGAAAAGAAAAAGAGTTTTATCTGAGCATGTGCATGGTTCAGTGATTCCAACACGTCCTCAGCTGTTGAGATGCACATTACCCATATATATCATTCATACTCCTCTATACTTAGATGGGTTAGCTTTTTAAGATAATCTACAAGAGCCATATGGTGGGACTAGATAATTTGTCTCTAACTAGACCCATACTTACCTATGTATTATTACATGAGGTGTGAACATGCACTATACAGGGCCTACCCAAGCAAGTTTCTCTGGCAAGAAGGATTCATGTTTTCACACACACTCTGTGGAAGACATCAGGGCCGGCACTACCTATAGGCAAGGTGGGCGCCAGCCTAGAGTGCAGATCTATGTGGGGGTGCCTCCTCTGCGGTGGACTGGATGGGCAGATCCACTGGAGAAGCATGACCGATTGGGAAGATCATGGATCTCTCACCAACCGACCCTCAATAAAAGGAGCACGGTCTCACTGCTCCTTTACAATTCTGCCAGCGTATGACGACAGATAGAAAGAATATATGCAGAGAAACAGAGATATGAGAAGGGATCAAAGAGAAGGGAGGAGAAATAAACAGAACGATGAGAAACGTATAACATGTATACGGTGTACAACCTGGCATACAAACATTCCATACATTATTTTAATTTCATGAGTGGTCACATTAAATAAGACAACCCAGCCACAGGACTTTGTGTTTATCTGTGGGTGAAACTTTTTGTTTTGGGTTAATGCTCAACTCATTACCATACCTGGGAACGTGTGGGCTCCGGCTACCTGGAGCCTACCCTTGCAGAACCCGACCAGGACTGCCCACCAGCTGACATCAGTGGGTGTTCCCTCTGACATCATGAAACATCCTCATTTAAAGGGGAAACTGGTTGGGGTGGGGCGGGTCAGGACCCCGCTCCTGTGACCTGGAGGATTCAAGTGTTGACCCGGCGTTCTCTGGGGCAAACCCAGAGAGTTCACAGAAGTGTCGGATAGGAAGGAACAGAAGGTCACCGTAAAAATAGGCTTAGCTATGATGATTGAGAGAGGACAAAGGTGTTTATAGTGCTTCCAGCCATGAGATGCACTGGGCTTACCTAAACCTAAAAAATAGGCTTAGCTATGATGATTGAGAGAGGACAAAGGTGTTTATAGTGCTTCCAGGCATGAGATGCAATGGGCTTACCTAAATGAAGACATAAGAAAATAAACTTGCATTGACAAACCGTCTTGGGAGATGAAATCCAACAACGGCTGGAAATCTCTCTTTTGGCAGCACCTCATGATGACTGCTCCTTTATTCTGGGGCAGGACCCAAAAAATCCTTTTAGTTCAATCCTCTATAAGATATACCACCAACCAGAAAGAAATGGTTGGGTGCTGGAGCATGCTGGTAAATATTATGGGATAATACATTTTCAGACAAACTGAAAACAATATTGAGCATGCCCTAAAAGTGCAGAACTATTTGAAAAGGTGTTAAAACACATTATAGTAATGTGCTATGCTCTATTACTTAAGATTACTTGTTAAGTAGCAATTTAACTTAATTCTTGTTGTTAGCCTGCCATGGGTGTGAGGTCACAGGAACTGAGGGGTGGGCAGGACAGCTTTTGTAAATATGCTGGTTAAAGATAAATTATCAACACAACATTTATTCACTTATTGCATTTTAAAGAGAACTTGTGACATCTTTTTCTTTATTATGTATTGATATATATAGTGCCATCATATTCAACAGCATTGTCCAATTAGTAAACAGGACAAAACAAGTAAGGCATCACATAGCATAATATAAAGAGGGCTCTGTTCACACAAGCTTACAATCCACAATTATGTTTAACAAATCATTGCCCCATCACAGGAACTTTCAATGTAAAAAAAAAATTCTAACATTGCAATGGTTTTCCAAGGTGCATATTGCTCTGCCGCATGACCCATTATTGCCGGAATTAATTTATTATTCCATGAATATATAAGTAAGAACACTGATGAGCGTGTACAACAGCCTTCTCTAGCAACAACATCTGAGATTAAATGTAACCAGGATGTTGACCCCAAATAATTGAGAAGTTATTCTTCTGTATCACCTAGATATGAAAGCTGAATGTTTAACTCTTGTAGTGAATAACATTCACATTTGCAGGCAAAAATGGATTAAGCATACAATGGTGCATTACATTATGATAGGAATTTACTATTAGAAGTACAATAATACAGAACTATACCAGAGTCTTCATGTACTACTCCACTTCCTTTCTGAAATTTTATAAGACCTAAAATTGTCATCATTGCATTACGTATCCAGATCCATTAAATGAGAAACCTAGTTCTTTAGATTGGTTAATCAATCCAGTAAAACACCTTGATAGTATTACATCTGGTGTGATAGAAGCAGCATTGATAGGATGATATTTGATGATTATTTATAGACTAAATTGATTGATTTATTCCATTGGTTAACTAATTGTAAAATAAGGCTTCATTGGGAGGAACCATGCTCCCAACAAACATATATGTATTATTCTAGACATCAGTTGCATTACAAGGTCATCCTCTACTTCACAGTTAACTTCTGAATGGTCGGAAAGCAGGGGTTTTACGTTAGGTCTAAAGCAGGAGTGTCAAACATAAGGCCTCAAATGCCATAACCAGGCCAGATATCCCAACTAGACTACAAATGGCCCAATCAAAATGGATGGAACTGATTAAATTGATTGTGTTCGAAGCAATGATTTGTCTAAATTCTGGTCTAGAAAGTGAGCAGAGTTAACTGTCCTTCAGGTGATACACACCTATCATTGGCTGCACCCTTCTCAATCCATGCAGAAACTGATGTGATCTCATAATCCAGTGCCCAACAGTCCTAATCCTAATGTCATTTTTTTATTAAATAGAAATGGGTTGTCATCCTGGTGAGACCCAGTTAAAAATCCCAGCACGGCATCCTACTAGTCTTGCTACTTCTGGACACCCCTGAGCCTATCTGTGCAATTAAAAAGTCTGCATTCTTTACCTAAGAGGGGGCAGTTGCGCCCCTTTACAATCTTCTACTGTCTTACTGTGGATATTTAAGTTAAATATTTGATGTGTATATGTTTAGAAAAAGGGTAAGTTAATATTTAATTCTGCTTAAATATTTTAAAAGAATGTGGTGTGATAACGGTTAAATCTAAACAAAGCTGAGATACCCAAAAAAGTTCTCAGGTGTGTCCATAGATATAGATAATGAGAAAAATAATTTAGATCCGACAGGCAAACCAATAGACATAATCACTGTCCATCCCGGTGGTGCACTAATGCGTTGAAGCGTGTCTAATCTGAACACAGTCTCTGAATGAGCAGAGTATAACTGCCCTCTGATGCTGTCAGCAAAGTTCTTTAATCAGCCGTGGAAGCAATGACTTAGAATTAGGTTTTCGTAATGTTTGGCTGCAATAACCTGCAGCAGAAATATCAGTCTACTCCCCACCTCTCCTACCGAAATGAGTTGCCCAAAATAAAAAAAAAAATAACATTATTGATTAACTGGGAGATTCATTATCCATCTGGTTCCAATTAAACTCTTTTTATCACAATTCCTCTTCACCTCAATTACTGTATACTGCGCTGATTTTATCTGTCTTAACATCAGATAAAATACATCTATGCCAATGTGAACAATAATACCGAGATACACACAAAGTATGTAACTGATTTACCCGAAAAAATGTATTCACTGCCGAGATCTAAAAAAGTTCGGAATCCCTGCCTGTAGATAGAATGAGGTATAAAATTCTAAAATGTTATCCATGGGAAGGAAAAGGTTAATTTGGCAAAGATGATGTTGTATAAAGTTTCAAGAAACAAAAACTGTCTGCGCTTCTTACCCTAATAAAGTTGTCAACAAATATATAAACATAATATAAATGAGAGGTTTTGGTTATATGAATTGGCCAAAGCATAATTAAGCTCACCCGCCACGTCAAGGCACACTCTCAATAGGGTGAGAACCTACTCTCACCTCCTACATAGTGGACACACAAAGCAGTTTATACTGCTACCAAAACCTTCTTAATGTGTTGGGGGAGGTGCAATTAAACCTCCTCCCTATTAACTCCTGGACAGCAAGCTGCAACCAGACTGATGAGGAGCCAACAACCTCAAATATGTGCAAACAGGGAAAAGAAAAAATGTCGATGCGCTAAGCTAGTATCAGGCTCAAATTATACAAATGTGTAATACAAGGCCTACCAAACAGGTGTAAGCATGCTGCAAGAAACAGTGTATTGGCTGTACAATGTATACAAGAAACAAAAACTGTCTGCGCTTCTTACCCTAATAAAGTTGGCAACAAATATATAAACATAATATAAATGAGAGGTTTTGGTTATATGAATTGGCCAAAGCATAATTAAGCTCACCCGCCACGTCAAGGCACACTCTCAATAGGGTGAGAACCTACTCTCACCTCCTACAAAGTTTCAAGCATTCAAGGCTTCTTAGGTATCTTCTTAAGGCATCTTATACAATTAAAGCTGGAATTTCACTTGCTTAAACACTCATAGTGTATGCTTTGTTCAAAAGCTGTGTCTAAAACAGAATGCATAAGCAAATGAGGGTAAGGAATCAAAAAGTGACATAGCTTGCGACTTTTTGTGTGCTTTTCAGTCTTATATGTGTCCATGTTGACATGATGTATTTAATTTTGCTTGCTGTGCTGTCTACAGTACCGGTTATTTTATCACTTGTGATCCACCATAATCATGGCGTCTAGAATGCCGAAGCCTGGTTATAGAACCATAACAGGTTATGAATATGAATATGAATATGACCCCAAAACTGTTAAGCTTCATTCTCACTTCCCTACCTTTCGTGGAGAGAACTGGTAGAAAGGATGACCACATTTTGTAACTGAGATTCATGGAGAAATGCGGCTCAAACAGAGGTGTCAGTCGTTGACAAACGGTCTCTATGTGTGCCCATATATAAATACATACAATATTACCTGTAATAAATGGGAATATATATATATATATATATTTTTTTATTATTATTATTTTTTTTTACTTATCTACCAGGGCTGGACTGTGAATAAAAACCAGCCCTGGAAATAATTGCATACCAGCCCTATAGAATCGTGTCATTATAAAAGCCCACAGTCCCGTAACGTCATTATTTCCTTGTTTAGAAAAAGGAAAACCATACATTTTAAAGCAAATTTGAAGACAGATATGAAATCAAATAGAGCTTTATATATAAAGAGCTCTGGTGGAAACTGGTAAATGTGGAGCGATCTGCAATAGCAGTCCATTGATTGCTATGGCGATTAGGCTACATTTAGAACTTTTCCCCAAAATAGCTCTTTATGTAGAACCCCCGCTGTTCCTAATATCACAGTAGACCATTATCCCATGCAATTGGGTCAGACCAATCAATATTGTCGGAATAAAAAGTAATCAGAGAACTTTATTCTACGTATGGATAAACAAACAGCTTCAAAACTGTATTAACAAATATAAATGACTCACAAACACACAAAACAGTAGTTGCATAAACAGTGCATAAACCTTTAGTGGTAATAAAGCCAGAGAATAATTTCTGATATATATTCAGAAATAGAACGTTTAGCAGGTTTTAAGCCTGTTATGAAAAGTGTGTATGAATTAATCAGACCACTTTTTTTAGTCTTTTATGTACAAAAGCGTTATATGCATACAAGTATTTGTCAGCCAAGTAACACTCAACTATCCAAAGTAAGCAATACAGCAGAGAGATTAACTGGATAGAGAAAAGTAGATAAAATGAAAAAAACATACCCAAACCCTACATTGCAGGTATAGATCAAATGATTAACACATGCAAGCCGGCGACTGCAGCCTGCCAGCCACTACTGTGGCAAAGTTCAGCTAATAACACACAGTTTGCCAGCAACAGGTGGGATAAAGGCCAGTTATCAGAACACAGTCTGCCAGCCACAGGGGTGGCAAAGTCCAGTTATCAATACCCAGTGTGCCAGCCACAAGGGTTGGCAAAGGGTCAGTTATAACAAATTTATATCAGCAATGTTAGCTGGAGACTACAGTTCATATGATGCTCAGCCAACCAAAGGGCTTCCATGACACTGGCCGGGCATAACAGAAAGGGTAGTCATGGCTCACGTTCGGTAACTATTCATGTTCAAATAATAAAACGCTCCCTCTCACTATCATTCTCCCCACCTACAGTTTCTACCCTCACCACAACCCACCAACATAAATAGATACTATTACTATATAAAATAACCTCAGCCCTAGCCTCGCACCTCCACTTCCACATAAATACTGTATATTACAATATGTAATTCCCTCATCCCAGTACCCCCCTCCATGTTCCTACCCCCCACCTAAATTTAATATTCAAATATATAATTGCCTTAGCCCAAGCCCCCTTCCACTTCATTCCTTCCACATAAATATAATATTCAAATATATAATTAAAATATATATTTCAGTATTATATTTATGAGGATGGTATGAAGTAAACGTGAGGGGGGGCTTGGGCTGAGGCAATTATTATTTTAATTATATATTTTAATGTTACATTTTAAATATAATATTAAAATATATAATAAAAACATATAATTGCCTCAGCCTCCACCTCCACATAAACATATATTCGGCAGCTTACATGGATGGATGAGCCAGCTGCTGAAGAAGGATGACAAATAGGCTTTGGATATGACTTCTTGTGTTGTCTACTTCTTTATATCTTGTCCCTGTTCTCTACTTCTCTATATCTTACAGCCCCCCCTGTAGATCATTGCTTTATATTTATTTATAATTGTCAGTGGGCAGTTTGATGAGACATTTTCACTACACCTAAACATTAACATTGGATTTGTACATCTATTAATATAACCACTTTAAGACTTTTATTTCTAGCTCGAACCCCAGAGTTCCAGGAAATGCGTTCTTTTTACCCCTTGTACAGACGTATTGAAGGATTAAGTTAAAAAAAAAGGCATAATGCTTCAATTAAAAGAAATTAATGAGGGTGTGAGCAGAAAAAAAAGTGTCAGGCTAAGTGCTACGTGTGAAAGATGGTGTTTGAATTTCCTGGGGTTTAATTATATAAGGGTAGTGATCATGTTGTTATGCTTATTATGGCAAAGTTAAATTGTTTGATTTTGAATAAGCCAACAAAACATATTCATTAATGCCTAAGCACACCTTTAAAAATCCATTAAGTCGAGAACTGTGCTTCCTGCATTTACTCCCACACAATAGAAAAAAACGGCTTTCATAAAATATTTGGAGTTTGATAACAATAATGCCAGTAATAACAGTGTAGGCTTAATTCACCTAAAAATACTAGTCTCTGGTTATGCCAAGCTTCTTAATGCATGGAATTGAAGAAATTGATCAATTTCTTCTTTTCCTAGGATTGGGAGCGGCATTTGGCCATGTAACCCCTGTCTGCATTCTGTCTACTCCCAACCCACGATCCCTATCAGATAAATAGATAGATAGATAGATAGATAGATAGATAGATAAATAGATAGATGGATAGATAGATAGATAGACAAGTATTTTAGAAAATAAATTGCGTTATTAAAATTATTATTATTCTTCCAAATCCCCCTACTCAATTACATTAATATCCATCACCAAGTGATAAGATAATATAAAATACTATATCTCTGTAAAATAAAACCAATCACTATGCCTCTAGGCAAAAAACAAAAGTGTCTTCCTCCTAATCTGTATGTATATCATACATAATAATGTATTCAAGCTCCATTCTTCATTAAAAACACTGCAAATAAGAATATATATATATATATATATATATATATATATATATATATATATATATTAGAATAATATGGAGAAAGGGCTCCTGATATGTGTTACCTTGTTAGATTTCCCATGTACTACCAGACAAGACAGAAACCAGGCAAATCTATTTTCAGCTGCGCAACACTTAGCATTTCCATTTGCGTTTCATTCAATCCGATTAAATTAGAATCTATTTAAACAGAATTGAAAACGCACTTTCAACAAGAACACTCTGTGTTTTAACTCTACGGAGGTTTTTTTTTCAAATCATATCAGCTGATTAAAAAAAGTGAAAAGAAAAAAAATGCAGAAAAATCAGGATGCAGCTAAAGCGACCATAAATCTGTTTTCGATTAATCTTTCGATAAAAGGATTGATAATGTGAAAGAAAATACATTTTTTTGGCTATTATTCACTGCGAGTCACGAGTAACGTCAGAAATCAGAACATTTTTTTCACATACAGTGTCTGTAAAATACATATTTTTCATCTAAATAAGATTTTTTTTTACTGATTAAATTTCTGGTAAGATTAAATATATATACCTGGTTGAGATGCATAGGTAAGAAGCGCTGAGATGGAGTATTCTGTGAGCAGAACGTGTTGTCAAATCACAACAGTCTTCATGTTACATCATGTGCTGTTTGGTGACCTTCAAACACATTTTACATGTTGAAAACCCTTCATCGAATGAATGGTTTTCATTGAACTACATCAAAGTAAATGAATGATACTCATTCATACCCCCGGGCAAGAGCCAGAAGTGGATGGGGCCCAAGGTGTGACACCTACCCACCTTACCCAAAGACCCCCCATTTGACAGCTCCCTCAAAGGATCTTCTCAACTCGCCCAACATGCAGCTCCATGGAGACAGTGCCTGAAAATGGGTACCGTCCAGGGATGCTTATATATGTATTTGTAATAGGTTTGCTTTTTTTATTTTATAAAAATCCAAAGTGTGCTTTTATATATATATATATATATATATATATATATATATATATATATATATATATATATATATATATATTTGTAGTGATATCCTTAGAGAGTTAAACATTGTCACAAACTCTAGTGACATTCCAGAGGCTGGAACAAAAAAAATGCCACTGGTTTTCAGTAAATCCTATTTAAAAGCACTTTCATCACATAATTCAGTTAGCCTTGAACATTTAAGGAGCACTTAGCAGAGAAATTAGGGGAAGCTGCATCCTAATTTGTTCCAGTAAATAATATACATTCTATTTTGGCATTTAGTGATTGAATAGGATATCTTCATTATACAAAACCTTTTAGGACAATAACTTGAAATCTGAATAAGTCAAGTGTTTTTTAAGAACCTTCATTTAATATAGTACTCATTATAATTAAAAGGCAAGCCATTACCTATATATCAATGTTTCTATTTAACTATGCAATATAGTTCAGCAAGACTTGGAGAAGTTGGTATATTGAGTCCAACGTGGTGCCACGTATTCAGCTTTTTTTGGCAAAACAAGTATATTGATGACCATACCTTGCATGTAAATCAACCAGGTGCACTTGTCAATTTTACAGAACAAATCTGAGATGCCAAACCAAGAACAGACAGCCAATTCATAGCCTGTCCTACAGTGTGTCCCTGCTTGGGAGCATCTCACATTTAATTAACCCTATCTAGGGTATGGTGGGTTGGTGATGACAGCTATGCAAGCCGCTTTTGTATAAGCTAACTTTCCTTAACATAATTTCTTTCTTCGACAGCAGCTGTTGTAAATTGACATTTACTTTTGACATTCTCTTTGAACGATGGGAGAATCGGCTAGTTAGCAATAAGTAGTCACAGAGTTTCAAACTGCAGTCCATGAGAGCTACAAACAAACCATGGTTTTTATGCTGCTACATACCATTTGGATTCCTGATAAATGACTAAATATCTGTCAGTAATGATGCTAGGTTTTCCATAAATAATACTTTTATTTTCTTGTAATGAATTCTGATACTCATCTTTCAAATCCAAACCAGGGCATAGTGTTGTTGTGCTTACCCGCTAACCAGAATTATCTTCCTTAGTAGGAGGTTATCAGACGGAAAGCTACGTTTTTAATAAGCTTATTCCGTAGAGAATTTGGAGGCCAGAGGTACATGTCATGGGTTGACCCAGTTGGCTGAATATCTGTCAAGGAAAAAAATGGTATACAAACATGTTATTTTGACTTTGCACATATTGATCTATTCATGTTTTTTCCCACAAGAGCATGATGGTGACATTTTGAAAGGGATTGTACCATAGTACTTTCAGGCCATCTGGTTTAAAAGCTGTACTTTGGTTTTGAAGAGAGTGATGCAACACTATGTCATCTGGGGAAATGCTTAAAAGGCAGAAGGAAAATATTTTCTTCCTTTCTGACATATGGTATCTGAAGTTGTGGGTTCAGTAGCTATCACTGGGGACCACTAATCTGTAAAAGTATGCAATCTTACATCAGGAGGCTAACATCATATTAATTACATTTCTAGGAGATAAACTGGAAACTTCTTAAGATCTCTCTCTCTCTCTCTATACATACATATATATATATATATATATATATATATATATATATATATATATATATATATATTTATACATACATACATATATATATATATATACATACATACATATATATATATATATATATATATACATACACACAGTATGACCAAAAGTATTTGGACGCCTGGCTATCACACCTATATGAGCTAGTCGGATATAACATTCCAAAACCACGAGCATTAATACAGAGTTGGCCCCCTTTGCAACTATAACATCCTCCAATCTTCTAGGAAGGTTTTCCACAAGATTTTGAAGTGTGTCTGTTGGAATTTGTGCCCATTCAGTCTAAAGAGCATTTGTGAGGTCAGGCAATGATGTTGGACGAGAAGACCTGGCCCACAATCGGTGTTCCAATTTATCCCAGAGGGAGCTTGCTTTGTCCGCAGGAACACAGTAATGCTTAAATAGGAAAGGGACTTCCCAAAACAAGTGTCACAAAGTTGGAAGCATACAATTGTCTAAAATGTCCTTGTATTCTGTGGCATTAACATTACTCTTTATAGGAACTAAGGGGCTTAGCCCAGCCACAGAACATTATCCCTCCACCAAACTTCAGAGTAGGCACAATGCATTCTGGTGAGAAACACTCTCCTGTGAGAGAGTGAGGAACACAGAATTCCAGTGATAGTGAAGTGTGCTTCATCACTTCGGAGAACAAGTTTCCACTTCTCCAGAGTCCAGAGGCTGCATTTCAGCCAACGCTTGGCATTACACATAGTGATCTTCTGCTTGTGTGTAGCTGCTTAGCCATGGAAACGCATTTCATGAAGCTTCTTGTGCATACTGCTTGTATAATGTTGCTTCCAGAGGCAGTTTGGAAGTGAGTGATGCTACACAGGACAGGTAACTTTTATGCAGCCCAACTGTGTGAGTTTGCATGGTCTACCCCTCTATGGCTAAGATGTTTTTACTCCTAGACCCATCAAAATTACTAGCACTTATAGTAGACCGGGACAGATCCAGCATAGCAAACTGATTTCTGGCAAAGGTGGCATCCTATGACAGTTCCACATTTAAAATCACTGAGCTCTTCACTGCCAGTGTTTTTCTTTTCTTTACATCGTTATTATTTTTTGTCATTATATATTGTTTTTATGCACTAAATTCCTTATTGGTAATCTGGACCTATTCGGTAACTAGAGCCTTGAGGTCCCTGGGCAAATGTGATCCTGTAACTGCTGAGAACACATGTCATAAAGACTTTAGTTTTTTCACAAGAGCATTGGTAAGGTGTAGGCACTGATGTCAGACAATTAGACCTGGACTGAAGTTTAGAGTTCTGTGCAGGCCAGGCACATTGTTTAACATTGATCTCAACAATCCATTTCTGTATGTACCTCAACTTATGCATTGAACATTATCATAATAAAACAAGAAAGTACCTTCATCAAACAATTGCCAAAAAGTTGGAAGCACTATATCATCAAGAGTATGGTTATATAATATAGTGTTCAGACATTGTTTTAATGAAACTAATGGGTATAGCTCAAACGATAAAATGCAGTCCCAAACTATTATTTCTCCTTCTCCGTCAGACTGCCAGAAGGTAAATAATGATTAATCATGCTAGGGAATGCTTTTGTGTTGCTACAGTTTCTTTTACACTACTCCAGCCAACACTCGTGTGGGTGCTGGGCCGTGGAAACCAACTTCACCAAGCTCACAATGAACAAATATTGTGCTGACCTTGCAGTTCAGAACTTCTAGTGATTCTAGTTAGTCAACGGAGGACGGGTGATTTTTAGGCCTCAGCCGTCCTATTCTATGAGCTTGTGTGGCCAACCACTCCCGCTAAGCTGTTGTTGCTGTTTATCACTTTACAATCACTGCACTTACAGTACAGTTGACTGGGGAAGCATACGGTTAATCAAAGAAGGCATCATGCTATATGTGGCATTCAAAGGTTAATGTTTGTCTATAGTGATTCAATTTAGCTATTAAGAGGTGTCATTATGCTTTTGCCCATGTAGTCACTTGTGAGGGGCTATCAGCTCATGTATAATGTCCCCTAGTATGTTAATTCACAGTACACTCAATGCTGCACTTTCAGTCATTTCTATAGAACACATATTATTCCTAAGATATTTGTACTAAAACATGCCAATATTGGTGACAGTGAAATTGTTATGTTTAATCACTTGAAAAGCATAAATTGCAGCTACGGTGTCCACAAGGGAACATCCCCTGTCTAATCCATTCTGCATTCCATGGTCTTTTTAGAATCAATTTTCAGCAAGGGAAATTATACTATAAACCCCAGGGTACCAGATCAGCAATGCGGTTAGGTGAGCCATTATTAGCGAGGCCCAGAAGGTGAAATTAGCACAGAGTAGTATTGGTTATCTGATAATTGCTGAGTGGTGGGATAATTATGTAAATGATTTTCCAGTTAACCCTCTTCTGGGTTAAAGCTAGTAATGCAATTTCCCTTTGCAAACCAAATTAGTGCAATTCTGGTTCTGCCAGCTCATTGTCATGAAGATCGGTGCAAATTTCTGGACACCTTTAATTGTTTACAACGCAACCCCTGCTGTGGTACAAGGTAAAACATCACAATTCCCACTTGAAACATTAGAACCCCTATGTAAACGTGTCATTTTTAAGTAAGGTACTTGTGTTCATGTCAGATACTTTACATTTTTATCCTGATTTCTGGATCTTGTTGCCTATTTCCCACCGTGATTTGTATCAGCTATTTTCCTTATATATTTTGTTGTGCTCAACCTGAGCAGTAGTTCAATCTGGTAGACTCACCATCCACAGCCTTCGAGAATTCCTACCTGTGGGACCCGGGCGGTCTTGCTGGTGTTGCGGGCGGTAGCGGGCGGTCAGACACTGTACCTGCGGGTCCTGGTAATCCCGCGCAGTCCCGCAAGGCTGCCATCGCGCTGCTCCCTTTCAGTGTCTCTTCTCTTGCTCCGCCCAGGAACAAAGCGGAGTCACGTGATGTGACGTCACTTCCCGTGACTCTGCTGTGTTCCTGGGCGGAGCAAGAGAAGAGACACTGTGAGGGAGCAACTTGAGGGCAGCCTTGTGGGACTGCACAGGAAATCTGCAGTTCAGGTAAGGAGGTGGGTGTGATTGGCCACATTTGTGGCGGGAGTGGGTGGGATTGCCCCCAAGTGTAGCAGGAGCGGGTGAGAGTGGAACACCCACATTGTGGGAGCGGGCAGGATTGGACAAAAAATCAGCAGGAGCAGGCGGGAGCGGGATTAAAAAAGCAGTCCCAAACAGGGCTCTAATTCCTACCTTTCACAGTATTTGACAAGTAACTTGTAATAGCAAACATAGCATGTGAACATGTGAACATATTTCCCCAAATGCTTGCATGGCAAGGCATAGTCTTTAAAATTGGGGAAAAAATGAAAGGATGAGATAATTATAAAATGGTTCAATTATAGGTAAATTCATTCATTCAAGTGTATTAAATGTGTCCAGCACTTGCAACACATCTCTAAATACTTTTTTAACGTTAATGAAAGAACATAAATAGCAGCTATGCAGCAGGAAGGTACAAGAAAATATTCCAAACACGTTAACACACAGTACATCACTCTGCCAATAAACACAGCAGGACTTAGTGATGTTTACCTGCCAATACCAATTCTACAATCAGTGAGGGAAATTAGATTTTTTTTTCTGCCAATGGAGATATTTAAGGAATGCTGGGTCTATCAACCAATACATTAGTAGACTCAAGTCATCAAAAAACTATCCATCCCTTGATTAAAAGCACTATAATTATTGTATAGTGTGATCGATACATTAAGCCCTAGGAAAGATTAAATAGAAATGATGGATTTATCTGGGAAGTGAAAATTAGTCAATAATGAAGCTGGAACTTGTGTGAGGAATTGGTAAGTCCTATATGCTTTATTTCATTTTTAAATGCAGTATGTATCACAACCATACTATTAGTATCATCATGCTAAATGTCTGTTATGGCCCCACATTCTAAAACAGGGCTATATCTGGGATGACTTTGTGGCCCTGGCATTTTAAGGCCAGCTCTACACACTACAACACCAGACCCAGTGGCAGATCGGGTGAGTATAGGGCAGTTTTGCCCAGTGGCTCACCAGGCATTTGTCCAGTGTGCCAGGTGGCCAGTCCAGACTTGCTAACAAATCGTTTGCTTATTGCTATTGTTATTAAAACACTGCCCATAATCAATATTACCATACCTGTAATCTCTCAGGGTTTCTGAGCCAATCTCTGGGTGAAGGGGCAAAATATCAGTGGAGAAGCTATGTAGTTACCACCCTGTGCCCAGTTTGCCTATGTATCTGCTACTCTAGGGGTTAAAACCATAAATCATTACCGGCTACGTACAGCATATGCAGTGGCATTCTGCGGTTTAAATATAGCAATCATAATATGTATGTTTCTGTAGTGTAGTGGGCCTATGTAGCCTAGGATCAAGGATGCATTATTAGAGTATATTGCGCAAATCAAGACACTCGACATTGATCTAAAAAGTGGTTTCCTTGTACCTACCAATAAGAGATCTAAATCTGCGGTAACCATGGTCTTTTCATACAGGAGACCAGCTTTACGTGCTGGGGTAGGCACAGACACAGTTCAATCTTAGTCTATGTCATCAGTAAAGGTCAGGACTGAAGAAGTGAATCTTAATCAAATATAGTGGTAAAGGTTAGGGCAAAAGGGCTTCAATGTGACAGGCCAGGGAAAGTGCAGTTGACATCAGGATTATAGAGCAATATCACACTTTAAGAAACCGAATAGAATTGACAGACGTGTATGGTGACTATTCAGTATACCAGGAATAAAGTCTCCTATAGAATGACTAATTTAATACTATATGTTTGGCCCAAGGCAGTGCCCTAGCCACCAGATAGATTCAACTCTTAAGCTATCCTCTTTACTACTGGGGGCTGAGGTGTACTGCCATATCTCTGTGCCTCCCCAAGCAATGCCTTGGGTACAGTGTGCTCCTCATCCATGGCCCGACTATTATTGCCACTGATGGGCAGTACAAACCTACCATTGGTCTAATGTATCAAGGAGTGTGAAAGGCCTACTATATGTTTCGTTAGGTGAAACATAAGTCCCACCTGTAACAATAGTAATTTACACTGAACAGTGTAATGATGTTTACAGATTAACATAGACAACACATTTGCTAAAAAAACACATACGGTGACACCACAGGCAATGATATCAAGAAGATGTTTTCAAAAAGAATCATGATTATTCCACCTCATTTGTTGACTGGTTCATACAGCTTTTGATAGGATGCAGGAGGTAAGGAAGAGAACTTCAAGACAGGTAATTAATCAGATGAAAAAAGCCATTCACTGACACTGGTCTTTATAATGCAAACTTTTAAACTAAATATCTCTTTAACAATTTCCCTGATTGACAAACAAAAAAGCATAAACTAAAGGTAGTTTTAAGTGAAACGTAAAACTTTATGGAGACAAGAACCATTCAGCATATCCCGTCTGACCATTATTTTACCTGTAAAACCCTTCAACCTTATTCTGTCCTTGGTGTTGATTCGGGATATCTTTATGCCTATCCCATGCATGTTTAAATACCCTCGTTGTATTAACTAATTATAAATGATCAATGCTAAAAGCTGTGGCAGGGATAGTTCCTTCTTTGACTCCGTACTCTCTTCAGAGGCTATTACTCCTTCCTAATATAAGTGCCTAGTAAGATCTGCAAACATTATTATTGGTAAATGTACTGAGCTTCAGCTTGCTGTTTATTAGAGAGTTTACGGAATGACATATTTCTCCAACGCAGCAGCCCATCTGATGTGTGCAAAGTGCATAAATAAATAAACTCCAGTGTAAAGTATTTAATTAGTCATGGAAGCAAATATTCTCTTGTTTGTTACTCTGGTTTTCACATGACAAACAGAAAAATCTAATTCCCATTCAGGGTAGGTTTTCTGCGCTAGCTTATTGGTATAATCAAATCAATATTTCTCTTGAAAATACTAAGTCTGCAGAAAAACACCAAAAAATCCTGTGGCAAAAAAGGAACAAATCCCTAAAAAAAAACATAAAAACAGCAAGCGAAGTGATTGAAAAAAATGGTGCGGTAGAATAAAAAGATGTGGCAAACATAGTGTTAAAATTAAAATAGTACGATTGAAAACTATTATAATTCAAAATAGCTTGATCTACTGTTGTAACATAAAATGAAATACTCTTTCTTACGTTATGCTAATTACTTTTTTTCTTGGGCTGATTGAATAAAAAAAAGCAATTATAGCAGGATAGAAGAAAACAGGAATATGTTGTATTTTAATCTCTTTTTTTCCTTCGAGATGCTTCTTTGTGTTTACAAAAATAATCTTGTCTTAGAAAAGATCTCCAATACTGGTTATATAGATCTCTACAGTATTGTGGTTAGTATACCCCAACATTTCAGGTGTCCAAATTGGGGCATATGTGCTGTGAAGTGTGTCTAGAGTAGAGAGCTGGCAGGGCCATGGCCACTTGCCCACCTTATGCTAGCCAACTTAGTGCACGTAGCTACAGAGCATTGTAAGTGGGGCCACGTGGGGCACAGACCTCCATTGATTTTACAGCACCCTGGGACAGACTGGGGAGATCAGAGGATCTCCCCAAAAATATCATAATCCCCGCTGCCTGCAAAAGTGAGACAGTTAGGGCAGCTATGTGGGACAGAAGGACAAAACTGAAAAATCAAGACTGTCCTGCAAAAGCTGGGATACTTGTGAGATATGGTTTATGTTAATAGAAACAGTTAAAACAGTTTAACTTTGGTTCTCGTGCTGAAAGGCTGAGACGGTTAAAGCTAACTAGGTTCATATTTGTTGTCTATAGAGCCCAGGCAGGTATTAGCGTCTACCAGTTCTAATGGGAAGTTGCTCTATTTATCTACCACCCTCGCAATAATAAAACATCCTTACATTACATTGAAACCTCTGATCCTCTAGTTTTAAATGTATGACCTCTGCTCTAACATTTCTCTTCCTTTTAAATAAACTTTAATCCTATACTTTGTTACATCCCTTTAAGTTTTTAACCGTTTATATCACATCTCTTATTTCTTTCCTCCAAGCTATACATATTGAGCTCCCTTAGTCTTTCCTGATAATTTTTGTGCTGCAAAGGATTTTTGTAGGCCTCATCTGAACTCTCTCTGAAATGTCAATATCCTTCTAGAGATGGTGTCTCCAGAAATGTACTCAATACTCTTGAGTGTGAGGGATGGTTTCTCACTCTCCTCCCTGCGATCCCCCTGCACCGATCACACTGTGTCTGTGTCTCATCGGAGCGATCGGATATCCCAGCAGGGTCTGTAACAGTTTCATGAAGCTGTTACATGAGATCGGGCAGCAGAAAGGGAGGAGTCCAGACTGTCAAACTGATCTGCCGTGCAGAAGGTCAGGATGTACCGGTACGTCCATAGGGGTTTCTTTAGATGCATTTTATGGACGTACTGGTACGTCTATAGGGGACTGAAGGGGTTTAACATTTGATTTCTTTAATTACATAATTAATTATTAAAACCCTATTATTTATCAGAGTGATCTGTCAAAATTCCAAGTTTGAAAACTGTAATGCGCATATCCCAATTTTGCTGGGTATTGCAGTATGCAGGGGTTGTTGATGACTTTGTATATAAATAAACTGCATTTGTATATAACGTGTTTGTTAAAGATTAAAAAAACAAACCAGTTATTCACTGCAGCGTTTGGCACAGATTGTGCTGAAATGGTTATATAAAAAAGTGTTAACCCACCCTTCATAAAAATACTTTGAGTTGTCAGCTTTAAAAACATAAACTTTTGTTCAGCAGTTTTGTTTTTTTCTAGCCACTATTGGGGCCCAACTCCCACTATATGACAATTTTTGAAAATTAAAAAGAAATAGTTTGGAAACAGCGATACACATATTTTATATTTTGCCTTGCAACTATAAAAATAAATGGAAATACCAGGCATATGATGTGTTTCCAAAATCAGGACAAATACCTAAATAGTTTTGGTCTCTCATTTTTGCTGACCATGTAAGGTTTATATAGGTAAAACCGTGAAAAATGTGTTTAGATTTCTTTTCATACTCGATTATTTTTATATCTATTTTTTCAAAAGAAATCCCTGATTGTCCTGAAAAAAGATATATATATATATCATATATATATGATAAAACTAAATGAGTGGCTAATCGTAGTTGAATTAAATCCATAGCAAAAACACGAAAATTGCTCTGGTCACTTTTGGAAAACCATTTTGAAGTAACTCTGGTCCTTTAGGGGTTAAAGTACATGGAGGATATTCATCCCTAGTCTGGTCCATTTACTATTTGATGGGCAATATGTAATTAATATAATTATGCTTTTAAAAGCCCTGATCCTCTGCTGCACATGTTGCCAAAATCTGTTGATCATTCAAAGAAAGAAGACATTGCTAGAAAAGAAAAACCACATGATCTAAGAAATTAATGGAAAGGAAAGAAACTTGTCATAGATATCAATGAGATTATAGTGAAAACGATGAGAAGGAAGAATAAGGATTAACTTGTTTACGTTACCTAAGTGCTTTATTATGCACAGCAAAGTCATTTGTATACCCTTTTCACATAGCTGAATGCATTGTGCAAATTTGTGTATTGCTGAAGGGGGGGGGATTGAAAATCATAAAACGATGCCTTTATAGATCTTGCTTTGTGCACAGGGGCACAGTCATGCTGGGACAAGAAAGGGCCTTCCCCAACCTAGTGCCACAAAGTTGGAAGCATACAATTGTCTAAAGTGTCTTGGTGTACTCAGGGCCGGCCCGACAATGGAGCTGATTGGGGCAACTGCTCCAGGCGGCACTTTTGAAGGGGCGGCACTTTGCCCTTTTTTAAAGCCGAGAAGAGAGAGATAGAGGGCACCGCGTGGTTTTATCTTACCAAGTTGTCAGTCCCCGCTCGGCGCCCCTCTCTCCTCTGCGAGCCCTCTAGCTTGGTCTCGGGGCCGCCTTGTAATGTTGAGCGCAGGAAGATGACGTCATTTCCGGCGCTCAGCATTAGAAGCGGGCACCGAGACCAAGCAGGGAGACTCACTGCAGTACTGCTGAAAGGTAAGTACGGGGGGGAGGGTAGATAATGGGGGGGCGGCAGGGAGAGGAAGGGTAGATAATGGGGGGGGGCGGCAGGGAGAGGAAGGGTAGATAAGGGGGGCGGCTTTTTAAACTTCGCCCCAGGCGGCATTTTGTCTTGGGTCGGCCCTGGGTGTACTGTAGCATTAGCTTTACCCTTCATTGGAACTAATGGGTCTACCAAACCCTGAAAAATAACCCTTCATCATTATCCCTCCCCCACCAAACATTACAGTAAGCACTATGCATTCCGATTCTGCTGGCATACACCAGACCCAGATTCTTCTGTCAGACGTCCAGAAGTGTGATTCATACCCTTCCACCAATACCTCACCCCAATAAAAACATGGAACACCAAGTTGTAGCAAGGGCATTGACCACGGCTTTTATAAGATGCAAACCAACCAGAACAGTACACAAACCATGAGCAGAGGGTTGGTATCCTGAGATACCATTAGCATACCTGGGAACTCTCTGGGTTTGACCCGGAGATTGCCGGGTGAAGCACAGTTTCTCTGGTTCTCCGGGTCAAGACTTGAATCCTCCGGGTCGCGGGAGCGGGGACTTGACACGCCCCGCTCCCTGCCCATTTTCCCTTTAAATGGGGGTTTTTCCAGCTGCCGTCAGCGGGAATGCCCCCGACGTCAGAGGGAACTCCCCCTGACATCAGCGGGAACTCCCACCAACGTTACTGGACTGCCCGCTGATGTCAGTGGGCAGTCCTGGCCGTGTCCCGCAAGGGAAGGCTCCGGGTAGCCAGAGCCCAGAAGTTCCCAGGTATGGCCATTAGCTCCTGACTGAACCATGTCAGGATTCTTGTTCTTATATTTAAAATAAAAAAATTCCTTTAGTAAGGGAAATATGAAGAAGATAACGTCCCACCATTACTTGAAACTAGCACACTGAAGGCACCTGTGTAGCATTGATTCTCCCTTATATGTGATGACTAAAACAGTGTGAGTCAATAATCTGTAAATTTTAATTTACTACATGCAACACCACCGACCATTGTAGTTTGTGTGTACTGACACTATGGACAAGGGAATAAAAAGAGAAAAAAGGAGAAAGGCAAAGCCTACTTCTACTTTGTCTACTTTTTTAACTGTCTTGTGTGAACTGACAAATGAAAGTTGTGTATGTGCTTACATTTACTGTAAAGTACCGAGGTTTCATGAGGTGAGTCCTAACATCCAAAGGGTAAGGTTAGCACCACATGTTCTGCTCGGTTCCATCAAATATATTTGTAAAGACTACGATGAATAATAATTTTACTGGTTGTGGTTGTTGTATATTCGGTGCATGTCCTGTATTTTGCTGGCAGTCCTAATTTTCTGACACTGGCCCACCGTGCCTGGCAGCTGCCAGCATGGGCTGGTTTCAGAGATCCTTTGATCTCCCCCGACTGGCTAAGGAAGGTGAAAAATGAATGAAGCTCAGTGTTGCTGCAGAACAGACATCCATTGTAGTTCCCACTTTTCCTTCTGGTGACCAGCAAGGGGTGGCAATGCCTCCCACTCCCATCTAGTTCTGGGGCCAGTCCCACCTTTCTCCTGGCCTAGAAAACCCAAAATGTTAGTGGGGGGGTTAATAATTTCATTATCATCCTATGGTTGTAAGGAATATGGTTACATAAATAATGGTTTTAGAATTTAGCATTTATTTCTATGTTTTACCCAAGTCCTCTGTGATCCCCTGCTACTTAAGAAGCTGGTTCTGCGAACTAAAGCATTTAACACTGAATTTGTCACACACAATAAATATCTATATCACTAATGGCAACAAATATGCCACATACACAAAACATGGGAGGTCCAATATTAACATGGTAGGAATCTGACCATACCTTACTCCAGGGGCGTCCAACATGTTTTGGTCCAAAATGAAAATTCTGGACCAAAACATTCAGGGTTCACTTAGCCAAAACCGAAAATGACCCCCACCTTTAAAAATAATAATAAAAACTCACATTTTTAATAAAAGTAGGTAACACACAATTGGACAAAATTAGCAATATGACTTGGCAACCAGTAAATGCAGGCAACCAGTAAATGCTGGTACCTAGGCATGATGGGACTGTGCTCGCTGTGATTGCTGTTAGCAATCACACTCCTATCATGCCAAGTCAGCCAGTACATGCTGAAACCTGGCCAGCTGCCCCCCTTGTGTATTGATGCTGCCAGTAGTATGGGGTCTGCACTCACAGCCACCCTGTACCAGCATGTACTGGCTGACTTGGCATGATAGGAGTGTGATTGCTAACAGCAATCACAGTCCCATAATGCCTAGGTTCCAGTATTTACTGGATGGATGTGTAAGTGCTGGAACCTAGGCATGATGGGACTGTGACTACTGTTAGCAATCACACTCCTATCATGCCAAGTCAGCCAGTACATGCTGAAACCTAGCTAGCTGCCCCCCTTGTGTAGTGATGCTGCCAGCAGTATGGGGTCTGCACATCACTTACAGCCACCCTGTACCAGCATGTATTGGCTGACTTGGCATGATAGGAGTGTGATTGCTAACAGCAATCACAGCGAGCACAGTCCCATCATGCCTAGGTACCAGCATTTACTGGTTGCCTGCATTTACTGGTTGCCAAGTCATATTGCTAATTTTGTCCAATTGTGTGTTACCTACTTTTATTAAAAATGTGAGTTTTTATTATTATTTTTAAAGGTGGGGGTCATTTTCGGTTTTGGCTAAGTGAACCCTGAATGTTTTGGTCCAGAATTTTCATTTTAGTTCATCCCTAGAATAAATCTAGGGAATCCTGAATTTGTAGTCGCAAAACTTTCTAGGCCCAGAAATCAGAGGAAAAGTAAAGGTTTTGTGTCATTTTACTTTATTTTAATCTGCATATTTTATTAAAGGCCATATTTTTTGTCACAGTGAAAAATGAGTGCGGCCCGCGCAGGTATACAATTCTGATGAAGTGGCCCACTGCAGAAAAAACTTGGACACCCCTGCCTTACTCAAATACTGTAATTTGGTAATACAACCCAGATATTCTCATTACTCTATGTCTATCCAGGGCTGGTGCAAGGATTTTTGCCACCCTAGGCAAAACATAATTTTGCCGCCCTCCCTGGCTACACCCCCACAAGCCCCTCCCCTTTTGTCACACCCACTCATACCCCACAGTGACTGCACTTACTGAATGACAGCAGTCGGCGGCAGCAGCCTGCACTGTCTGCGTGCCCTTGGCGGGCGCCTATTTAATTCCCTCGCTGTATTAACCTCTACCACTTCTGCTGGAAAGCTTTTCCACTTAGTTACCACCATTTTCAGAGAGGTTTTTTTTAACCGATTTGCCATTCTGTACTTTTTTCCTAATATCCCCTATAACCTTCTCTGCTTTACCTTTTTTTCCTTTTTCTAGTTACCAGTTCTATTTGTATTACTGCCTCTTTGTTATGCAAACGAAGTACCTTGCAAATAAACACACAAAGAGAAATGAAATATAGTTTATGCAGCAGCGTCCTTTTGTGTTTAGCAACTAAGGTATCAATCAACAGGCTCGGCAAATGACTTTGAATCCACGGCGAAACCACACAAAAACCACATGATTAACTGTATGGTTGCTGTCATGATCATTAATTTGTTGTTCAAGAAGCACGTTAGAGATTCTCCTTGCAGTGAAAGCGTTAAGTGGGTACTGGAGGCTTAAAGGGCACTCAACATTGCAGAATATTACGGGACAATCAATCAATGCGGTGTGCACTGGTGTTAATTACTGTGTTCTCTATAGAATGAATGTGTAATATAACATCTACATAATGTACTTTGTGTATTAGATGAATGAGTACATCTGTGATAAACTGTTCCATTGTTCCCTTCATTTTACAAGACAGGACATTAGGCTCTCTGTGATGTGTTCATTTTTATTCTTCTCATCTAAAAAAGAAATCAGTTTAAGTAAATAATGCAATTCTACACAATGCGGAAAAAAAATAAAAGTTGTAAGGCACACGTACATAACAGTCTCTTTTGGAATGCTTATAATTAATGAAAAATGAGTTATACCCATCATATATACCAGCATAATTGAGTGTTGGCGGTAAAGTGGGATAATAATTCTAAAATACCCCCAGGCTGATCTTTAATTACATATCAGGCTACACATACATGCCCCCAACTGTCCCGCTTTGCAGGGAAGTAGGCATACCTGGGAACTTCTGGGCTCTGGGCTCCGCTGACGTCAGCGGGCGGTCCCGTGTCGTCGGTTGGGAGTTCCCCCTGACGTCGGTGGGAGGTCCCGCTGACAACAGTGGGAGTTCCCCTGACATCAGTGGGCGGTACAACTTATGTCAGTGGGAAACACCCCCATTTAAATGGAAAATGGGCGGGGAGTGGGGCCTGTCAAGACCCCACGACCCGGAGGATTCGGGTCTTGACCTGGAGAAACGGTGCTTTACCCGGCAATCCCGGAGAGTTCCCAGGTATGA
Source organism: Spea bombifrons (assembly GCF_027358695.1). NCBI lineage: Eukaryota > Metazoa > Chordata > Amphibia > Anura > Pelobatidae > Spea > Spea bombifrons. Next base: position 43,603,254 of record NC_071088.1, read on the forward strand.
GCGTATGAAGGGTGAGGCGAGAGAGGCACTCAGCTTGGGTGCAGCTACAAGGGGCGCACAGCCGCCCAATCAGCAGCTGCAGGACTGGTTGGGGAGATCACAATCTCCCTTAAGTCGGCTCAACATTAGGGAGAACGAGGTCTGTCAATTCAGACCTCACTTTACTGCTCCCTAATCACTATGTGGCAGCAAATAGTGTAGAGCGCGGGGATATATGTGTGTATATGTGTGTATGGGCGGGTGTGTGTAAAGGCAGTGTGTAAGGGTCCTGGGAGGGAGGCTAACATTGACCTTGTTTTAATTAAATAAAAACATCTGCTGTTGTGGACTACTCTTCCAATGATGCTCAGCCAGTATTATGGTGGACACCTGGCTGGGTGAGAATCATGGGAATTGTAGTTTACAGCTAGCATCTGCAGCTTTACTGTTGATTGTTCTTCCCATGATGCTCAGCCAGCATCGTTGAAGCAGTATGTCTGTCTGAGCCTTATGTGAACTGTAGTTAACAGCAGATGATGTGACAGGTCAGGTGTTAGTTGTGAATTACAACTCCCACGATCCCTAGTCATGGTAGACACCTGGCTGGCTGAGCATCATGGAAAGAGCCTCATGGGAATTCAATTCAATGTGTTGGTTATTTTTAATATGCATGACTGTGCTGACAAAAATGAAACGTGTTTTAAGTGGCGATGCAAGCGTGACATTGTAAAGTGCAATCGCTTGTATTGGTGAGTTCCACAAAAGCGATTTAAAAAAAAAAAAAAAAAGGATCCCTCTTTCACATTTTGAAATGTTGGGAGATATGCATATATCACACTAATGTCAGATACATTGGCTATAGCCTCCAACTACGTACTCACCCTGAGTATGCAGAGGGACCAACATTTCGGTTTATTCTTCTAGACCCTTCAGAAGCACAGCACAAAATGCGGGCCCCTCTGCATTCTCCCTCCTACCCCCTAACAGTCCTATTTACCACCCTCCTCAATGAAGTAAAATGTCTTTACAGATACCTCACATGACACTAGTGTTATGACTGATGTCAAATTATACATTTGATTTCACTGGGTTATTTTAAATGAACTCTTTAAATGTACTCTACATTGTACTTTTTATTATTATTTTTGTGGTCATTCTCTGTATTTTCTTCTTCATTTTTAGAGTAATTACAGACAATTTTATTTCTTAACAAAAAAAATAGTTCCCAGATGACAAATTCTTCATTTAGCAAGCTTTTGCGTAAGGGAAACCATCAGGAATATGGCTCCCCATAACTATCACGACATCTAAATAACTTAGGCTTGCTGTGTAGTGCAACTTTGATGATGTGAAAAAATGCATTTGCAGCGAACGTAAAACAAAATAGATATTGCCATATTGGGTCTAAAGAATCCAGTCTAAAGAGGACTTTAATGTATATGATGGCTGGGTGTCACCTCTAAATGTACTTTGTTTTAAAAATAATTCCAGTGCAATGTATGGAGAGATTCATCAGAATAAATGTATTTGCACGGTTTCCCTGCCCCGTGGCTTTCAAGAGTTGTACATGTGTGGTATACTATCTGCCAACCTTATAGGTAAAGAAGGCATTTTAAGGTAGTTTAGAAGCACATCGATATGCATTGTTTATCTACTGGAGCTGTATGGAACACTAGACTGTCCAAACATTTTTTGAGTAAGATGTAGGGCTACATAACTTTATGTAATGGGGAAGGGAGATATGACTGCTGGCCTATGCAGGAATGCTTTGTGCCCCTCTCATTCATTGCTCCCACCCAGAATGGGTTGCGAAGAAGACTGATATTGGTATTTCCGCAACAGCGGAAATTGAGAGAGACCAAGCCAGTGGTGGCCAATACAACTGGTTGGAAGCTGTTGACGAATATGATGGGTGTACCTGCCTGATATGCTAACTTGGTCGTCAGCTGACAGTGGTTTATTCCTCAATTTCTCTGGTGATTAATATAGATTAATATTCTGTTTAGTCACAGCTGCAGTTTGTGGTCACCTTGCCAGCGCCTAAGAGGTCTATATGGTATCCGCACCTGCGGAATTTGGGAGAGACCAAGCCAGTGCGGGCTGATGAGCAATACTGGTTTGAAGCTCTTGCTTTATTCATTGTGCTAAATCAGCTGGCAGGTGGTTAATGTCCTCAAGTTGGCTGGCGGTGAATATCTGTTCAATAAAAATAAATGTAAAATGTGTAAAATAAATAAAATAAAATAGAATGAAACCTGAACTGCAGACCACTTAGATTGTCAATGGATAATGGTTCATCAACAACAATGATTTAGCTGTGTGTACATACATGAACTTTTGTTAGAACATATATTTTTACATACAGGAATTATTCAGGGTATATTATTATATTATTATTATCTTTTATTTATATATTTATTTATATAGCGCCAACAACTTATGCAGCGCTTCTTAAAAAATGTACAGTATATTCAAGGGGTAGGACTAGAATTGAGAGACTAAGACAAGCCGATACATTAGGTGGAGAGGGCCCTGCTCGCAAGCTTACAATCTTGATGGCCATACTAGCATATTACAAGCCTTTCCTTAGGAGCTATTCTATAATAAACTAATACTTGAATGTCTTCATGAAATGTAAATTAGAATTTTGCTTTTAACTCAAAACTGTCATTTTAAGAGATTCATTTTGATTCAATTTGACTTCCTTATTAATAAAATGTCATGATATTTAATACAACTCTGCCTGTTTAAAATGAGTTAAATATGCACTTATTTCTTGTTACGTTAACACAGTTGTGATAAAATACTGACCTAGTGCAAGCTTATCTGGCTGGTGACACAGCAAATGAAGCCAGCAAGCATCTAAGCGGGAGGATATTTCTTACAGGCAGATCTTCACATTCCAGAAGGAGCAGCAGATGAAAGATCAGAAGACCTCAGGCTGTGCAAGGGTTGCAGATATTATTTTCAATACGTATATTTTACACTAATTACTGTGAGATTCATCAGTCGTTGTAACGCCTCATTCCCTCCAAGGCATGTTCTTTGCAGGTGGATGGGTCCATTGCCAACTTCATGAAGATTCTGTAATGCTCACTGCTTGCTTTGGCTGAGGCTCTTAATTAAAGCTTGCATTTACTTATTTTGCAGTCTACCATACATGATGACAAGCCATTGACTTTGTGAGGTTTAATGGCTGAGGACACTGTGCTATGACAAATCTAATTGCTCATAGTAATTGGAATGTTAAATCAACTGAGCAGCACATAACACATCAAGAATGTATCCAAATGATTATGACCCATTATACCCCAAAGCTAACACGAAATGTTGAGGTAACAGTTTTACCAGCCTCGTCTGTCATTATTGAGAAGCATCAGCAGTAGTTGCAGGGGTTAACACATATGCATGTGATAGGCTTAATGCTATACTAAAGATAATTAAAGACCAAGGGCTAAATAATGTTTGGGGTCATAGAGCAGGTGAGAAAATGGCCAGACTTGATGGGCTGAATGGTGAATATTATAAATTCTGACGCCAAGCAGACATAAATGGATCCCTTTCTACGTATACTGTACATTATGAAACATCTCACAAATCTTAAGGTACAACAAAAAATTGTCAAAGATTGGAGATGCCACTAAAGTCAATTATTACATGTAATGTCACGTAGCAACTGCAAAAGCAAGCAAAATATTGGCATGCATAAAAGGATATTCATTATTAGTGTGCCACTACAGAAAGCACTGGTTATGCAGTACAGTTTTGTTCACTGCTCTGTACAAAAATTGGGGAGAGTACACTTTTTTTTTTAAATATATGAAAGGGAAGTACAAGTCCCTTCAGATATCATGGAAACATTGAGCTTGTCTGATGTATGTCTCTTTTCAACCTCGTTAACCATGTAAGCAGATATATATCACAGGTTTGACAAAAAAATCTGGTGTAAATATCTAAAAAGTATTCAATTTGCATATGAAGGTATGTTAGATGGCTATAACAAACACTGCCACCTTAAATGTGGCTGCCAAGTGGTTCTAATAATGGTGTTTATGACAACTACTACTGCTCAGGAGACGATATTCTGAATCAAATTAGTGCATTAAAGAAGGGGTTTTAACTGGGATGAGAAAACCACCAGTTGGGATGCCCCCAATCGTAGAGTCTGAAGATGAATGGACACAGGTGCAGCCTGGAGTCTGACTCCATATCCTCTTCTGATTTACTGATATTTGACCTTCTCTGTTGGTGCCGTAGATCACAGCTGAAATACCTACTGGACTGCATGTGCCTTGACTCAGAATATATTTACCTCCTAACTTGTAATGGTTTTTAACCCCTTAACGACAATCCCCGTACATGTACGGGGTTGCCGTGCAACGTGTTAACGACAATGCCCGTACATGTACGGGCTGCCGTTAAATCGCTGCATCGCCGCGATGGCGGCATTTTCGCCGCGATCGGCGGCTTTGCAGCATCCACGGAAGCCTCACAAGTGAGGCTCCCCGGAAGAAAAAATGGCGCCCGGCTAAAACTGCTTAGGAAGCGATCGGAATCGCTTCCTAAGCATAAACTGTGTTGCTGACATGCCTCAGTATTGAGGCATGTAGCAACACAACCCCCCGATCGCCTTGTGATTGCTCCGAGGAGCAACCACAAGTGCCATCCTGTGAATGACGAGCTCCTCCTGCAGGTTGAATGCAGGTACTGCATCCAACCATGCAAGGTCAATGGAGCCCAGCTCACTAATGATAGTGACTAGTAAAAAAAATAAAAAAAAATAAAAATTTAAAATTTTTTTTAAAAAAATGGTCAAAAATGTTTAAAAAAAATGTAAAAAATATGGTAACATGTAAAAATCCCCACTGTCACCAAAAAAAAAAAAAAAGTCCTAAAATTTTTTATCTTTACAAAAATTCTATCATGGAAAGAGTTAAAATATTGGCATTACAAATGCCAATAGGGTGTCTAGTATTAAAAAATATATGAGTTGATAGGGTAAATTGAATTGGCCGGGTTCAAAGATGTCCCAAATATGGGACATGGGGCAGATGTGTAAATGGCAAAAAAATACACACCTCACAAAGGCGGCCTTTTACCTCCCAAATAACCCTACAAACCCATGCATGGGGGGTATCGCTGCGCTCAGGAGATGTTACTGAACACATATTGGGGTGTTGTGTGACACGGACATATACCAGGAGCGATAAATTTATACCTGAAGTACAACATGTGTGAAAAAAATACAAAAAGAATTACTACCATAAAGTTTCACAAAGGGTGGTGGTAAAATTAGTGCATTGAAAGGGTTAAAATACCAGCATTTCAAATACCTTGGGGTGTCTAGTTTTTAAAAATATATGATTTGATGGGGTAAATTTCATTGGCCGGCTTCAAAGATACCCGAAATGGCACATGGGGGGAAGAATTACCAGATTTGGAAAAAAAGGTTTTGAAATGGCAAAACGCTACCTGTACTTATTGCCCCATAACGTGCAGAAAAAAGCAAAAAAACATAAAAACATTGGGTATTTCTAAACTCAGGACAAATAGTAGAATCTATTTAGCAGGTTTTTTCATTAGTTTTTGCAGATGAGTAAAAGTTTTCTGTTTAAAAAGTGAGAAAAAGTAATTTTTTAACAAAAAATCCCCATATTTTATCTTTTTTTTATAGTAAATTAGATGATATGATAAAATGAATGGTATCTAAAGAAAGCCCTGTTTGTCCTGAAAAAAACAATATATAATATGTGTGGGATCGTGAAATGAGAGAGAAGAAAATCACAGCTAAACATTAACACTGAAAAACGTTAAAAGAGCCATTGTTCCGCCATATACTACGAGTAAAAACCCCTATTGTCCTTAAGGGGTTAAAAGGGCCTTTATTTGTTGCTAGTCAATACAAACTTTATGATGGACTCATATTTCAACTCATTTAAATAGTTCATAGGTATGCACCTCAACCCCACAAAAATATATGGAGCCTTAAAGGGATAACAGGCAGATGAAAATGGTCAAGCAACATTGGGTTGCTTACTCACACTCAGATCCCTTTACTTAACATTCACCATTCCTCTATGGAAGGCCCTTGAGTGTTTCAAAAATCTGTATGCTATAACAAATATTTATAACCTTTCTCTCTCTTTTGAGTGTACAGATGAAGAAAAAATTATTGACGATGACAGAAGTGCACAAAACTCCCCTAATCATTTCTCTGAAATATTGCAAAGCATATTAACATGTTCGCATTTCACTAAACATATTGCAAAATAAAAATCACTTTTATTTGGTTCACTGTAATGAAAACAGCTTTAAATAAATTTGAATGGCTCCTTAAATTATCCATACATTTACAAACATCGAGAGCCAGCTATCATTTTTTTTATATTACTCGAGAAGGCTCTGGAAAAGTCATGCAAGGGCAGCATGACTGCAAAATAGAGACGCGAAACAGAGGGTTGGTTAAATCATATACCGCAGGTAATAACTGAGTGATGAAGTTGAAGGCAAGCGCACATAGGGGGCAGCTTAAAATAGTATACTTTTCATATGTTTAATAATAACCTTCTAAACACAATCTCATAATCTTCTTGTGAAGCTGCTTGCAAACTTATCATAAACTTACTACTAGTTATATCCGGGAACTGTCTGGGTTGGGCTGATGCCTGGATCAGAACTGGTCACAAGTACCCTGGGGCAGCATTTGATGTCCAGAAGCAGAGCTCAAGTTCTGCCTACTTTTAAGGTTATTGTGAGGTAGCTCCAGCCCTACAAGAACAGCCCTGCATCCATAACTCTGTTGCCCAATTATATAAATATAATTGGGCAACCGTAAATGCTCTAAACAGATTTTGAAGCACTGGTGAACCCATGAATAAATAGTCATTCAAAATAATTAAGAAAAGTAACTAACTGAGAAAAGTATATCACTTCCCGAGACCGTTCAAGCACAATGCGTTGACAGTGATATCTTAAAGGTCATGTCCTGGCCAATCTACAGTTAGCGGATTCACGTACTAATTATATACAAAGGCTGCACCCTACCCAACATTTTAGTCTTCAACAAAAGAGAGACACTTGAGGATGAAAAAAGTACGTTCAGAGGAATTCAGTTCCCAAAGAGGGGCTGTTCAGTATGAATAAGTAAATTGCAGGAAAACAGTACACACATATGTGATAAAGGTTCACATTACCAACTAGAGACCTAGAAACGGCAGATGTTTAGCTGTTTGATAATGTATAGGAGAGCATCATACTGGTACATTACCAAATACTCTTTATTCAATCCTCACAATTGCCGTAAAAGTGGTTCTCCAAAAAAGCTGTTACTTAAAGAAGGCCTTGAAACAATATTTTCAGGTGCATCATATTAACTCTCCCTTAAAGTATACACCAGCCTTGCTAAACCACCCGAATACCGTCTACTTTGTGCAGAAGTAAAGTGGTTTTCATTTTTTAAACATCTCCAGGGCCTGTCATTCCTAATTTTTAAGCTAGGCATTGATTCACTCAAATAGCATTTTCTAAAAAAAATGTTTTTTTTTCTATTTTTATCCTCTGAGGTTATTCCTTTGAAGTAATAGCATCCTTCCCATAAGAGTTTGATGCATTTGGCAAATACCTCCCTTCTGGTGATTCAATTAGGAACCAAAGGGAAATCAGTGAGCCGTTAACCTGGCCCTAGGGGTTAACTAATAAACAACCAATGCGATCGAGTCTGCTGAAATAACGTGGAACAAATGAGTTTTATCTAATCAGGGTAGTTATCAGCAGCATGTGATTAGGGATATTAGAAAATTATGTTCTTTGGTCATGGGACGTACAAAGAACAGATCTATAACATACAGACAAAAATCTTTTTTTTTTTTTGTTAGGATGTGGATGCAGCTACTGATCCGCCTTAGTAAAATATCTTCCCTCTAGCAGATGTAGAAAATAATTATAAAACATCTTAAATGTTTAAGAGCTGCGTAAATTGTCGGCGCTATACAAATAAAAGATAATAATAATAATAAATGTTAATAACATAATTTCCTTTCCATAGTTTTAAAAAGTGCATACATTTAAGCCTTCTAGGCTGTAATGTAAACCCAGATTTTATTAAATCCAATATTATGCATATTAATGGAAATTCCAATATTAGCCAATATTAATGCTATCCAAGTTCTGCTTCATTTCTCTCAAGCATGTTTCCTAGGGCAAATTAGTTTTATTAATCCCACATGGATGTTGGTGAGGAATTACAATTACATTTTTAAAGGGGCATCATTTTGAATGCCATGGTAATGACAGCAATATAGAAAACTAGATACATAGATGGTGGAGTGGAGTGGAGTAAGAATAGAGGCTGCAGGGTTGTTGTTGTGATTGACCCCATGTCTTAGGTTTCAAAGTTGCAAGCTCTCCCTTATGGTTGCTCAGTTACCACTAAACTTGTGCATTTGGGAAATTCAGCAATTCCTATGAAGCCACAAAAATGAGGCCAGACCCCCTATGAAGCAGACGAAAACAAAGCAAAAAGCTCAGAATGTTTGTCCGAAACTAATGGTTCCTTTAATTCATACCGTCTCCTACTCTCCCACTCTCATACTCTTGTTCTTCATCTTATATTTTCTTCATTTCATCTTATTATTTAGTCTCTTCTTTTTTTCTCTGCATCTCAACGGGCGTAACCTGGTCCAAACTTTTGCCAAAATGGCAGCACTCCTGCTTATGTCCTCTCGTCAGATCCTCCAATCAAGGTGGGATGAAAAGCGCCTCCATTTTGTCTTATAGTCCAATAGTGGATCATCGGGCAAGAGGACATCAGTGGAAGTGCCGTCATTTTAGTGGAAATTTACGCCAGGTTATGTTTGCAGAGATACGGACGAAGATAGAAGATAAGATAAAAGAGAGAAGATGAAGAAGTTGTGGAAGTGGTCAGCAGAAACAGAAGTGGTCATCAGAGAAGGTAGGGAAACATTTACAGAACATGAGAGAGAGCGTGAGCAAGAATGAGAGTTAGAGTGTGAGAGAGTGCATGAGAATGGATATGGGCGCCAGGCAACAAGTTTTGTTCCAGAATTAAAAATGCCCCCTGATTTTCATCTGAAATCGAATGGGCAGGGAATGTAGTTCTTTGCACGACAACAAATGGGCATTTGCACATGTCTAGTGACGCATCTGCACCACCTCCGCATACACTCTCATACTCTCAACATTTCAAGGATCAAAATTAGGAGAATGTGGGGGGCAGCGCTGGAAGTGGGTAGGGTGGGAGGCTTGCCCATCTTTAGCCTGCAGCTGGACCTCGAAGGATATCTACTGCATAAGGTTAGTGAGCAGTGCAATCGGCCACTGGCCCACCGGGCATTTGTCAGATGGCTAGTCTGGGCTGAGATGGAAGATTAATAACTATAATTATATATATATGATAATAAATACATAGATAGATAGATGCAAACATACATATATATATAGACAGAAAATATGTGTTTCACCTCCTAAGTGAATATAATGAATAATGCCAGATCTTTTTCTATTTATTAGAAAATAAGTTTTCCGTTAACTTCATACTTGGGCATGCCACTATTTTATATTTTTTGATTTATTGTGATTACCTTTTCCAGCAGTGAATAGAGAATACCTGCTAGCTTCAAGTATCTAATGAGGTTAGTGATAAAGTTCATGACCGAGCAAGTCTTGCTATGGATCATTCTCCATACAGGTTCACAGAAGGCAACAAAGCTTTCTAGAAAAACCAAGGTGAGCTCATTCCAAACAATTCCAATTTATCATTTTTACTGTTGGTGCAATAAAAAGATATCATACATTACTTTAAGAATGCTAAGTGCAGATTGAGTTGGAACACAACTCTTTGTCCTAGGCTTCCAGCTTTTAATGTTCAGTGCCTTCCAAGAATATATTAGTCCATCTGTTATCTGTCGTGTTGGCAGAGTCTTCCTCCTCTTGCCATTTGTTTCTATCCATCTAGTTAACAAACGTGTTCTCTGGCATCTTGTCATCTCCACTGACGCTGTCTTTTGGTGTGCAAGAATATAGCTATGTAATGTCAATGCCATATCTGCAAGGGTGGGCATTTTGACTGTAGGCATCATTATTGGTTATCCTGAGCAATATTGTATTGAATGTTGGCTTGAAGGTTCTTGATACCCTATAAAACCACCCCTTCCAGCTAGCCATATTAAATTCCCTGCGTAACAGATTCAAATTAAGGCCATCCTTGTCTCTTTGGAAGATCAGTCCCCAGGGAAAACCGGAAATAATGTGTTGTGTAAGCAAAATGGGTAGACCCAATGTAGACCTAAGCAGTGTTTTATATAATTTAGACAAATATAATTTTCTGTACTCCTACCAGTAGTGTCAATATATTTCATAAACTGAGATAAAGATTGTCTTCTTGGTTGGCTATCCAAGTATTTTACCTTTCCCAAGCTCAACACAATCTACATTAACATGGTGTCTCTCCAATGCTCCACTGTCTGCAACAGAGACCTTCTTCTCTTATTTTTTTTTAAATGTAAAACATTTATGTTTATGTATAAATGAGTATAAGAATCAGAAATAAACAATGTTTTTTAACATTCTACAGCCAGTATCCATACATATACACATACATCCACTCCATCACCATACACGTATACATACATACAGCCACTCTAAAACCATACACCTACACATAAAAACATACATGCATAAACGCACACTCTAATACCATACACTTACAGTAGCTGTCAAAAGTGAGTACACCCCTCACATTTTTGTAAATATTTTATTATATCTTTTCATGTGACAACACTGAAGAAATGACACTCGGCTACAATGTAAAGTAGTGAGTGTACAGCCTGTATAACAGTGTAAATTTGCTGTCCCCTCAATATAACTCAACACACAGCTATTCATTTCTAAACTTTGGCAACAAGAGTGAGTACACCCCTAAGTGGAATTGTCCAAATTGGGCCCAAAGTGTCAATATTTTGTGTGGCCACCATTTTTTTCCAGCACTGCCTTAACCCTCTTGGGCATGGAGTTTGCCACAGGTTGCCACTGGAGTCCTCTTCCACTCCTCCATGACGACATCACAGAGCTGGTGGATGTTAGAAACCTTGCACTCCCCCACCTTCCATTTGTGAATGCCCAACAGATGCTCAATGGGGTATAGGTCTGGAGACATGCCTGGCCAGTCCATCACTTTTACCCTCAGCTTCTTTACCAAGGCAATGGTCGTCTTGGAGGTGTGTTTGGGGTCCTTATCATGTTGGAATACTGCCCTGTGGCCCAGTCTCCGAAGGGAGGGGATCATGCTCTGCTTCAGTATGTCACAGTACATGTTGGCATTCATGGTTCCCTTAATGAACTGTAGCTCCCCAGTACCAGCAGCACTCATGCAGGCCCAGGTCATGACACTCCCACCGCCATGCTTGTCAGGCATCACCCAGAGTCTCACAGACCGCAAGGCATGGCCGCCCCTTTAAGAGGCCTGGCTGAACTTAATTACTATGCCCCCAACTGACCCACTTTGCGCAGGACAGTCTCAATTTTGTCACTCTATCCCAACAAGACTGCAATACCTGTCATGTACAGGTATGGCAGGTGGATCCGCAATGTAGAACTGGAATGGCCGCCAGGTCGCCACTGGGCACTAGAGTTGCAACCTTTTGCTCAAGAAAATACCAGCCATAGTTGTGGGTGGGTGAGGGGGCAGAGCTACAAAAGGGCAGAGCCACAAAGGGTGGAGCCATCATAAAAATGCATTAGAAGCAGTGAAGGTTTAGCTGTCTGACCACCTGTGACACTGACACTCACACTTCTGGAGACTGAGCCTGCATTTCCTTTCTTTTATGTTGGAGGCACGCATATGCATCCGGATATGTATTCACATATTCTGCCAGCTTGCCACTACCCACGGCTGCCATCAGTAGTTTTGGGGTCCTATGGTCTGGGCCCCCCTACCCAAATGACCGGTCCCTCCGCTCCGCCAGTGTTTTCTCTTCTCATCTTTTTTGCTGGAAAAGATGGCTCAGACATTTGCAAATATGGTGCAGACAAGCCGTTTTACGGCACAGACGTCATGGTGATGTCGCAGGAGACTAGCGACGCTTTTACCAGTGAGGGCTAGAGTGACCACATTTTATTTCTGCTATTCAGGGCGACAGTATGGAACTGATGAGATTACACACCCAGGTGTATATTATATATTAGACTTTGTGCACTGGGCCCATTTGTTTCCTTTTTGGCCTTGCAGACGCAGGAGGCATCTATCTGAGGTCTGACGAGGTGTGCATTGCAGACCTCCAGGCCGCAACAGAGCTCACTGCGATACCTCCCATGGGATTGATGATACGATGGGCTCCACTGGCACGAGTGTGACAATACAATGGTCACAATTGCATTCACTGGTGTCTGGAACACCGGAGAATGCACACTGTTCATGCCGAGAATTGTGTGCATGCACAGTAGCTCTGCCAGTTTGTGACTGCCAGAGTGACACGCTACCTCCCAATCTCCGTAACTGAATAACATAATCAAAATAAACAATGGAGGGGTGTCTATTTGTCTAATTTTTGCATTATCTCAATTCTAACAGACCTCACATGTCTTCTTCACATGCCGCAAGGTGCATGTGCCAATGCTGAAACTTAAGGATTGTGTATATAAAGCAAATCTATTGAATAGTTATAAAAGTATACATGTAGCTACACCACCAGATGGAATGCCGCTTCTCATTTGCCCACTATATTGGATACCATTGTGATAAGACCACTTGATGAGAATCACTTTTTTTTACAAATAACCCAAATGTTGGATCACAGTCTAAACACCTCATATCTCGGTCTGTTGATGATAATGTGAAAACCAACATTAAAAATTTACACCTGCATCTTCTGTATATTTAGGTGGAGAGACCTAAATACTTATACCCAATACGTTGTAATGTACTATGTAAATATACAGCATCTTTTTAGAAAAAATAATATGTATAGAGGTTCATTTCACCTACTATAAATCTAGGTTGCATTTGTTACATCTCACAGTAAAGTAGTCTGCCACTGTACCTCTTGATTATTTATTTATTTTTTCAGCTATTTGATGCCTGCATATTTTTCCAACACTACGCTTACATTTATACGCACAGCAGGTATAAATTCTCGTTATCAAGTGCAAATTTTCTAAGTTGCCGCTGGATGACTCCATATTTTTGGGGAATTGATTAAATACTTCTGCTTCATTAAACCCTCAAGCTGGGAAAGCTAGAATCATCACACATTAGAGCAATTAAAAAATTTGACCTTAACAGCTCAGCATCTCGCTGATGAACGCAAGAAATCATGTTCTTCTTGGATAAATAGGAGAGATTTGTCCTTTTCTCTTGTTTAATTGAATTAATTTAGGTTTTAATTTCCTTCATCAGGAGTGTGGGGGGGGGGTGAGACATAGACTTACCTGCCTATGCTTTCATACTGCAGTAGAGAGATAGATCTGAGTGGTGTGGTGCTCGCTGGATAAATCATAGCTGGTTACGAGGAAATGCTGCCAAGAAATTCTAAGGATCAGATGGAACGCGTCTTTCTCCGTATGATTGATCACCACCAGAGTATGCATCTCTTTCTTGGTAATACACCTAGCATCTCTCCTTTACCAGACACTTTTCCAGTAATATTAAAAGGATTTAACAAAGTAAGGGAAGATAGTTTATTTCAGAGGAGAAATGTGAGAACAAGAGAAAAAGTCGAAAACTGGAGGGTCAGATGTTTAGATGTAATGTAAGGAAGTTTTATTTTACTTTGAAGGTGCTAGATACTATAAATGGAACTCCTATCAGAAGTGGTAGAGGCTATAATAAAACTAAACATGCATGACATAGGAATGGGGCTATCCTAAGACTAAGGACTGATTAAGGTCTGAGTCTCTACATCTGTGGTTAGACTAGATGGAAAAGTGGTTAGACTAGATGGGCCAATCGGTTTTTATCTGCTGTCAATTTATTATTATTATATTATTATATAATAAGCAGATTTTTATTATATAGTATAGTACACAATGTATTCAGAATAGCAGTTTTATTCATAAATTATTCACTTTTAGCTGTTTAGGGAATAACAAAATAACATGACCAGATTGATTTAAAATGTCACTAGAGCAAACTAAATAGTGGTACCTTATGAATTTCATTATAATTTCAGTGGTTTGGATTCATTGTTATATTCAAACAGCCCCCCCAAAATAGGTTTTCTTCACATTTCTTTTCTCTCATTTCTTAGCACCTGAAATTTCTTGATATTCCTCAAAAGCGGTTCAGCTTAGCAAATTCAAAATTACTGACTTTACTGACTGTGATAGGTATAAATTCTTTAGTAGCAAACTGATAATGATCACAGATGATATTTACTAGGTATGAAATATACATGAAGCCTACTCAGGTTGACTTACAAGCAGACCCGGGAATTTAAAAGGAATTAACATTCATAGGATAGGCCTAAGGCTATCCTGAATAGAATCAAAAAAAATAGATACTTTATACACAGGAGCAGTGGTACGGGCCCACCTAAGGCAAGAGTACAACTTTTTATCAATTTAACATTTAACCATTGAGGGGAGAATGACTCGACTATGAACTTTTTCTTTGTATTTTCTATAAATGACAGCTGACAAATGAAATTGAGGATCTGGCAATGTCCTATACCAAGAGTGTTCTTGTAGTAGGGAAGTATCCTCAATTCATTGTGTTTTGTCACCTTTTATGTATCATCAGTTGATTTGAACGTAAGGGTGGGATGTGTTTGTGAGATCGCAGCACCTCAAATACTTATTCTGAAGTGGGTTTAGAACAGCGGTTCTCAACCTGTGGGTCGCGACCCCTTTGGGGGTCGAACGACCCTTTCACAGGGGTCACCTAAGACCATCGGAAAACACATATTTCACAATATATAATTACATAATTTTATGGTTGGGGGTCACCACAACATGAGGAACCGTATTAAAGGGTCGCGGCATTAGGAAGGTTGAGAACCACTGGTTTAGAACATCGCTTGTATGAAAGCAAAACTAAAAAAATGAATAAAGTTTGAGGTTCTTACAGCAGGAAAAAATGTCAGACTAGATGGGCCAATTGATTCTTCTCCAACTTATATGTTTCAATGTTTCCTCTCCAGAACTGGCATCTGGCGCTATCCTTGCGTCTCATAAGAGGCAGGAAGGGAATGTGGCACAAAAAAGTGGGTTTGACCTGGGCAGGAAATGGGTGTGGCCTGGGTAATCTGCTTTGATTTCCTGGAGCCTCTGGGTAAAATATTGAGAGTTCTTCCCTCGCCAAGCTTCCCACCTGCCCTCTTCCTGCTTCCTCCTGCCTACTACCTGTGCTGGCCATGTTCCTCTCTGGAACATCTGACATTTTTGCGGGCATGGGAATTGTGCCAGAAAGTGCCACTTTGTGGAATGGGAACAATAAAGGCATGTAGGGCATGTCATGCAATTATTTATAACGAATGCCAATACAATACACACTTGTTCCCTTACGGTAACAGTGATCTTTGCTTATAAGGAGACAAACTTTTTTAATGTCTCTCTCCGGTGAGTTAAAGACTTGGAGTAGGTAAAAAGGACCTCTGCTAGTTATCAGTGCCGTGAAGCTAAGATAAGTGTCATAAATTATAATATATTGAAGGCTGTTATAAGTGGCTTCATTGATCTGTGCGTGGACAGTATTACCTAGGCCAAGGCTATGCTATAGTGAGACCATAATCCCCCAGGTACATGTAAGTGAATTACTGACACAAGGGAATGGTAAACTGCAATTAGCAGTCCCCTTCATGTCCGTTTTAGGATTCAGCAGGCCACCTTAACACCTTTGCTAGTGTACCTAATATTCAGTTAATGCGGATTAAAAGAGATCCAAAGATCATCCCACATCAATGTATATGGGTTTTTCTAAGTATTTGACTCTGTACCATGGTAGAAGAGGGGTTAATCGGAGTTCCTAACAACCTGCCCATGTTTCTGAATGAATTTTGCCCCAGGGTGACATAAACGCCTTTATACTGTTATTTCCAATATGAGTTTGTTGTTCTCTGGCGGAAGCTGATTTATATGAAATGTTATTAGTCGCAACCTCCTAATCTCTTTGTAATAATTCATATAGTGGAGATTACAGCCTTGGAGCACTGCCCAGTTCCACTCAAATCCTATTTATGGATTAAAGGATTTCAACAAGCTTTCCAGCCCCCAGTTTTGAATAGCAGGATAATGTACACCCAGTTTCATCTGAAACGCTTTAACACTGTTTTGTAGACGCTAGTTAACACTTTATATTCAACACAACATGGCCACCAATAATGACCACTAACGTAACCATTTACAGCTGGAGTATTTTACCAATAAACCCGCAAAAAGATTATGGGGGCTGGAGGTTCTATCTCTCGGGACTGTGAATTAATACCACCCCCCCCCCCCCCCCCGATCGTTTAGTACTTCTTCCTGGAAAAAAAGATAACGAATAACGCTGTCAAGTAATTTCTGTTCGAGTTTTAGCTGGCACTAAAGGTGAAAAGATGTTATAATTTCATTCTGACGTGCCGCGGTTTAAAGTTGATTACCTTTTATTTGCGGGAATGAGATTGTGCCACGTTTCATTTTAATAGAGGAAGAGCCTGAATCCCAAAGCCTGACTGTCGTAAGCTTTTATTGAAAACATTGTAAATCCACTTTCTATGAGGAAAAAAAAAGATTGTAATCTCTTTTCATTTTAATGGAGATAATCTCTTCTTTGGCATGGAGAAGGCAGCTAAACAATATTTGGAGGGGAATCAAATCTATTATATTACAATAGTGCTTTTCTTCTGTATTCAGAGTCACCACTCTAACATTTAACTGTATTTACTGTTGTTTTAACTGTTGTCGTGGATTTTACTTTACTTTTATATCACTAAAATAGCTGCAGTTTCGAAAACTGTTGTGTAGGGAACATACAACCTCGTGGTTTGTTTTTTTCTGTAGATACAGGACAAGTGGTTGCCAGAAATGAGAAATGGGTATAATACGGATACTTAAGGAGTCTGTTTACTAACCACTCTACCTATGTAGAATTTTGTAGCCAGACAGAAGATCATGGGAACCATCTTGATCTTTTAAAGAGTCACAAAGAGCTTATGAATCAGTATAAAATAGTACCAAAAAATTAGGCACGAACAGTAAAATTTGTGTAGCAATGGCTAGTTGAGGCTTTTGGTTTAGCCATCACTCTAATCCAGTCTCTGTAGCATTACTCCGTAACCCCCAACCAAATGAACACACAGGCATAAACTGGATAAAAAATTGGCCAGAGATTTAATTTGTATGGGAAGCAAATCCACACCAAATTATTAACACAATAAATAAAACCATTGTCATTAATATGGAGTCCCCCCATTTTTTGCAGCTTTAACAGCCTCCACTCTTCGTAAGATTTTGACGCGTGTCTATGGGAATTTGTGCCTATTCAACCAAAAGAGCATTAGCAACGTTTACAATTCATTGTAAAGGTCAGCTGAGTTATGACCAGGGCTAAGTGAAGGTCACTTGAGTTCCTCCATGTCAAACCTGACAAACCATGTGTTTATGAATCTTGCTTTGTGCACAGGGACACAGTCATGCTGGAACACGAAAGGGCCTTTCACAAACTGGCACCACTAAGTTGGAAGCATGCGATTGTCTAAAACGACTTTGTATGCTGTAGTATTAACATTACCCTCCACTGAAGCTATGGGGCCTAGCCCAAACCATGAAAACCAGCCTCAAATCATTATCTCTCCTACACTAAACATGATAGTAGGAACTATGCATTCTGGTAGGTAGTGTTCTCATTTGGACACCTGGAATTTTGAGGTATGGAAGAAGACGGTAGCTGAGCAGAATCAAGAATAAAATCACACAATATGGTGATATAAATAAAACGTAGTGCTTTTTATGCTGAAGCATCATGGAAATTCATCCTGTCAGTGTGCTTCTGCGGTTCATATACTTCAGAGTCTCCCGGCTCTGGAAATTTACGCTTGTTTTTCTCACACAATACACTTTTTCAATGGTAAAATCATGAATAAATGTATAAAATACACTGGGTGGAACATCAAGAGCAGATTTGGACATACTCCAATGAGAGGCATTAAAATACTATACAATGCTATTACCCGTGAACATAACTGTTTGAACATAACATTTGAACTGTAAATTCTTAGCAGCTGCTTTCCTAGCATTAGTGTATCTCTAAAAACATGTACAATCAACAAGTACTGGGTAGATTTTAAGCATTGGAGGCTAAAAGGAAGCACTTTATATGGAACGCCTTCCTGGTAATTGTTAGGAGCATGAAGGCATTGCTTGCCCTGCCTCCTTATTCATTCCGTCGGCACCTTACTTATTCCCACTGGGCCAGACCCATGCCAAATGGAACCCCAGGCAAGAGTACCCCTCACACACAATTATCAAAAACATAGTTCAGTGGACTCAGGACTAGTCAGTATATATATATACATTTACCTCTCACAGCTCTCCATCTCTCCCCCTTCACAGCTCTCCCTCACAGCTCTCCATCCTTCACTCTTGCCCTCATACCTCTCCATCTCTCCTATCTACCACAGCTCTCTATCTTTCCTATCTGTCACTCTTGCGGGTCTCCATCACTCTCTGTCCATCATAGCTCTTCCGCTCCTCCAAACCCATCTTTCCCTCAAGATTGTAAGCTTGCGAGCAGGGCTCTATCCACCTAATGTATCGGTTTGTCTTAGTTTGTCAATTCTCGTCTTGTCATACCCCTTGAATATATGTATTATATTAAGAGCTGCATAGATTGTTGGCGCTATATAAATAAAAGATAATAATAATAAGTATCTTAATCTCCCCCTCTCACAGCATTTCCTATGACATTTCACCTCTTCCCTCCCATCCCCTCTTAAATCCTGTATTGCCTTTATCTTCAGAGTAGCTCACACACTCTGTGTGAGTTGACATGTTTCAATAAAGGGGGAATAAAGGGAGGGGCGCCAGAGGAGTAGTCCGCACAGGGTGCCACAGCGCCTAAGGCCGGCTCTGCCCGGGAGCAGGAGTGGTGCAAACATGTGGCCCGGATCTGATCGATGCAGCAGTGGCCAACTGAATTAGGCACTTTGTTCTAAGACCAGCTTACGTGCCTTAGGGGGTGCGCAAACACATGTGCATCATAGAGGTGTTCCCCTATGTCCACACTGCATGCATGCCTCTCAAAAGAGACATCACCATATTTCACATTATTATCTAAATTTCATTATCCCATGTAGCCTGTCCGTTTCCTCTTTAATTGTGATTGTCTGGCCGCAATGCTTGGATTGCTAACCTGACTCAAACCATGCAGGAGCTCAAGCAACAAATTGGACAAGTGCAACCTGTATCCGAAAGCAATGTTCCTGCCACTGCACCTGCACAGAGCATCACCCTAGAGGGCGCCATGGCCCCAGAACCACAAGTACTATTGCCCAAATATTTCATAGGTAACATGACGAAATGCTGTTCCTTTATAATCTCCAGTCAGATCCTGTTTAACCTTCAACCCAGGGCCTATGCTACAGATTACAGAAGGTCCAAGCCATGATTTCCCTACTCCCTGATGAACCTCAAAAATGGATTCGTGGACTTCATTTCACCAAGCCACAAACCCTCTATTAGATGACCCTACCAAAGTAACTTCAGCTACCATTGAGATTCGCACCTTGACACAAGGTTTGCTCCCTGTGAAGGAAAATTAGGTCCACTGTCTTCTGTCATCCTCAATCTTTCCTCCTCCACTCCAACATTTTTTGGCTTGCAATATCTTGTCATTTTTATAAAAGCCCACCAATATCCACATTCTTCATTTTGATACTGTGTGTCTTGCAGGTATGTCCCCTTGAACACTCAGTACAGTGCCACGTATTTACCACTCTCTCAGCAAAGTAATAATGAATATAATAACTTAAATATAAGTTCATGTAGCTCCACTCTCCTCCTCAGCTTCATTACATTTCTCCTTACTATTGTCCATTAGAGATGGATAGTCATAAAACAATTTATTTTTGACACCCCTGTCTCAAGGATCGGGAATCTCTAATATATCATCTTAAAATAAGAACTAGAATGGAGTGTGCATAAAATAAGAAAAATAATTAATGCATTGCCATCTAGATAAATATATGTATGAAAAGTAACGCATGAGTTAATTATTTAATATACTTTTGAATAGCTTATTATTATGTTGAATCTGTTTTACTACTTTTTGACCCTGCTACTGTTTTTTTCTCCCTGAAAAAAATGTTTCCCATAATGCAATAGGAATGCTTGCCAAAAGCATATTGTAGCTGCCAAGAGCTAAATATATAATTTTTATTGTATGTTTTTTTTTTAATACACACATGTCTAAAATGTGAAGCATCATAGAGCTTTGGTTAAAAAAAAAACATTAAAAATGTTGAGCTGAATATGTAATGCCTAGGGGCATTTATGATGTTCATTTGGCTTAGGTCCTAAGACCTAAAGGTGCAACAGTTGTAATAACTAATGAGTCTGCTAATTAGTTGCTGGCTACCGTTCCTGATCTAACTCCCCAAGCCATATCTTTTTTGGCAACCTTTCTACATCCAAAAACTTTAATTCTTGGCAAGTAACTCCACTTCCACACAATCTATGGGTAGCAGTCAACAAACCAAGATGACAGATAATACAATGAATTACCTGCATAACATTTGTTCAATGATCTAATTACATTACAACTGTCGTAGCAGAAATAAAGGGAGAGAAAAATGCACACATTTTGGTTATAGCTCAAGGGAACAAGGGATTTCAAACCCAGTAGCACAAACACATTACCTCCGCTAAATATTCCCTTAGCACCGTCTCTACATCTGATGCTCCCATAGGAACAATGACCATTGGCCCTAAAGTGAATTGTAAAAAAATAAGTTTGAAAAGTCAAATTTGCAATTTGCAATACATATAGCATATACCGGTAACTCCATAACCCATACCTCCCAACATTTCAGACATTTGTGAATTGCTGTCAAGGAACTCATCAATACAATTGCACTTTACAATGCCGAGCTTGCTACTTAAAACGCTACGTTTTTGTTAGCAAAGACATGCATATTAAAAATAAAGAACACATGGAATTGCCATGAGGCTCTGCCATACATACTACTTCCATGATGCTGGCTGAGGATAATGGGAAGTGCAGTTAACAGTAGAGCTGTAAATTAGAATTCCTGTGATGCTCAGCCAGCCAGGTGTCCACATTACTAGGCATCGTGGGAGTTGTAATTCACAACTAAAAACCTGTCACATCATCTGCTGTTAACTACAGTTCACATGAGGCTCAGCCAGAGCATCATGGTTAGTGCTGTCAACAGTAAAGCTACAGATGCTAGCTGTGAACTACAATTCCTATGATTCTCAGCCAACCAGGTGTCCACCATAATGCTGACTACTTGGAAGAGTAGTCAACAACAGCAGAGATTTTATTTTTAATTAAAAAAAGGTTAATGTTAGCCTCCCTCCCAGGACCCTTACACACTGCCTTTACACACACCTGCCCATAAACACACATATACACATACACTGTCCTTATACACACACATACGCTGCCCTTACATACACATACATACACATACACTGCCCTTACAAAACCTGCTCATAAACACACATATACACATCTCCATACACACAGCTTACAAATACCTATACTGCTGTTACACACACCTGTCCATACACACACACAAGCTTGCAAACACATACATTCATATACACTGCCATTACACCCCTTTCTCCCCATCTCTTACCTCTTCCACCATCCTTCTTCCTCCCTCCTGTGGTGGGTGTGCGAGGCCTGTCACTTCAGACCTCGCTTTACTGCTCCCTCATCACTAAGCTCAGGCTATTGCTGCAGAGGGCAGGGATGACGTCTTGCCCCTGCGCTCGACATTATTTTCTGACGGGTAGTGATTAGGGAGCAGTAAAGCGAGGTTTACTGCTGAAGTGAGAGACCTCGCCCTCCCTAATGTTAAGCCGACTAGAGGGAGAATGTGATCTCCCAACTAGTCCTGCAGCTGCTGATTGGGCGGCTGTGCGCCCCCCGTAGCTGCATCTGAGGTGAGAAAAGCTCTCGCCTCACCCTACCTCAGGACAGTTGGGGGCATGATAACCTATAACACAAAAATTATTTACTGAAAGGGGTAAGTAAGAGGAATAGCCTCACAACAGAAATAGTAGAGGCTAAAAGATTAAACATGTATGGGATAGGTATACAGTGTCCAGAATCTAAGACTGAAAAAAACATTTTCTTGCAGTAGGAAAATTGGCCAGACTAGATGGACAGAAATTCTGCTGCCAAATTCCTTTGGGGTGGATCAATCATGTCTTCAGTTCAATTCTTTTCAGTTGGCTACCTATCTGGTATACATACATATTATCTAGTCCATAAATACCTCTCTTTAAACATTTCCTAGTTCCTAAAATTGGCAAATGGTTTGTTTAAATCATTTCCTCTCCTCTCTGAATTAATCTGAAGACCAATTTCCACTAAGTAACCAAGTAGTCACTACCACTTTCCTTGAATTATAACTAAAAACCGTGTCTCACAGTGCGGGAAGGGTATTAGTTTTCCCATACAGGTTGTAAGGATACAGACCAGTAATGTGTACCAAATGGTTTCCATTTCATGCCAAATTTTTTTAATGCCAAATCTTTGCTGTGGAATGAAGGGACTGTCTGCAAAGCATCAGTTTCACAAAGGCTTAGAGTGAATTGGACAGCAGCCCACATGGTTGTGATTTAAGGGTGGGCTTCCTAATGAGCACTTTGATTGGCATGGAGGGCTGCACGCAAGCGCTATGCAATGATATTTGACTGGCAGTAGCTGTCACATTGGCCTTGTCTCTCTCTGTGATATCCTTAACACCTAACAGGGGAAATGTTTGCATCTTTATATCCCTTGTGATTAACTGTTTTTAGTTAGTATGTGGAAAATGCAGTCCATTTTTATTATTCTAAGTGCTTTTAGAGTGAACAGACTGTCTTAGTGTAAAAGAATGATATACATCTCAAAATGTGTACAAAAAGTGTGGTTTCAGTGCAGAAGAAATTAGACATTGTGCATATGAATGAGATCAGCTTGGTGTGAATACACTGGATTGCATCTCAAAGATACTCACATTAAATACGGGAGAATTGGCAATTATGTATAGACTGGTCCCACCAAATTAATTAGATCTCCCATGTGGAAGGACCTAATGAGGTAAATTTATCACACAAGGAAAACTTAATCCAGTCCTTAGTCTAGACACCTCCTGATGAATGACGTATTTACAGCAAGTTACCTTTCGCTATATAAAAAGCATCATAGGGCTGAAAGCTCTTGAGTCTTCATTAGTTATTGTGTTAGCAGAACAAATTAGGAAGGTGCCCTCAAAAGGTTAATGAGATTTTTATTCCGGGACAGACTGGGTATTTCAAGCAGTTGGCTGTTCTTTCCATAACAGATGTGCGCATGTTCCACACAGTAAGACAGCTAAGGTTGCCCTCTTGGCAGTTCTGCCAGTAAAATTCCGCTAGTCTGTAGATTGTATCAGGAGAACAGAATGACTGTTGTCTGCCTTCTGGTTCAACCACCCATCTGCTTCCTCAGCCATATCATCTGCATCACCATCATCATTATGTTTAACCCATTCCCTCCACTGAAGTGTGTGCAGCTCATTGCAAAAACAACATAACTGCTTGTAGACTATAACCTATCCTTTAACTGTTAATTTAAAAACTTGAAATATATCTATGTACATATAAAGTGATCAGCACTAACGATTGACTATAATCACAATACAAAATGATGCTTCAACGTACCCTTTTTGGTTTCCCCATATAATGTTAAGCAGTATAGACTCCACAGTAGTATTGCTAAGGAATAAGGGCCTAAATAGGCTCAGATCCAGGTCTCATTCATCTTCTGTTGACAAGCCAAATGATGACTCAATGATGTCAATGCCAGCTTCACCAGCTATTTAAGTATGTCATATTGGAAAGGTTGAAGGTTCTGTTCCACTAAGACAAAACATTAATTAGAGACTCTCGAGTGTTGAGTAAATTAACCTAAGCATTTATGTTATTGTATTATTCTTCTGAAGGTTTCACACATTAAAAAACAACACAGACACTTTTTGGAAGCCTTTTTATGGGGCCTATGGCAACAACCTATCAGTGCCTGCCTTTGTATCCTCTTGCCATTGATAGAATTACTAACAACAATGCATTTACTTCTGCATTTAACTACAAAAAGTCTTTTAGATCTTAGATCACACTCCTTTTTATATTGGTGTGAGGACAGTTCATTATTGTTGGTCAACAAATGACCACTATCTGTCTCACTCTTTAATAGGTCTGTCATGGGGATTACAATTAGAACGCCTTACAAAGGCAGTTTGTTCATTGATTTGCCTGGGAGACTCATATACCTCTTGATGTCTGTTGAGTGCATTCTCAGGGGTGCATTTTTTTCTCCACGGCACATGTGTGATTAGTAATGTTTTACATGTACGCATTTCATACTTATTACCTGGGGCACTTTCACTGTGGGTAGACACATTTCAGAAGATCAAACAGTGTCTGTTGTACAGTTTAGTCTAGGCCAGAGAGCGTAATTTAGCTCTGCATTACTGAGGTAGGCCTCTATGGCTTCCTGGTGCAAAATGGTCATACATATATTTTATTTACTTAGTAGAGAGAGATGTACTTCACACTACATATAAGTGCTTTCTTATTCGTACAGACATTACGATTGGGTTACAATAGGTATAAATACATTAATAAATGAGGTCCCTGTCCCAAAAAGCTTACAGCCTTATAGGTGTCCTATAAAGCTGGTACTAAAGACATTTGTAGGGTTATGGAAGGTGTTTTTTTTATCTTTGGCTAATTTATTGGCACCTTTCATATATTTGCTCCATAATATATCCACAAACAGTGACATGGTCTGAGACACAGCCATTTATAACCCGAACTAAAACATATACTGTAAACATGAGGCCTTTCAACGCAGCTTCCAGGGAGGACCCGGCATTTTTTTCTCACCACTGGCCCGAACCCAATGGAAAAATCCTCCAGAATAGATTATGAGCCAAACCATTAAAATACTAATCAAAACAAAAAAAAAAACATGCCAAATGAGGTGTATTTAGCATATCTAGGTACATCTAAGTACTGGTTCTAAAGCTTGTCTAATAGGGCACAATACCAACCACATGACTTGGTTATCTTGGATAGCTGAAGTAATGAACAAGTAACAGTTCCAGTGGTAATACGGGAAGCTTTTTTTTTGTCTAGCCCGGGGGAGATGTTCTTCAAAGCTGCCCATAACATGTCTGACAGGCAGCATTATCACTGAGCTCCAATCAGCAATATCTAAAACACATTTAAGAGGACATGTAGAAAGACCATCCAAGGAGCACAGAAATGACCCAGCCAGTGATGAATTCCTGCCTAAGGTCCTAATTACTGGTCCTAGTGTCTGTGTCTGGTCCGCAATTAAAGCACAAATCAGTGGCCCTAAATCTTTAACAGGGAGTAGCCCAAAGGGGAACCCCTGCCACCCTTCATCAGCACTCCTCTACCTAGCAAAGGTAAGGATGTAGCCCAGTAATTTATTTCAGACCAACTACTAAGTGAAGGCTGTTCACAGGGAGTAGTCTCTGGAAGTAGAACTTAATATCAGAAGAATTTGCAAAGTTTGATGCTTTCATCCAACTCATTTTAATTGCCTGTCCTTTTTAAATCATTCTCATTCATGTGACACATGACAGTATGTTATGTTGCCTACATTTACTCTCACATTCCTGAGTGATCCTACCAGCAAAAAGCACACTTCCAGCTCCATTCATTCACTTCAAGCCAGAGTGGGAATGTGCATTTTTTCCCCCAATGCGCTGTGTATAAGGAAATGCATTAGTGTCTTATATTTATATAGCAGATACAGAGAATTTAGGCTGTAAAAGAAATAATGTTTGATTTTTGACATAGGACCTCCCATTGAATGAAGATATAGTCTTACCTATTCATAAAAGCACGGTGTTGGACAGTACCCCAGCAGCAATAGATCTATTTCACGATTCCAGGGTTCAAACTACAAACTAAGGCTATATTCTCATCAACCCACCTCTTTCTCAGAGCTTGAAACATCACATTTTTTCAGATGTCTTTTGTTGAATTTTTCTGCGTAATTTGTTTGCACAGTAATTGCTTTTTGTTATGTTTCAGAAGACATTCTAGAGCATTAACAAGTTTATTGAACACTACGTTGATGAAGACTACAACATTACATATTACCCTTTGCTCAGAATCACTGCCTTTTTTTGATGCCATGAACTGGAACACTCAGTGGGTAGCCTACAGTATGAAGAGCATGGCCAGCAAGGGGACTAAGCAGAAGAGATTAATACTATTAGTACTTATTTGCTTCATACCTTCCAAGTGTCCTTCTTTAGGAAAAACAGCCCCTCTGTCTCTCTTTCCTCTACGATGTTCCTTTTTTTCTAGGCGCTCAAATTGTTTGCTGGGTATGAATGCACCTAAAAGTCATAAAAATGTGGATTCATAAATTAAATTATGCTAATAAAAACATTATTCTTCCTCTATATTCCATAGTCAGTCATATAAATAGTGATCGCAGTAGTAGTCGCAAAAAAAGGCTTAGTAAAGCCACACCTTTAACCACATCTTTAAAATAAAATTTTGTGGTTTGTAATTTTAAATATAAAACATATAAAACAGCCAAGTAATTTACAATTTCCATAAAACCTCCTGGTTAAAGGGGAAGTCTGATGAATTCCGGAAAGGTCATCAAGTCATCCATGGCAAGGCTGTAGAGGACACTGGTGACCTTGGTCCTGTATTCTGGACCCCAATTTCCACCTTGCGATGGTAGCGTTGGGGGGAGGCCACGGGGGAGCTGCAACATCACTTTCCATTGTATTTACAGCTCCTTTCACTGGTCGGGGAGTTCAGATGATTTCCTCAATTGACTCATGCTCTCTACTGCCCACAAAATAAGGACAGTGGGGCAACTATCCTAGACAGTGTCTGAAAATGGTGACTGTCCTGTGAAAACCAGGACTCTTGGGAGATATGTAAACGTGTAATACTAAATTGGAGATCCATAACTAGAAATGTCTTCAATGAATAAATACGACAGCTGGAAACTATCTATATAAAAAGAACGTTTGTAAATTCAGTAAGTAATTGTCATTTCTTTACATAATGGGTCTCGCAAGCATCAGGATCTCTTTATTTGAGTATATATGTGCATTACATATGCCTCTACGCGTACAATCTATTTGTGTCTGTGTTTGTGTAAACACCATTTTCCCAGTTCTATAAAGAGTATCTTAGCCTCCAGCAAAAGCTGCAAATTCTGTTCTGCTTATTGATAGCAATTAAAACAACAATAATCTTATTCCATAAAAATAGCCCCACTTCTAAGGCTCCTGCCAACAACAGCAGAATCACAGCCTCCTAATTAGGATCTTTTAACAGGATTTGCGAAAGGTTCTTGTACTCATTCTGCCAACAAGAGAGACTGTTTTCATCCCGTTGGAAATTCCTTTTGTCTCCCACAGCAGAAAATATTGGGGGCCTGTTGGAAAATATTGAAAGCTGTGTTTAGCCAGCAGTTTTAACCCCCTTTTTTTCTGCCAGGAAATTGGCAAGAGCGAAACCCAAATTTCTTTCCACTTAAAGGAACCGACTTACCTTTGCAATGAATGGATGCATTTTGAAGCCGTAAATCCAATTAAATGTATAGGTCAAGGGGAAAATGAGATTACATGTGTAGCCGCTGCCCTCTTTCCCATAACGTCAAGCAGCACCTTATGCAGAGTCATTATTCTTCATTGTAGTAATGGGGCCACATGGTGATGTTTTTTAAAGGGTGCTAAATAAATCAATAATAATAATGATTTCGTATTATGGCAGCATGGGATATGGTGTAGCCCACAGCAGGAGAGCTTCATGTTTCAATCACAATCTAAACATTTTTAGGTGACCCTCTAAGGGCGAGTGACCATTTAGCTTTGGAACCACGGTATTTATTTCAGTTCTACTGAATAGTTTGGTAACCTATAGATAGATGTTATATATATATATAAATAGATGGATATAACAATAGATGGATAATTGATAATTTGATAGATGATATCTAAAGATGGATAGAGCTACGTAAAAGGATGGATGGATGGATGGATGGATAGATAGATAGATAGTGGAGAGACGCAAATAAATTAAAATACCCTTTTCATCCCTCTTTCTTTGTTCATTTTTTCCTTTTTTGTGTTGGTTGGATGAATACACCAATCACATGATAGGAGTGCGAGCCAAGATTCTGCTTTCTGCACAGATTTCACAGCCAGGCTCGTCGTGAGTGGGTTTCTGGTAGTTCTGGCCCTGTGACAATGTACATTTTATTATCATAAGAGTTATGCTGTAGCAGATTGAAGGTTCAAAGCCTAAAAAAAGCCACTTTTTATCACCGGAAAGGAGACCAACCTAAATTCTGGCTAGAGGTTTTCCACACATATATTATACGTATACTGTAGAAATATATCATGCATACGCACAATTGACATGGTCATATATTTAGATAAATTACAGATAGACAGATAGATAGATAGATAGATAGATAGATAGATAGATAGATAGATAGATAGATAGAGGGAAAATAAAAAAATAAGCACTTGTCTGCCTTATGTGGTTTTCACATAAAAAATTTAAAGTGCATTAAAAAGCAAGACGATGTATGAATAATTCTTCATTACAGCAGAGATGGTTTAAAGGTATTTTTGCATACCTCTAATCATTGCACAAAATGTCACTTGCATTTACAATTGAGATCCTAAACTCAGCTTTTAACCAGAAAATAATTCTCCATCACTATCCAAAGGGATCTCCCTTTTCAGAGCTAAATACTAGATTAAAAAAAAAAAACCCCTGGTGAAAATCTTTATCCAAGAAAAATAAAGAAATAGAGAAGTTCAAATTGCCCCAGGAAGTATGCGCGTCTTAAAATGAATGTAATGAATGCTGGCAGGTATGTAAACGTACCTAAGTTTATAACCTATTTGTGAAAATTAAGAAGCAATTATGTTTAGTATATCCTGTGTGTCCCACTCATCATAAAGGGATGCGTGTGCTCCCAATAATGACACGGATGTAATCATTCTGTAATAACTGTCTGCCATACTGCCATTACCGTGATTAATACTGAATAATTATCGGCACGGCTGGATAGGAGAGGTGTCTGCTGGCACATAGATGGGAACCTTCCATCTGCACCGCATCCTGCAGACGGAGTGGACCATACAACGAGACAAAATAGCATACCGCGTGTGATAGGACACTGTCTGCTTTTAGCAAACGTCTTCTGTATCGGCCACATATAATTAATACTGTGATCTCTGTAGAAATGCATATAGATAATGCCATAACATGTATTATACGACTGATAAAAATAGAGTAACTTGCTATGAAATTCCTCCTTTCACAGAAGTTCAAGGCTGCATACATGTAGTCATGTGTTATAAAATAGAATAAACAGAAGGTTAGTGGGCAAAAAGGAAATATGACTTGGTACCTGATACAGATCTCTCGAAATTCTGTTCATATACCCTGACCGAGACTTTACTGAGTGGGTTGTAGATAAGTGGATTAGCCTCTTGGTAGAAGTGGTAGAGGCTAATAGAAATAAGGGCGCACGTGGTCATCATATGGCTATCTGAGGCAAAGGACTGATTAAGGTCTGAATCTTTACATCATAACAATTGGGCAGACTGGATGGGCCGAATGGTTCTTTATCTGCTGTCAAATTCTATGTTTTTATTTTGCGAAGCTCTAATTGCTTGAACCAATTCCTATGTTATTTGCTAACTCATCTGTATTCCCAAAGGGTTAATACTTATACCTTACTACAGTTTTAGCATCATACGTTCTTTGTTCCAGGTACCCCCTGGAGAACCCAGGTTCTTCCTGGAGAACCCCAACAAAGTCTGGATCACAAGACGTATACAAGAGCGTGGCGTGATGGATTAATCTTCAGAACTAGATAATTCAGGTTCAGGGCAATGCTTTGATTTTATTTATGTATTTTTTTATACACCATGGGAGAACGTGCCTTCAGGCCTTATGCAAATAGGAGCCTGGGACATATATACATTTATTTTAAGGGGTTTCTTAAACTCTTTACCAAGACTTTCTATGTGACTTTATTATTAATAAAAATATATTTCAAAAATATATTTAAATTAATTGTAATCAAGTATGGAATTAAGAAATTTAGTGTTTATTATTTAAACAATATAGCACGGTTTCAGTAAAATCTACCAACTTGGAATACAGGTGTACCTGTTCAAAAAATGCAATTACTCCACATAAACGTCAATGTTTTTTTAGGTAGTTTTAGCATTTTTTTTGTTTCCTTTCCTCTCGTCTTTTCTCTACCGTCTTAAGGCATCGCAGAAGCATGAGATCCGCAACGGCACGGCACAAGACAAAATAATGACAACAACAAAAGAGAGTGGGCGAGAAGAATTTAACACATAAATGGAGACGTGAGTAGAATGTTCTCTGTCACAAAGAGCTGATTGCTGCAGTGTCAATACTGATTTGAATGCCGGGTAATTTGGTGATTACCCAAATTACTCTTCTGTGTTTATTCTCTGTTCTTTTTTTTTCCTGAATTGTCCTCTTCGTTACTCTAAGGGATGCATTCAATGAGCTGGCGAGTTGTTTTTGTTGCACAATGAAGTACATTTTCCAAGGTTCACCAACAGATGTCCACCAAATCACATCAGGTGCTCACGAAAGGGAAGTTAATGACATTTTTGAAATTAATGTTTGGCTGAACGTCTTGGAATCGTGCATATTGGCAAGTTCCACCAGTATCTGAAGCTATTAAAATTTGGTTCTTTCCAAATGATTTTATCTCTAGCAGCTGTTTAAAATTTGATCAGGGCACCATGGTTGAACATTCATTAGGTGGCCTATTATTTAATATTTTTTTACTTTACATCCGAGCCCACCTTATATCATTGGACCAGGCATTAGATTTATTTGTTCTGTTTAGGACAGGTGGAGATCCACTTCACCTCTGAAGAACTGTATTGTCTATGAGTGTAACATAGCATCCAAGCCCACCAAACTCTACATTCTATGGTACCTTTCCTTTGTGTTCTGTAATGGTTGTTGGTCCAATGAAAATGTTGAATGAGATCTGGTCTTACACAAGTAGAGACAGGAAAGTAGAGCATCCTACACAGGATCATCGCTTATGAAAACATCCCCAGTCCCTAATTAATTATGAAATGTACCTAAGATCTGCAAGTCGAAAATCCAATACGGAACAATGTAGCATACTAAGGACTTTAAGTTTGATTCTGCAAAGCATCTCTCATATCACACTGACACAACTAATTATGAGACCAATCTACGTCTGATTAGAGAATGATTAGATGCAGATGAACAAAATACAATACAGAAATTATTCTCTGTCAATTGGGACAAAAGCCCAAACACAGGGGTTCTCTTCAGCCAGCTAATTTCCCTCTTGACACCACTAGAGGGCACTGCTTTGCAAGTCTTGCCTGTTCTATTCTTATAAGTTATTTCTTGGGGCTAAGTTTTATTATGGGCCAGGTGACACATAGTATCAATTTTTCTTCACTATATAACTCGGGAAAGAGAATCGAAATATATATATATATTATTTTTTTTATTTACAGAATTGGCACCAGAAACTTGGAAGGATCAGGACAGACAGAATTAAATAGTTTACTTTTGTTATTACAGTTTATTCTAAACAACCACCCCATGCTAGATCTTTTGTGTTCTAAACGCATGTTTATCAATTATTATACAATTCTATGGATACTTTGGTACAGCTAATATTAGAGTTTGCCACAATGTCCTTGTTTTTGCCACAGAAAGGAAAAAAATTACTGGACCAATTTTGCCATTTGTAATTAGATAACAAAAATCCTTTCTTCCCACCCTAAACATTCTGTATTAAACAACGTAGGATGTGCACAGACCTG
Organism: Spea bombifrons; assembly: GCF_027358695.1. Lineage (NCBI taxonomy): Eukaryota > Metazoa > Chordata > Amphibia > Anura > Pelobatidae > Spea > Spea bombifrons. The sequence goes on from NC_071088.1 coordinate 43,635,329, forward strand.
ATAGAATGCATTGGACCTGAATCTGACACACAGAATGCATGTTTGTTCAGCTCATGTGGCCCAGCTTAAGGGCACACTGGGTCCATCTTTATTATAGTTTGGTTTATAAGAGTATCTTTTGCACCTCTGCTGAATATATGATGTTGTGGACTGTATACTGAGCTACAGTTAAGTATAATCAATCTGCCAGACTGGGACAGACCATGTTGCTTTATATCTAAAGAAATCTATTTGAAATACTATTAATACTAGGATCAGAGTTACTGGTGGCCATATAAAAGTTAAAATACATTGTCGCTGTTTTACAGTAAATCGTAGGGGATTTTTTTTTTGGTTTAAGGACAGTATTTCAGACAGAGAATTTCTGAAATACTCTTTCTCCAGTTCTCTCGTTGAATGCGCCCCGTACATTGCTATTGTGTCTTTAAGACAAAATCAGAACTACTTGCAGGTACCTGTGTTCAAGTACATAAACGTTTAAGGTCCTTTTTTTGTACGGGATTTATTAAGGTTCCACTAAACGAATACACCTTGGTAAAGATACAGTAAATGGAATCACCTCTGACAATACAGACTTCAGTATTTACAAAATAACTAAGCTAATTCTCATTTGAATGTTCCCAACATGGTTTACCCACATGCAAATAAGCCTTGAGGGTTTTCAGCTCTCATGAAAAAGTAAAAATCCTTTGTGATTGAAGGTATTACCAAGGCAGAAGGTATGAAACGTACAGCTAGGGTTTGCTATTGCTGTTTATTGTGGACTGGCCACATGCAAATATTTCTCTTAATGTACGTGATAAACTGACACCAACTTTAGTTGAGTTATCTCCAGTAGGAGACGTTGTCCTGTTGAGTTGTTACTCCGCTGTAGGTTGGATGATGGGACAGCAGGGGACATTTATTCCCACTCCCCCCCCACATGCTGAAATAGATAATGTGAAACCACAAATGGAAATGATTTACCACAAGTGGTTCCAAAGGTAATAAGTATATCAAATGACATCCCGGATTACTTAAACAGACTCAGTTACAGGATCTATTATACTGGATCTTCATGATGACACTGGCCAGCATCACAAGGCAATCGTGACCAGGAGTGAGCTGGAAATATTCAGCCCAGCAGCCAGGCCTACTCAGATGATCCAGTCCTACCGTGGCCCAAAATACAAACAATACTATACAGCACAAATTCATCAAGAGGGACTACATAGAAAGGCTGTAAAAGGCACACCATATTCTGTCTTTATTTAAACGCTACCAAAGGTCCTTGTTACATTAGTTGTCCTGCTGGTTGTGAGGGGGGGCAGCAAGTAGAACACATCAATTGCCATCCTGGAGTAATTGTGCTTGGGCTGATAGGAAAAGTGGTGGTTGTTATGCGGTTACTGTTATGCGCTGTCTTTGATGAAAGGTTGATGTTGGCATTTGGTTGATAGAATATGTCACCAATGTCACTTGGCCATAACAAAATAGTAAACTTCTGTTTTGAACATCTTAACAAATTTTCATTCCTTTAAAGAAATGGTGAAGAGAGCTGGCCGTTGGGACAGTGGGGCAAATGTCTCGTTGGCTTCTCTGAAACATTTTTGGCTACTACCTAAATGTTTTTATTGTATGTTTTACTTGAAGTTTCATATGTAGTCTATAGTACCATGTTTATTCTACAAATGAGTTAACATGACTGGGTCAATTCGACTTGTCCCTCCAGCCCCCACTATATACTGCCTGAGTATATGGATTGTTCTAAATATTTGTAACTTTTGGAAAGTTATTGTCGACAACATGCACATATATATACTGTATTTTTATTTTATTTTTATGTGTATATATATACATTTATCTAATGCAAATGTATCTCTTCAAAGCAATGTGTCTATGTACACATAGGAAAGTGTAGATTGAAACTGGTATGATGGTCTCGTGTACGCACTCATACTAAATACATTGTATACAGTATAAAAGCGTTATTAATACATACTGGTGTTCACATTAAACCACGCTATTAAGATATTAAAGTGTGTTTGTTTCTTTGTGAACATAATTACACTTGTGTTTCCTTTAAGATGTTTTGGTTGTTTTTGTCTCTGGACAGGGTAGTAATTAGTAGAGTTTGGCCTAAGGAGGGGACCACTCCTTTATTAGTCCTTGAGAAGGTGGTGTGACGGGATGGTCAGTTTACTGGGTGTGGATCTAACTGTAACTAACAGTAGTCAGACAAGTCTGTCCAGGCTAGGACTGTGTCGAAAGGGCACTGATAGGGGACCCCTCAGGCCAGCAGTGGAAAATCCCGATCTGTGGACAGAAAGTACTGCATTCCAATGCGATTGATCATGTAATGGAAGTTTATAGTGGTCATTTGCCTCGCTAGGGTGTAACTCCAGTCATAAGGCCATATATGTGGTATCAGGTTTGACAGGCTACACTGGTGTCATCCTGGGCTGTATCATCAGGATGCCCACCATAAATAAATTCTATGCTGAATAGCCTTTATATATGTATATACTTTATACATTAGATGTGTGGGTCTCGTTACAATGTTTAAACCTTGTAAACGTTGTGCACACAACCTCTGGGAGTCTCAATGGAAAATACATAATCACTACTCTCACATCCACTCCAGTTATTCAATTACATCAAACGTACATGGCTAGAACTGTCATAAACTCTCCAATAATATAGGTCCTGAAAATACTAAAAATCGAACCTGGTAAATGTCTTAATTAGTTAAATCTAGTATTTGTTGGCAATGATTAGCTATATACTGCTCATGGAATCCCCTGTAACTATTTTATGAATTGGTCAGTTCAACTACCTGTTTGAAAGAAGCAATTCAAGTGTGATGCACAACCAACATAAACAGAGATGGGTAGGTCTTAGTAACACGAGATTCTTAAGCATGGAAGCAGAAAGGCTGTGAATGGCTCCATGAAGTTATCAGTGTGCGTCCTACCTTTTCCATTTTGTATGTGTATTCACCATTCTATTAATGGACAGCCAGTAGAATTCATTTTTATTCCAGGTGTGATGGCCATTTCATAACAGACAGCATTATTTCCAGGGAAAACATTAACAATGATTCAGTAAAAGTTTTGCTACTTGTATTTTTAAGTGTAATATATAAGAGGTCTATAGTTCTCCACGGGGCAAATAATGCACAGTCTCATTTAACGGAAAGTATGTATACATACAGTTATATCTAAAGCAGTTGATACAGATCTGGTACTTCCCAATAGCTTTAATAAACAATAAAGATGTGCTCCTCAAAAATTCAATTACTGTGAAGGTAGCAGGAGTTAATGATCCAAACAGCTTACAATCTATAACTATGGAAGATAAATTAGTTACATTAAAAACTAGATAGATCCAAAAGTGAAGGTCTGCTTATTCATAGTAGTTACTGTGTGAATCACTAATTTATCAATCCCTGTCAAAGTTACAAAGAAGCTGATAATTTAGTAGGCTTTACTTATTTGGAGTCAGACAGCCTTCACATACATCAATATTATGTCATGGATGTGGACAGCTAGGCCCTATAGTTAGATTCATGGGTCCTAAATGTTGCAGTTGAATCATCACCTTTAGACTCCCTGTTTAAGTTGTAGGTAGGAGACTTCATAGAAAAACACAGAGGAGACCACGATGGCATGAGGTCGCTTAGTCTACCTTGAAGTTTACAAACTGACTAAAATAAGGTGTAAAGGGTGAACAAAATGATCTCCTGTATCAGTTCCCTGCCATTGTGCCACTTCACCAAATGGCAAGGTGGCAAGACCATCCCTCTCTTTACAAATCCGTGGTTTCCTATAAACATAAAGGTGCCAGGATCAACCTTTTACCATCGCTCTATTCCTACGGAAACCAAGGAACTATTGGCTTCAGGATTTAAGCATTTAAAAGAAGGCATGATTGTCCAACCAAATCTTTCTGGGACACCAAAATACCTCCATCAATTGAATGCTCCTGGGTAATTTTCCTATGTAAAATGCACACTTGAAACTAACAAATGAGCTCCCCCTGCTCATAACTCAATTACAGTAGACTTTGGTTGATGCCTTCCTAGTGTTTATGCCAAAAAACATTTATTTAACACAGACGAGCCTTCTGAATAATTTAAAAAGGAGGTTTTTAAAAGATTGCATTATTCTTCAAAAGATATTTTATGGTCCTCCACGATCAGTGATACTGATTATTCAATAGGACTTTGTCCCTTCCCCTGAACCTTTGGTTGTACCCAGCTATGGGTGTGAATGAGTCCTCAGTATAGATTTCAGTGGAAAAGGAACAGCTGCAGGGTTGGGAATTAGGGCACCTCTGTCATTTCCAGTGACGGACAACCTTATATCAGTTGGGTTTCTGGCTTTTGTGTTACCGGGCGTTTTTGTAAACACAAGACATCTGGTGCTGTGATTTGCATGCTTATTCAATAAGAATAACAAGAGACCCCTCTCATCAACCCCCTACAGTTTATCAAAGGCACATTAGGCTATCAACTACACCCATAACCCAGTCTTTAACATACTATACTCTTCCATTGCTAAATGGCAACCCTACATTACCTCCATGTAAATTACAGCAAATGTAGAACAAAAGTGTTTGCCCTTCCCAACTGCTTAGTAGGAGAGGTGTGTGGGGGGGGTAGTTCCAATGATCCTGGTAACCAGTGGGGTAAAACTATTGAACCTGATGGATGTCAGTCATTTGTCAGTATAATAAATTGTATGAGAATGGGCTGCTACCCAGGAATGAACAAAATTTTACAATACCATGCCAGGTTCCCTTGGCCAAAGCCCAAACATGACAGTTGGACACAGTTGTCTAAAACTTTCTGCTCTTGCCTTTATTGCGTCAATTAATCTTCACCAAGAAAAAGGAGGAATGTTCCTAAAATAAATTCCGCTCCCTGCACAGAGTGGGTTGTTTATGTGGATTTAAATGGCGCTAGAATACAACATAAACAACCACTGCTGTGGTGGAACTCTGTGGTGATCTGTTTATGAGCTTTTACAGAGAGACATTTGAGACGGAGATCCCGAGACTGTAGGAACCCTCTGAGCAAATGATATATCTCATTTCAGGTCTACGTGGTTTTGACATGAATAAACACTCTTGCAGCCAAACATGGGCAAACCTCAGAAGAAAAACTGAATTTCAACTTTGTCCCTGATTACACCACAATACGATACCAACGAAAGTGCATAAGGAGGAGAGAACTGAACTGTTCTTCTAAAAAAGTCTATTACCACTTAAAAAATGGGAATTTAAATATTGATTAATGGTGTCTGGTGTAAGGGTTGTCCCCAAACATATGGCAAAGCGCACATAAGCCTGGAAAACATACTGTAACTATTAGTTCACTTTCATTCAGAGGGAAGAACAGCAATATTGTGGATTTACATTACATAGCTTTTTTTGGTTAGAGGTAATAATCCAAATAAAACACATCTTTTTAAACCGGTTTTTTATTTGCTGCAATATACAGTGGCAGAAGACGGTTGAAGTTTATTTTTCTCAGTCTTTTTTTCAATAAAAAAATTGAAAAACAGACAAATGGGACGTCATAAATAGCCATTTTAGTAACTCTACATGACAATAGCTTAGTCACGATAAATAAATAGAATTGAATTCCTTCCTCTTCGCTGACAAAAGCGTCCTAAGAATTTGCCTTGAAAGAAGCCAAAGGCATCACACAAAGAATGCCGAAGTTCTCAGTCGTGCCGAGGAAGAAAAAAAAAAATACGACGTCTTTCTCTGCGGTGGTACCGGATAAAACAAAAAAAAAAAAGTAGGAAAAAAACAATTTGCTGTAAACATCTCGATTCTGGATATAAGAGACCCGTGGTTTAAACTTGTATTGTTATCTTATCTATTCAAGACTATTGAGTGGTACATCAGACTTTGCAAATGCTTTTGACCCTCTTCTGTCTTAAAATATTCAGTGTACCACATCAGGATCAAAGAGGCATTTGTCACCCCGCAAAGGAAGGGCTTTGATATTATAAAGGATCCTGGGTTTTAAGGAGCCGAAGTGGCAAAAGCTGAAGGAACTGTCTCTAGGATCTCATCTAGATCCGTCCACTTCAAAGACAAATCCTTTAACACTAGGTGTGCGTCTTGCCGTTAAACGGACCTGATATTAAGTGCATAATGCTCACTCGTGGGACAGGTGAGCCTGAAACAGGCCATGATGCTCCTACGAGGGAAGCGTGTACGCGCTTTGTGTGGTAATAGGCATAATATACTCTAGTGAATAAAATCAACAAACAGTGGCAATAGTTTAATGAATCACATTCGTTGCTTTGCATACAGATGTTAGGAGCTAGAGGAAACGTGAATGCAATACCGGCTAACGCATACAAATCCAGTTATTTCATACAGGGTTTGTGACTCTTTTTACCCGGGACTTATTTACGATGCAAGCTATTGACTGTTATGCAAAATGACACTTATCAGAAATCCCAGTGCCGCTCACAAATAACAACATAATAAACACAGGGACAGTCCTGCGCAGAACTACTTTTATAAATATAAAGCAGTAAAAAAACAACACATATTTACTGATTGCAATCATAGTGATTTAAGATCAGATACATCTGTGCAATAGCCGTGTATGCTGCACGTGTACATACACTGAGACTTTTCTATTTTGATAGATACACATGAAAAATATAGATGGATGGATGATGGATAGATCATAATATAACATAATAACCAAAATATTACTTAGTAACTGATTGTGATCATAGCGCTGTAAGATTGATCAACTGACATGCATATAGATATATCTATGTGTGTAGCTTATACATTCTCTGTTTATTGTCTACACACACTCTCTTTATTGTATGTTTATATATATATATATATATATATATATATATATATATATATATATATATGATATATATAATGGTTGATCTTCCAGATTATATATATATATATATATATATATATACAGTATATATATATATATATATATACTTTACATATAAATACAGTATATATATATTTACATATATACATTATATATATATTATTTGTATATATGTATATATATATATATATAAAATAACATAGAGAGTGTATGAACACAATATACTTACAAAGACATTAAAAATATAGATGAGTGGATGATGGATAGACAGATAGAAACAGATAGATAGATAGACAGACAGATAGATAGATAGATAGATAGATAGATAGATAGATAGATAGATAGATAGATAGATAGACAGATAGATAGACAGACAGATTGAGATAAAGACAGATAACTGAGATAAAGATAGATACATAGATAGATACATAGATAGATACATAGATAGATCGATGGATAGATAGATAATACATACACAATATATAATAGATGAGAGATGATACACAGACGATAGACTGGTCCCGCTATATATATGGTATATATATATATGTAAGCGGCTAGTTGGAGTAGAGAGGGATCCGCGCCGGTTACTGAGCAGCATGTGCTGTGATTCCCGTGTGACCGGGAGAGCGGCAGGGAAGGGGTTAGCGAGCCCTCTGACAGTATGTTAATGACTTGCATGGTAATGGCGGGAGGCAGGCTCTGGCAGGCAGTGTGTCTGCTGATACTCTGTGTATATGGAAGGGGGAGTTTCACTGCCTGCATGTGAAAGCGAGAAAAAAGGCTACTGGAGATCTCCGCTGCCTGGGAAGCGGACAGGACACGAGAGCAGCAGGGGGAAAAAAAGCCATCCATAAAACTGCTCCTCGACAGAACGAATCTGCTGCACCGATAAGGACGGCGGGCAAGGGCTTGTGAATGAGCAGGAAAGGAAGCAGGGAAGCCGCCGACCTCCGGTCTCTGCATGACTGACTCATTCACTACTGGGAGATACTTTAGGAATACAGATAGAAGACGTGCTATAAGACGGGCAGCTCTTGTGGTGGTTGCCCGGACCCCGAGCAGCCGTGCCTGTGCCTCGCATGTGGATTGCACCCTTGAAGCTGCTGGTGGCACAGCCTGGACATCACAAGGATACAATGAGGTGAGAGCCGGCTGGCTGCGTGCTTAGGACCGGGTCTGCTGCTCGCAATGGATACTGTCACATAGGGGTGGCTTTTGAGGAGCTCCCTTTGCCTCTTCTTCAGTCAGACCCCTTTGCCGTTGTCTGCACCAGACCCGAGGGCATCCATCTGCCCCTCAGCCATGGCTTAGTGCCCCACATCCCATCTCCTCATCAGCCTTCAGCCTCCGCAGGCAAAGGACCCCTATGTGTAGATTTTGGCTGAGATCAGGAGGAACTTGCCTGACCACCAGAACCTCATCAGCAGAGCTGCCAGTGTATCTGCTTGTTCTATTAACCCTTTCTGCCGCCCCCATATACATTGGAGAGAATGTCAGCAATTACCTGTCCCATTTTTAGGCAGTCCAGCTCTGCAGGTGCAGACCTTTTAAAAAAAAAAGTGAGGAATCACCATGTCCATCACCATTATCAATATCTACTTTATATCACTTAGCTGGTTAATATTGCAACGAACACCATCCTATAAGGACATGTGTATCAGTGGTGTACCCCTAGCGATGCCCACTAATCAGGAAATGCCAATACTTATCTGGAAGCACATGTTGAAGGTAACCCAACTCCTGTAGACCCTGAACACACCACTGCTTTCAGGTGACCTCTTTAGCATTTGTGTACATCAGAGAGATAGAGGGTTACTTCATTTTTCCATTTTTTTTTTATTAAAATGTTATTTATTATTACTAAGCTTTGATACCACCAGTATTTGTGTCTTCAAGCCACAAGGGGTTAAAAAAGATGCCCACAACCTTTGCATACTGCATTTTCTTAACTTACAGCTCTGAAAGGTTTATTAATGTAGCTCAGTCAGATGTTAAAATTAAACCATTGGCAGCATTCATTTTTTATATAGTGCCGGCATCCCATTTTTAACCCTATCTGTGACTTAGGTGCCCATCACATATTGAGCTGTGATATGTTCTACTCCGCTTCAGGGCTAGGAGACATTTTTTTATGACAAGTTTGACCTTTTCTTTAAAAAAAAAAAAACCCCTGAAAAACTGATAGGAATGGAGAACAGAAAAGGTTGTAATATCCTCAAGTGTGCTTATTGTCTTCCTGACTAAAGGGTTAATTTAAAACAACACAAGCAGCACATTTTTAGATTGCGTTGTGTGATTATTCTTTTTTTTTTTCTTCCCCCTTTTTAATATTAATACGTGACATTTTTTCAGCGCAAATGATGTGTGATAGATATCTATTATGCTCTATCCATTCACAGCAATACCTCATCAGTGTATATTCTTATACCGTAGCGTCAGGATGCTGAAGTTGGGGGAAAAAAAATGAATTCTAAATTAGGATATTAAGATGAGCGATGAGCCGCACTGTTGAATCGTAAATGGAATCGCTTATAATGTGCATACCTATATACAGAATATTGATAAGCTATAATTTGTAAATGTGCATTACGGTGACAGCATGTGATGTATATCTCTCATTCTTCGCTGTAAGCGAATACAACCGGGCAAAGTGTAACTCATTTCCGTGGCCACATCGCACGACACAGTGGTACAGACTGGAAGTAATTGGGAAGTATCTAGTGAACAGCTTTTTTTAAATGGAAATTGGAGTGAGTCAGTGATTTCGTAATTTTATTGTATTTGGAAGATTCTCCGGCTACAATTTGATGAATGTCTTGGGGGCTGGTAAGGCTTAGAGTCAATCTGATCACCGTGGGTTTGTGGAAGGTGCCACGTAACGTGGTATAAAGCAATGCTACGTTTGGCCGTACATCATTCCTACAAAGATTATTTTGGAAGGAAAACAGACCGGATTTCTTAAAGCCTCTAATCACCTTACCAGCAACTATGTGTGGCAAAGAAATCCTCAGGAGACATCCAAAAGTTGATACATAAAATATCCGTTTATTTGTAAATAGCATATCCTGCCTGGTTTCTACAAACACGGCTACATTGCCCTGCTAAGTTTACAGTCCTAACGTCTTTGGGTTGTTATGCAATGCAATGGAACATCTTGCAGCTGAACATCTTCAGCTGCAAAGGCAGCAATAGCTGCTAGTGATATAGTTTTAGGTAAGCGTGTATTTTATCAAGGATTTCCAAAATAAGCACCATAGGTACCCATAAATCCAACCAAGGAATCAACTCTTTTCTACAAAGTACCATTGACAGCTGAAAAAACTAGTATTGAGGTGTCCCTTGGTCCCATCAGGAGTATCACTTGTGGTAGAGCACTTTTGGAGGAGAGGTATTGGTACATGGCTGATTAATGTCATCGTTGGTTCATTGCATGAAGTTTACCTCTGTTGTAATAGTGAGCGTGTCAGTGGTGGAAAGGTTATAAGGCATCAACTGCTATCACAAGTTCCTCAATATCTATTCAACCCGATAATCTTTACCCTGCCTTTTTCCAGTTACAACCCAAGAAAGACAAATATGAGATTGTAAAGCAAACAGGGGCCTTGCAAATATATATAAAGCAGCTCTTGTGAGTTGTGTTTAGGCGAGGGTGTTACCCTGCAGCACAGACCGAAGAGGATGTTGGATATCGGGTGCCTTCGGAAAAGGCAGTTTTTGTGCCTTTGTGTGTTTGTGCAAATGAAGGGGAAGCTGTCTTATCAGAAAGCCGGGTATGAGTGCCAGAATGAACTGTTGAAGCAGACTTGGGCTTTTTGTTGATGAAATACAATAGTGTTTCATCATTACAAGTTAGTGGCAGTTGCTATTGTTCCTTTTGGGTAAGGGACAAGGTAGGTCCCAATGAGAGCATGAAATGACCCAGTGGATCCTATCATGTAAATAACTGGCACTGGAGAAGATGCTATTTTTTTGCATTATTTTGTAGTTCATGCGACTTTTATGTGGGTTATAGAAATTGCATTGTAGACCAAGACAATGGCACTGGTTGTTTAAGAGATCCCGTTGACTGTATGAAACCTTGCTTGGAGATCAGGCAGTGGATTTCCATGTTTTGTTAAAGTTAGTGGCCTTCCATATCGGATTTCAGAAATATCTAATTTTTGTTAAATTTATATTAAATCTCGCTATAATCGAGCCTTTGTTGGGTGAATGAAGAAATGTCGTTGGTCATACTGAGCTTGATGAACAATCATCAGCTTTATAAAAGTGATAAGTGTTAACAGATTGGAGTTTTGTGGTTCAGTTTGTTCTATGACTGTGGTTATTTCTTCTCATGAATGAGCCCCCAAACTGAATTGTGTGGTTCTCAATTAAGGCATTTTGCATAGCATAAAGTGTTTTAATCTCCAGTTTTGACACCAATATTGGTTTATGTATGCTTTTTTGGTCCAAGATCTGTCTTATCTTCTACACAGATTTCATGTTGAAGTGCTCTGGAAATCCATATCCCAACACATACATTTGAGTATGTGAGAAGCTTTGTAGGGTTTGTAGTCTTGAATTCTAGATTTGTGTCATAATTGTTTCAACTCCATATAATCAGTTTGTTGTTAGGGTTATATTGTTTAGCCATGTAAAACCATTGTCATCTCATCTTCCCAGTTTTCAATGAAGAAAACCCTGTACCTTGTTGAATCAGTTTACTTTCCTGCCAAGGGTTTTCATCTGAAGGATGCGGCTCCAGAACCTCCTCGCCATCCCCTTGACATATAGACTGCTCTGCAGTACATTGTTGACTATGTATCGTTTACCTCTAACCCTCAAAGAGTTAACGAGAAACATTACATTTATATCCTATTTCCCTTTTTAATAAGCCTCTCTATTGGAGAAGATGTCTGGCCACCCTGCTGGGAGTCCTTGGTAAAATAATCTGTTACGTTTTAAGCAAATTAACGCTGTAATATCTCCATGAATAAATAAAATACATTTGCATGCATAATTGCTTACAATGTTGTTACGTAATTTAGTGCGCTACATATTTTCCAATCCCGTTTTTGGAGCAGGCTGTGAACAAATATTTAATATTTGCTGAGCAAACGTGTTTTTTCCTTAGACGTTAGAAATGTAACCATTTGGGTAATGATGATCATGGCCATTTGGGGCCAACTGTAAGCAAAATAGCATTAAACTGCAGGTGCAATCATAAAATATCGTGAGCCATGTACAAAAGTGATGGCCCAACGTCCTTGTTTCTAGTCATCTTCTCATTTATCTTGATAATGTAGAGCAGTGGTTCCTAACCTAGTTCTCAAAGCACACGAACAGAGCAGGATTTGGTAATTACCACATTTTAAACCAGTAGGCTTAGTGTCCACATATATTTCTCAAAGAGGGGGACAGAATATTAGCCCTTGTTAAGTCCAAAATACAAGGCGAGGGCCATCTTTTGCTCCTTACTGGACACCCACGGTAAGGTTTGAAAAACGGGGACTGATGGACCTTTAGGAGTGGGTTGGGAACTAGTGGACAAGAGACTCGTCGTAGGGAGTCCACCAAGGAGACGTACATATTGTTGACAAGCAAAGATAAAGTGCTGCCCCCTGCAGTATGTTAGATGTATAAACTTGCAGAAGGTAAGGAGTTACTTAGTTATGCATCCCCTACACTGCAGGGCAGCACTTTGCATGTGTGGGTCAACAATATGTGAAATGAATATCTGTACTGGAAAAAATGGCTTATGTGGTCACCCTACTCGGCACAAGACAACTGCAACGACTTATAAGTGGTTTCAGGAAATAAGTGTGTGGAACTTCTCTTTTTTGGACCTTTGTCTTTTATGACAAACTAGGGTGAAAGTAGAACGTAACCTTAAACTGACAAATCCTGTTATCTTGTCCTTTGCTGTGATACCCACTTGTCAACATCTCGAACAGGTATGTCAGACTGATTCCACCTTGACAACCAGGTTAATTACCAAGTTAGCCTCCTGGTGCCTTCAGCAAATACAATGGGGATAATCCTGCAGGTCAGGTCAAGCTGGATGCATTGGGAAGGACATGAAAGAGTGAATGCGGATGTGACAGGTGTTCTTTATATGAACAGGTAATAGTGTTATTTTTGCTGATTACAATGTATCTCAGTACTATACTGTAGATTTTTGTTTAAAAAAAATCCAACATTCCTTCTTAATTTACAGTGTTAATTAACTTACTAATACAATGTGGGAGGAAGAGGCGGACTGGCACTACCCTAAAGGGCCAACCATCATTACAATTCATATGTTAACATCTATTTCCCACACCTATTGCACCCACGTATAGTCAACATTCTATCAAGTATGGAAGAGAACATCAACATGTAGTGTCATACTGCACTGTAAATGTTTTTCTTTCGTTCTATAATATCAGAACTCCCTCCCTTTTTTTTCTCTGCTTTCACAGAGGCTTTACATTCCTTTCGCTCATCTTAAAATGAAAGTCTCGCGTTTTTTCTGTTCTGCACTTTTGCCTAATTTCTTCACCCTGCAAACATTTTGTGTATATATATATATATATATATATATATATATATATATATATATATATATATATATATATATAATAAGATAGGCGCAATCTCTGGTGTTCGTAGAAAAAGTAAATATTTTATTTAAATGAGTAAAAATTATAAAGTTATATATTTATCACTGTTTTTTTCCCACCCTGTTTCTTTCTTGCACTTCAAGATTTTTGTATGCCTCGTTGTTTCTTATGCGTTTATATATTCTCAGGCAGGAAATGGTTATTTTTATTTAGGGCATATATTCATTCCTTCTTATCATATTTTTTTGTTTGTTTGTAGGTCTGTTTAGTACATTCACAATTTAGAATTTAGTCCATGGAGAATGCTTCCAAAAAAACATCAGATCAAATGAAACATGCTTTAGTTAAGTTCAATTTTAGGAGCCCTAATGAATGAGTATATCCAAAGAACAGCCCAATGGTGCCGAATAACTTATAAAGGGTTAAATAAAAAAGAGAAACTATTTTTATAATGAGAATCCTGTTTGTACCTCTTCAGTTCTCTTTGAAATTCCCAAGACACAGTGAAAATAAGGCACGAGACCCAAACCTTGGTTTTTGAAGCCAAAACATCTATGGATGAACTCCTGCAATTATCATATATTTCAAATTTCTTATAACTATACCCAAAATCATGGCTGATGCTGTGAGGATGCCGAGCACCTACTGGAACCAAAGGTGGTGTTGTCACTGAACAAATGCCTTTGATTATCTGGCACAGTGATAAGAGATCCAGTCGTTGCCGATACAGATAGCGGGCTACCTAAAGTACCAGGACTCGTCCGAGACACAGAGCAGATTTTTAATTCTGCTTTGAAGATGTTTCTCTTTTATTAGATGAGAGGGCTCGTGAATACAGTTGCAGCCACTCTATTAAAATTTCATCTCGCTGTGACTTTGAAAGGCAATCATAAGAAAGGCTAGGCCCATAATCCACAAATTGAAATGCCCCCGGGGGAGACTAAATTGAAGCAGGGGATGTAGGGTGCATTTTAACCCCTTTTTTGTCGGGCGATCGCTACAAACACAGGATCTTGCATAAAAGTGAGGCCAAGCAGATGAATAGGTACGGCATGAGATTGCTTCTTCATAGTGTCTGAGCAGCATTTCACCTTTAACTCTTCTTACACTGTTGGAGTGACACTGTGTAATCATTCTGTATTCATAAAGAACAATTCTGATGGAGTGTTTGAAAAGTGGTCTTAACTCCATAGCAACCAGTGGAACGTTCATGCTGGTGTAATCATTCCATCCGTTGCTAAGGTGACAAGACCACTTTAGAAACATTTCCCTTTTTACTTAATCCATATTGTGTGCCCAATTAAGTAATTGCGATCATCTCTCTATATAATTACCGTAGACTCTCTGTGCCTGACCTGACTATATGTTCCTCTTCCATGGATCACCGGTTCTATGTATTCTACACAGAACCCCTTGATTGGTACATTTATAACTATTATAGCTGAAGATCTCCGTCTTAACACTGTTTTAGTGATGGACGGTCACAAGGTAGTTGTGTATGGCTGGTGTGTGTGTGTGTGTGTTCTTCGAGGGCTTTTTCACCTATAGGTGGCAGGACTAATGTAGATAGGCTAACAGAAGCCAATAGAGCATCAGCCTGTATGAAAAGATGTAAAGTGTTTTTGCAGGAGACATTATAAACACGTTAGTTAATATGTTGACGTATGGATCTGTTGTACATGGGCAGGGTAGATGGACCAAATGGCACATATCTGCCTTCATATTCCCTTAATTTACTGTTTATTATGACATTTCCAAGAATGGCTTAGCTGGCCTTGTGTAGCGTTTAATTCTATGGGCGAGAAGGCTTTGGAGGACTGTCATTGATTTAGCTTCACATCTTGCGGAAGAAGCTCACTGGGGTTGGCCCTTCATACTGCTCGGTGAAGGGAGAAAGTCGAAATCTCATTTCTCCCTTTAGTGAATAAACCTAAATATCCCAATTATCGGAAAAGTAGAAACTCAGGATCACTGTTCTACTAGTGTTAAAAGGTTAGCATGGACAGTCATGCTGTATATAATAATAATTATTATATATGGAAAAAAAAAAGAACACCCGTAGACCTCACAAATTCTTTATGTACAATAGACGGATATAACCCACACACATGGATTGCCCCTGTTCAGAAGCATATTGTTTATGCATATAAACCGATGTAGATGTATGTTCACCCTGTTTATAGGTATAGAGCATTAGGTGTCTATGCTGTTAGAGATTATACTATCCCCTGCATGGCTGTTGAGGAGAGGCACTAAGATGTGGGGCTTCTGCCCTTAGAAGCACACGGCTATAATGGAGTCTGATCCCAATGCCAAACAGCGGCTGTTACAGATAATTCCAGCCTGACACTGTTAGAGGAAAATATGACATTGGGTGGATGAAATTTTCTGGCCGCATTCTTTACATGGTAATCAGGGAGGCAATACACACAGAATGATATTTATACTTTGGCGGCGTGTGTATTAGGCCCGTTCCTACCGCATTCTATCAGATAAATGTATTTCTAAATAACACCATTCAGCCTCTCTTTATTAATCCATTCAGCGCTCCCATTGAAGCGGGATATGCAATGTATCATTCCCGCGCTCGCCGTCTTTCTGTTTATTCCTCAATACATGTGTACAGTTTATTAGATACTGATGCCTTTTCTTTTTTTACGGGTGGCTGCTTTGAGGTGCGCGGGTGGCCAATTCAGCGTGTTAACTACATGACTTCCATAGGATGTGTACAGTGCATTGCAAGGAGTGCTTTGCTAGCCTCTGGTCACCAAAGGGTTAGCACAGGATAAGTACCGTTTTCCTATACAGGTACATATCTGGTAATAGGTGAACTAAAACGAGGTTCCATTTTTTTTTTCTTTAATTATATGAAAATCGTCATCACATAGTTCATATATTCTGCATCCTGCTTGGACGTAGCTTGTTCCCTTGTCCTAAACTGAGAAGGCACAGACCTCGATTAAATCGATGGCTCCCTGGCACAGTCAACGGGAGATGAAGGGATCTTCCCAAGCTGCCCAAAACCAGGACAGCTACACAAGACAGAGTGACAGTGCCTGAGACTGTCACAAGAAAACCAGGACACTTGGGAGGCAAATCACTGCAATCACTCATTGCCGCATATATATATATATATATATATATATATATATATATATATATGTATATATTATATGAACTGAGGCGGGAATTTTAGGGGTATACGTTGTACTTGCTGTCAATATCTGGCATACCAGTTACTATTAGTGGTAGCCCCAGTAATACTTGGCCTTACTGGGAATTTGGTCATTCATCCAACTGAATACTCTTTTCCTGTTAAACTGCATTCAGAGAATTTGAAGGGGAAAAATGACTTTTTCATAGCTTTTAATATGTTCGCTTCTTGTACCCCAGTATCGCAGCAAACGTGTTAGATTTATGTTTTTTTTTAAAGGTTTTATTGATCTGCTATTCCAGTGTGAGAAAGCATTGTCTATTTCACCATCAACCATGAAAAAATGCTTTTCAGTTTTGTTCCTTCAAATATTTTAAAGTGTCCTGTAGTTCAGCAATATTGCAGAGATAAGTGCCAGGTTTATTTCTTTTAAAAGCTTTTTTTATCTTGAATTCCTGCATGCACTTTCTAGTAGGTTTGTCTCCGTAAGAGCCATGCTTTCCCGACGAAAACACTACATTTATTTGTTCCGTGCTGGCGTGTACTTCAACTAAATGTGTGTCATTTTAGCACTCATCCCAACTCTTGGATTAAGGCATCGGTGATCAAATGTACAATCTCTTTTCCGTAAACCCCAATCCGGTGCAGTATTACTCCATCATCACACGCAATAACCAACTGGTACAAAACGAGACCACTCTCTTTGCAGTCTTCATGGAGATAAAAGGTTTATAGGAAATTTGTCAGCCGATGAGACCCATTCGGGTCTTCAAACGTAATCAGCCTTGGTCTTGTCTCAAAATTAACGGTAGATTTAGATGTAGCCTTTTTATCAAATGGGATTCTAGAGCTTTAAAGGTGGTCTTGTCACCATTAAAGCCAGCGGTCCATGATGATGATAACATTGCTTCCAACATTCCCTGTGGGGAAAGATGGATACGTGTTTTAGGGCTGTGGCTGGAAGCGTCAGAGGAGCTTTAGCAAGACGTTTTGTTGCTGTAGTAGCTCAAGAGAAGATGGAGTCTTTAATGAAAGTCCATATGTGCCATTTGCCCAAAGTAGAAAAACATGCAAGGTGACATAAGCTCATCTAAGCTTCTCTTTTGTGTTCTGATTGCTATTTATGCAACGGAGTAAGGCATTTGTATAAATAATAATTTTATTTTAATTTCCACAGTTTAAAGGGACATTCTGTTACTCAAAGAACCTCCCCAATGATAAATGCATATTAGAATGTGTTTTAATATGGACTCTTTGGTTTGATTGAAAACCAAATCCTGCTATGGATAGGAGCTGGGGCAAGAGAAAAAACACCAAATGTATAGAGTCCTATGAATCCCATTGTACACAGTAAAATATAGGGGGACACTCGGCTATGCAAACAATGGCTGGTCCCAGAGAGGGGATGTTCTTCCTGAAGAGGGACACTTGGGAAGTACGAGATAACCATGCTTTACGTTTTTAATCCATAACCCCAGGATTGGGGACACATCCTTGCACAGCATGTTAGAGCTTTCTGGAAAAATATTAAAGAAATCTGTTTTATGAAAATAAATCTTTTATATCATAGCCTCAAAACAACACAATTACTGGCTTTCAAAAGCAGTTACTGGATGTTGTAGGCTTTTCACCAGTGCTGAAAACGTACATTAGCAAAACGCACGCATATATTAAAGCTTGTGTATTTAACAGTGCTACCAAATTATATACTAAGATGCGCATGCACGACAGGCCTAAACGTAACACTAGTGGTTGAGACTTTGCATACCATTAAATTGCTGGTTAGTGAGGCAGGTTTGCGCAGGCACACTAGAATTTCTGATGAGTCCCAGGACCATTGTTTACTAAAGTTGAGTATGTTAATAATTTTAGGTGAGGTTTAATAGTAGCACAAAACATGACTTAGGAGAGCAGGGGAAACCTTAAGATAAGGTATTTAGTCTGGAGCACTGCAGAGACATTTGCACAAAGCAAGCTAATTAAAATATCTCGTCCTATTTTTCATTTTCTTGTAACACACGAAGAAGTGTAAAGAAAAAGCGAGTTAACCCCAGATCTGCTAGGTCTTTCCCGTAGACATACTTGGGGACTTCCCAAACTAGGGAACCCGGAGCTCTCCCTCCTCCGGGGACGTCATCAGTGGGGGCGGGGCTAACTGTGCAGGGGCGGGGCTACCTGTGCTCGAGGTGGTCTCAAGCAGGAAGGAAGTAGGTGTAGTAGTCGTGACCAAACACCACACCCCTGCCCAGAGAAAAATGAAAGTGCCCAGGAGACTTGGAAAAACAACTGTTCAACCGGAGACTCCGGGTCAAATACAGAGAGCGTTACCTCGCCCGTTATTCCGGGCCACGTATGCATTTCACATGTTGTGGCAGTATCTCTATATACGGGTAAAATCTCCTGTTGCTAAGTGGCAACTACAGCACTAATCAGAAACTTGTGAGTCAGTGATACGTATTCTGGTTATACCATATTTTAATTTACATTTGCAAGATCAGCTCCACGTGTTCAATGTAGAGTAGGTCAAAGGATTACATATACAGAGATATGATCCCATAACCAAATCAATTTTAAATTGGGTGATAGTACTGAAGCTTCTTTGTGTAACAGCTCAGGGGATTTTTTTTCTACAGCATGACAAATCAACCTCCAGCAGTTTGATAAATAGAACTCTTTTTGTCTAAGGATGATGGACAGCCAGCGACAAACCCTGAATGAACCAACCCACCCTGCACCTCCTCTAGAGCAATACAACAGGTGCTCTTTCTGGCCTTTGTCTACTGCAGATGCGAGGGCAGTGCTGAGGACACGGCGCAGGCTACTGCCAGGCACACCTGCTTATAGACTTCAACACTGTAGTCACCGGGTGTGTGGAACACCATCTAAATTAACCCATTAACTGAGTTTCCTTAACCCCTTTGTGGTAGGGTAACCATATTCAGCTACTATTCTACCCCAGTACATGTGGTAGACCTGAGACTTCCATGTACTTTTGGTAGGGTTGTGAGACCAGCTAAAACTCAACGGAATTCCACTTCATCCATACATGGATGAATTATATATATATCTATATAATTAATTCTTTATTAGATTCTCCCTTTTTTAAATACATAACAAAAGACAAAAATAATGCATAAATAATACATAAGGACTAGAGAGAAAAGAATAAAAAACTGAATTAACTTAACTAATTAATGATATATTAATCACCTAAAAATGGGCTTTAGTTTCTGTAATGTCTGATTTTAAAAGGGGTGAATCTGGGAGCAAAAGGCAATTTTTAAAACTTAAAATATTTGCAGTCCCGATTCATATATATTTTTTCTAAATATGAAAAAGAAAATATTTAGCATAACATCAATACCGATTGTTAAACAGACGCTTCCTGTAGGTTCGCATTCGGCCCACGGAATCAAGTGTAGACAGTAACTGAACTTCATTATGTTTGAGTGAATAAAGCATTATTAATCTAGAAGCAGAATTGCCTACGTGCTTATCTTCTCTTAATGTGTGTCAAGCCTATATAGAGAGAATGCACATATTTCTCACTAGTTTATAAATGTTCTTTCTGGAGATGACTCTTTGTAAATGTGACTGTGTGTGTTCTATTTGCCGTAAATGAGCATCTCTGCTGTAAGAAATAGCAAAACTAATCACGCATAAGTGATACCAAGCAAAACAATGGGTAATCCTCAGTAGGAAACAAAGCTCTTGGGGAGTGTGTATTAAGTATGTCATTATTGTGGATATTTACTACTGAATATCATTACCTTTCCCACCCAGATCTGTGTCTGCAGGAAATCACAAAGGGAGGTGTGTGTGCTTTTTCAGTGCACTTATTTACAAGAGCACATAACTAATTAGGAAGTGTTTTGTACAGGAATTTTCATCATATACCGATTTCTCCAGAATCACTACTTAACCAAAATGCCTTAATACATATGCCTTAGAAATGTTTTTTTGTTACTTGGTAACTAAATGTAAAGTCAAAATAAAAGAGGAAAATTAAATTGCCACAAAAATATAATAATCTCTTTTATTTATTACTTTTAAACTTGAACTTTTCAAGTAACTTCTTCTCTGATATGAGCCAAAGTTATTTTTAATTTGCTGTTGGAATTTTCAGAAAGCAAAGTGTATGTATTGAGACATAACTTGTTTTTCACTGTTCTCCACTAGCAGCTAATAGGCTTGCATCCCAACCAATCAGCTGTGACTAGGTGCCAACAGAAAGATATTCTCTTGCTGCCTTTGAGGAACGCTCGTTTTGGTGTTCTAATGGTAGACAGGATCTTGTTAAGACCATCTTAAAAATCTTTTTTTTTCCAATGTGCAAGCTGTTTTCTCAAAATTTTGAGGGCATTGGAAATATCAGCATTCTATCCCTCTGATCTATTGCTGAAGTACACTTCACATGAGCTCACACAGAGGTCCCAAGTCTCGCAGAAATTCACTTTCTTTCGCAATGTCTCTTTCTCGGCCGACCACTTCTGTGTCCCTGTCTTCTTTCTTCTGTCTTCTTCTGCTTCTCAGCATGCCTTCTTTCTTCATTTGCTTCTCCACGAACCAGGCCTGGTTCATGGAGGAACAGACAAAGAGAGAAGACATGGGAGAAGCTGACAAAGAAAAACAGAAGAAGAGGCAAGAGAACAAGCTGAGCTATCTCCTTTCCTGTAGCAGTCAGCAGATAAGAAGGAGACATTGAGAGAGTGGGTGAGCGTTTGAGAGAGAGAGAGAGAGAGAGAGAGAGAGTGAGTAAGTGTGTGAAAGAGCATGAGTGAGAGCGTGGGTGTTTTCACATTTAAAAGTGTGTCGGGCCAAATATAGGATCATCCCCTGGTACTAAATACTCTAGGCATGCCCCTGGTATGCCTTCTTATTGTGGAAGATGTATGACAGTAACAACTGGACATCTACCTATTGGTTGGACTCGAGCATGCTGCCCAAAATGTCCTCCGACCAAGCAGAACTCCAAGTTTTGAGAGACAATTAGAAGATTGAAAAACCATAAACAAAAGTTATAGGCAGTTTACGCAGCAGAACTGGATTCTGGAAAGGTTTTTTATGTTAATGTGCCCACTTCAAATGTATTCTTGATCACTCTTCTTCATGGTTCCTACATCGATAGGTAAAATGTGGCCCAAACAATTATGTAGACTGGGAGCTTAATATCTTGGCAACATTATTATTATTATCTTTTATTTATTTAGCACCAACAATTTACGCAGCACTTCATACAATACGGTATATTCAAGGGGTATGACAGGACTAGAATTGACAGACTAAGACAAACCGATACATTAGGTGAAGAGAGCCCTGCTCGCAAGCTTACAATCTTTTCTAACTCACTGTAATAGTGCCATTTTATCCCTGGTACTAAATAAAAATGTAACCACCTTCTATTGATGTCTTGGTGAATTTGTATATGTCCAAGTTTATGCAATCTGGTAACTAACTAACGATGTGCGTTCAATATAATTTTTCTAATTGATGCCCAGTAGTTCTGCTAATACATTAACATTAGTGCTGTGTATCAAAAGCCCTAAGAGAATTCATTCATTGCTAAGTTTTACTTATTTCATAATCATTTCCAGGGACGCACCGCAGCTGAGCTGTCAAAATGCTACATTTAACCGTGAACTGTGTTCAGAAGAATTTAAGAAACAAAACAGACCTTATCTAAGCAAAATATGACCACAAAGCTTAGCAGATCATTATAGGTGCCTGTCATGGTATGACCACACGTGTGGTTCAAGTACGCGGCCATGCGTGTACAGCCACATTGGAAATCAGTATGTCTGGTTAGAGGTGTTTAAAAGCCCACAAAGCTAATGAGTAGAATGATAATTTTTCCCCCTTTATTTCCTGTAAAAAGTGGTATTTTGTTGAAACACATATTGCGCCCTTACTGTAATATATAATCTTAGGTAATATTATCCTGCTCTAGAGAGCTGCATTATGCTCTGTTACATAGTCTACAAAATTTAGTATTATAGTTTTTCCCCCCCTCTCCTTTTCTGATCACTTTGAAGAAAACCTTTTTCTCCATAAATCCTTTCAGCCTTTTTAAATAACTTAACTTTAGTTTAAAAGACTAAACTCTTCTCGTGTTGTGGTATTGTTATTTTACAGACCAGTCATGGTAATAATAATAATGATCTAAGTATTCCGGTTTCCCAAAGATAACATGCCAAACAGACGAGTATCTGCAGTTACTGCATATCCTCCCGTTTTTTTTCCTCTGGGTTCCTGAAAGGGAAAACAGACCGTATAACACGGGCCCAAAAAACAGGAAAAAGTAAAAGTTAACAAATGTTGGTTTAAATGCGACGGATCAGTGGGGTTAGTCTGAGGTCAGACCTGTCTGACACAGACAAATCAGGGAATGTGACAGAACTGAACAGATAACGCAGAGACACCTTTTGAGGCTCCTGGGAACGCAGCAGGGACAGTCATAAAGCGGATCTTCAGCATTAGGGCACAGATGGATTGTTTTTTTCCTCCTCTGCTGTTATGTATTGCTTGTTATTTGTTCAAAGTAAAGTCTAGATTTGCAGGAAATGAAACCTTCTTGTTTCCCGACAATCTATTGTCCCAATGCAAATGATCATCATCGTGATGGTGCTATGTTTGTGTTGGGTACCTCTGCACAACAGCCAGTCTCGTTTGAGACTTGCAAAGAAAATGTCCATTGTGGGTTATGTACAAAGAGAAATTATGGGGAAAAGCTGGACAAATTTGCAGTCACCCTAGCAACCAATAGAATTTGCTTCCTGGTTGCTGTATTTAACAATGGTACCCCAGAATTGCACAAAATACATAACACTTATAGCGTCATTGACCCATTTTATTATTGTTCTTGTTGCTGTGGACATGTGACATATTATGATGATGCTATTTGGTCTACAGCTATTACCATAGTAATAATTATATATTATTAATATATAATAATAATATTACCATGGTAATAATCATATATGTATGTAATACCCTTATACTCAACAAATATTCTGAACTCATAGAAAAGAGGGACATCGGGGATAGAGGGATTTGGGTCCGAAAAGGGACACTTGAAAGGTATGTGTGATTTGCCATTATCTTTTATTTCATGCAACGGCCCTCTGAAAATGAGTTACGTTAGTATCTAGAGGAACATGTTCGTACATTTGGTATAAAATGTAGGTTCAAAATAATAGGCATTTTTACCCCGAAAGAAATATCTACGGGTTATCACAGCTTGGTAAATATCTCCCCCGGACGAGAGTATTTTAAGAGGATAGCAGTGGTGCTGTGCTTTTAAGTATTATGACTCCAGCCAGGTGAATGGAGTACAGCTGAGAATTCACTTAGTTTCTCTGTCCCTTATTGTAGGCTGAAGTAATGCCTGCTGAAAAGAGGTTTCTTTACATGTAATCCTGTTGGTCTCAGACACTGGTTTCCTGAGCTGCTTAGTCTGTCTTTTAAAAGTTGTTGGGGGAAAAAAAAAAAAAAACACGCGAGAAAAATAGGAAAATGGCATTTCTTCCGGTAATGAGAAAATATTTACTTTAAATACCTGCCCTAGGGTATTTAGGGTTAACACATAGGTTTAGGCCTCAGTGGATTATAGGAAGGAGGCATGGGGAAAATTGCGTGACTTTGACAAAGTCCTGAAGGAATTGATGCTGAAATGGGCAGACTAGATTAAATTCCAGATTAAATATCACCACACCGCTCCATATGTTGTCTATACTACTGCGAGTTCTGTTCATCAAAACATCATACCGTACTTTCCTTTGGCTAGGGACATTTACCTGACAGTTTTTTTTATGTAGCCAAGTAAGACATTTATTCACAGAATACTGTATTTATACATTTTCATTTATAAACATATTTCTGCCATTTCAATAGACACTATTCTATTGATTTGAATTAGTGCTTTCCTGCCATTGATTGGCTGCTTGAAGCAGCCAGTCAGTGGTGAGAATTGTTGGACCATGGAAGAGCCGCAGCTTCTCCCTTAGGTATGTGCTATAGTATTCATTGTTCTTTAGTGAAACTGTCAGGGACAGTAAACTATCTCTTTAACAGCTTTGCTGACATTTAAAATGTAAATAAAATCAGCAGTGATTGTTTTTGACAAAATTCAACTCAAAGTCAGCAGAATCTGTGCAAACCAGATAATTTTTTTTTTCAAATGTAATGCTTGAACATCCTCCTATGTAACCATGTGGCTTATACACCTGTTTATTTGTTTGCCTAAATTGCATGCATTGGTTCATACCAGTATTTTGTGAACTCAGTAATGATAAATATATTTTGCTTCTGTTTGGACAGATAAAAATTTATTTTAAATTATTATTTTATTCATTCCTGAAATGTCATACCATATATGCATACTTCCGAAGGGTGCCTGTTTTCAAAGGACATTACAAAATTTGTGTGCACTGTCCAGCTGTCCTGCTTAGATTCCCAGTGTCACACAAAAAAATCATGGGGATCACGGACCAGTTGCGGAGAGCTTCTGATCTCCCTTGACCAGCCCAGGGAGCTGTAAAATCAGTAGAGGTCTGTGCTGTGTAGCACAAAGCTCCATTACAGCTCCCGCAAGGTCACCTTAAGATCCCATGAAGCTGGGGGACTAAAGGTAGCCCCCCTCTGGGTAAGATGGACGAGGGGTCCTGTCGTTCACCATTACAATAAGGAGAGTGAAAATGAACATTAACACACATGAAAACATACTGTTACAGAAGGAGGGGGGTGTCTTGCTCTTACAAGCTCATGTTCTATGAGGAGGTTGAGGCGTAATAATACAGACGGTGAGGCCTTATTGGGTGTGCATGATTTCAATGTAAAGAGGATGATGTGGATAAGTCAGTGGTATGTAGATGTGAAATGTGCTAAATTTCCTGGCACAGCATGAAGCGCCAAAAGGTAGCAAAGAAACATAATTTCTAGGGTCATGAAATTCAACCCTGCTGTTTGGGGGCAATTGCATGGCACAAAACGATTCAGAAAATTGACATCTAACCGAGATTGCAGACCTCCCACCCTCATTGTTGTATTTTGGCTTAATGCCTGCTTTTGTTTAATGGAAAATCTTGCCTCATGTGCAAAACTCAAATTTATGACAAATCCCTTTAAATCTCTATAGTTAAGAGTCGACTGGAGTCTTAGTGAAATGGCATCACATAATATCATATAGCATCTTATAAGGTCCAGAATGAGATCTCCATACCATCATAAGCACCATACGTCATTGACCACATCATTATTTGGTGCATATAACCAGATCTAATGAAATTGTTTGATACATTTGCGGTAATCTTGGAAGATTTTTTTTATAAAAGGTGGGAGCGTATGTCTTCGGTTCTGCAGAAGAAAGTAATGTTAAACCGTTCCAACTGCTTTTTAAAGATTTAAAGCAACTAATGGAGATTCTTGCTCCTTCCTGGTACTAAACCCCCTTTCCAATCTTTCCTACCTCACTTGGATGCTTCTGAGTGTAATTGGGAAGCTATTTTTGGAATCATTCCCTCGCTAGTTTTCAGCCTCTTTGTAAATGGTAGCTATAGCGTGAATAAAGTGTAATAAGCTGTGATATTTACCTCCCTCTTTTTTGTAGCAGTTGGATGCAGCTTGTGTGTCTGACATGGAGTCACCCTGAAAATTATTACGAGCCCGGCCTGCTAATCACCATGGTGTTCATGGGAAAATTCCACAGAAATTTGTATCAGATTTCTGTTATCCTGGACCGTGCATGAACTATTTCATGTGTGCTGTCTGTGTGTAGTACAAACCTTTGTAGAGAAAACACATCATTCACACATATGTTGTGGTATATAATGTAATTAGTATGTTTTATTGTATTATACGTCTTGATGTATGAAAAATTGGCGTGACTTTCCTCATACTAGTCTGGTACTTAATATCCATGCAATCACACTCTGTACCTACACTATAATCCATGAAAGTTTCTTCATCAATGGGCTGTGGACAAAAATGTACCAGACCTTGTTGTATATCTAGCCATTACCTACTGATGGAATCAGAGACCACATTGGGGTAGTGTATTAAAGTGATTCTGGTGGAAAATCGCCTTGCTGATTGGATAATCCACTGGTTATGGAGAGAAGATCCTTTTTGAAAGTCCTTCAGTGTGACCTTTTATACATTGTATATGTCTACTTTACTAAAAGTACCTTTTCTATCCAGTTTTATTTATAATATGAGTTAAAGCTAACCAGCAACTACTGGTTATTTTTGACTGTTGTTCCCTTTTTTGATGTCACCATACTTTTAAAGAGATGTTTCAGTGCATAAATGTATTATCCTATTAGTACAAATTGGTGAACGTCTTGCATTGCTGCCATACCATGTTATTACCTTATAGTCTTGTGCTGCTCTGCAGCATAAAGCTTAAAACTGTAGCCACATGTTCCATGAGAACACTAATATGCTAGAAGCTCAACTTAGTAATTGCCTATTGAAGTAAATGGGAACCCATCTTGTAGCTTTTGAGCAGCAAAGCAATTTGCAATTCTAATCTTCAATTGACTTCATTAGATGTTAGTCCTTGCGATGGAACCCATGAAAAAAGGACCCCAATGTATATTAAGTCTGCGCTTGTGCTCGGTAGTCTTTTTTTTCTTTTTTTTTAAATCCATGATAACCTTTAAAGTCTTAACAAGCTTTTCTATTCGCAGTATGTGTTAATTGCTGTGTATTTATCATGCCTGTCTGTGAGTTGAAGTAGTTTCAAGTAGTACTGTGAAATCTTAAGTGCAGAACTCACAAATTTTCCCATTTTAGAAAAGATATGTAGAGTACGCGTGTACAGCATACCTCCCAAGTGTTCTATTTTGCATGGGACGGCCCCAATTTTCAGGAACGTTACACAAGTCGGCCGACTGTCCTTCCTTTGCACGCAGCGGTGATCATGCACTATGTAGAGGGATCAGTAGATCTCCCTCAACCGCCTAAACCTGTGAAAGGACTTATTTTTCCAGCACAAAACTCAATGGCAGCTCCCACGGAGCCACCTTGAAGTGCATTGAATCAGAGCAGCATCTCTGTGCATCCTATGCCATTGTTTTACTTCAGTGCTATGCAGCAGCATGCTAGACATACAGACCATGCTCGCTTCCCAACCAGATTGCACCAGTCTCCATCCAGATCTTATCCTTAAGTCTGTTGGGGGCTATCCCTGTGCCCCTTCTGAAGTGAAACAGATCCACCTGGGAAGTTCCCTGATATGATATTGTGGTACACCTGAAATATTTGTACAAAAATAGGGAATTGTTTGAAGAAAAAAGCCTCAACCTGTATTTTTTTCTTTTATTAATTCTGAAGTTTTGCTTTATGTTTGGATTAGTGGTAACTATAGAGTGAGATCTCAGACTGGTGTTAAAGGGAACATACCATAAACAATATGGCAATATTAGCAACAGACTTTTTTTGCCATACATATCTGTTGGCATTTTAGCACATAAAGTGTTAAAGTTTCCCAGGGGCAGAATTTTTTATTAACAACAAACAAAGAAAAAACTCCAAATACTTCATGCCTAAAAATACAAAAAGATGGGAGTGGAGGGGGGGGCTGAATCCAGCATCATCAGTCTCATAATGAAAGCTGCTGCAGCTGGTGTTCATTGACATATCAATTGTCCCTTTGGTCCTGTCATTTCTTGGGGGGGGGGTGTTTTTTTCCCCCCCTTTTCTATTTTTTTCTCTTTTCTATTTCTTGCGCATAAAATGTGTGCTAATAATGTGCTGCGTCTAAGAGTGAGTGACAGCTGGAATGAGCAAAGTCTAATAATGCTTCTCCAAGCCTCGCCGGTGACAGTTAAATCATCTGTCCCTGCCCGCTCTTGCCGTCTCCGCGTTTTTCTGTTTCCTTCAGAAGGAAATCTCAAAGCCATTTGAATAATAATCTTATAGCCTCCATTAAGATGACAGTGAAAGAAATCAGCAGAGACCCACGATTACTCCTTCCATCCAATAATTATTTAAATACCAGATAACTCCTTTCAGCTTAATTGAAGCCTTTCAGATCCATCTCCAAGGCCTGTACTCCCTCTGTGGATTGCTGTAGTTCTTTTTGTGAGGTCGGGAAAGAGGCTAAGTGATGGTTTTGTTTGCGTATTGATACTAGTTTTGTGGATACTGGGCTAATGTTAATGCAGCATTGTGATGTTATACGCTGGACGCTAGACAGAATTCTAAGACTAGACGCACGGCTGTTTAATCCGTGAGCCACACAGAACCGGAACACTGGATGGAGGGCACACAAGGTCACCCTAGTTTCACAACCCAGTTGCTGTTAGGGACGGCCTGGGCAGGAGATGTAGTTGAAGGACGTCAATCTGCCCCCAAGCCCAGCTATACATTCACAATCGAAGAATAACCTTGAAATGGACCGCACAGTGAACTAACACAATGCCTAAACTTCGTTGACCTGGATACCTTTTGCTTTAGAAATCGCCTTTGAGGGTACTCTAGGCCAAATGTCAGCTTCACTTACTGTAGTCTAGATTTAGACCTGTCCTGCAATCTTGGTCAATGATGACACTGACAGCATTACCATACATTGACAGTGGCCTTGCTTTTTGTTGGTATCTAGACACTAGACCTAATCTTTTTATTTTTTATCATTTTGCATTAGGGTGGTTAACATGCCATACTGTTGCTAATTTTTATCTGCTCTGAATATTCTAGTATGTTTTAATAACAAAATGCCCTTTTCTGGATACTCAAGTTCTGTATATTCTAGGCCATACATACCATAGAAAGTGATTTACAAATAACTAGAAGAAAATAGAACATTTTTGTTTCTAGCGTTACTAGCGTTACTGTTTCACCTAAAAGCGTGGACAGATAGGATGTTACCACAGAAACTAAGAAAGCTTTTTTTTTAAAAAATAATGTAATTTTTTATGTGGTAGAAAGAATAAAATGACAGACATACTAAAGTGTATTCTGTTCACATTTGAAAGATCTCAAATAATGGGACAGCGCGTTAAACTATGTGGTGCAATATATGATACTGTTCTGGTTGGTATGTGTTGCTGTGTTTTCTTAGGCCATGAAAATGTCCATTTTGGAGATGAGTGAAGATGAGAAGCTTTAAGAACAACATGTACTTTTTGAGATTTATAGGTTCTGCACCAACTAACTGCTAATTTATAAGGAAAATGTAGATTTCTTTTTTTGGCAACAGGGGCTCCATAATATGTACAAAAAAGACAGATGCTAAAAAAAAAATCTGTGAAGCTTTGTCTCATGAACCAGTAAAGCTTTGACAAGCCAACATCCGATCCTTTGCAGCTGTGTGTCTGTTCTGGAGTGTAAAGATCCATTCTCATACCTTGTGAAAACACATCATTCCTCCAATTATCTGAGTTGTTTACTTGTATGGGGTCATGTCAGAGTGTAAAACATAATCTGTGTAGTGCCAACACTCTACACAAGGCTTATAGAAACACAGTAAAGCCCAATTTGAGAACATAACATGGCAGGCTTAAAAACTTAGTGAAACAATAACTGGTGTGGTGGATAGGATCTCTCTTTAACTTTGATGACCTCCTGGGTCTTCAGAAATCA
The DNA here is from genome assembly GCF_027358695.1 of Spea bombifrons. NCBI lineage: Eukaryota > Metazoa > Chordata > Amphibia > Anura > Pelobatidae > Spea > Spea bombifrons. Next base: position 43,665,519 of record NC_071088.1, read on the forward strand.
GGTAGATATAATATGACAGCATATAACAACCATTTGGTCTATCTAGTCTGCTTTTTTCTGATGTAAAAACCTTAATCAGTACTTGTTCTCATCTTTGATTCCGGATACACACTACTACCCAAAGGTTTAGGGTCACTTAAACTTCATGGAAAACAAGGACATTTCTAGCTGTGTAACATAAGGTTTTTCTTATAATCAATGAGCCTTTTAAACTAAAGCTTGGATTAGCCAACGCAACAAAATCAGCCATTTCCAGCTACAATAGTCATCTACAACATTAACAATGTCTACACTGTATTTCTTATCTATTTGATGTTATTTTAAGCGATACAATTTGACCCCAAATGTTTCTACGGTAGCATCCAATTGTCCATGGATGTTTAAATTCCTTCATCGTCTTAACTTACTCATGCTATTTTTCTACAAACATAGTGCTGAATTCACCTGTTGACCACACCACTTTTACCACATTGCACCAGAATTCTTTGTTTTTTTACCCCTGTGGTTATTTTCCTTATTTACTAGCTGAAACGACTACAGATTTCAGTAAATTTAAAGTACTTATCTGCAGCCGTGCCATAGTCGGTGTAAAAGTAGTTGCTTGGTGCGTGACATTTTAGCTGGGGTGGATTTTCAACTGCAAATGACCCTCAGCTCCCATTAGCCATGGCCGTAGTGTTGAAGATCTACAGCATGTTCCATTGGAATGCTACATTCCTACATATGAATTCATTAATTTGAACTAAAATGGTCATTACCATGGCTTTAAAACCTTAGCAGTGACAGAACGCTGGTTAAATATCAGCTGTTTCACCAATACATCACTTGCAGAGAGTTTCTGTTATCCCAGCTGCCTAAAAATAAAACGACTGCAGCCAGACATCACTGTTTTCTCTGTGCGGAAAAGAAAGGCCACATCAGGGACAGCTGGCTGAGGCTGTACAATGGGTGACTACAGATGACAGAGATTCCCATGCAGGACAGCGGAGATCTGTCTCTTTAAGGGTCTTGTCTTTCACAGGGGGGATGGGTGAGAGATTTGAGCTGTGTCTAGGTGCAGACCATCTAGTGTCTGATTGGTGTCCCATTGGCTAGTAGCTACGATCCAGGGAACCAAGTGTGATGAGGATGCTTTTCATTCTTCATTCAGTCCCCCATGATTTATTACTTGGCGTTGATCATTTATGTGGCTTGCTGTCTGAGAAAGGTTTGGGGAGAGGTAAGAAGTCTCTTTCTTTTCCCTTTTATACACATAAACAAAAATAAATAAAGAGAGATTTCATGAAATAGTGATTTTCTTTAGTACCAAAACATATAATGGAGAAGTGTGGTGACAGAAGTTGTTATTCTTTAGCCTATTTTTTATGTAGTTTAGGCAATGGCGTATGTTTATTTTAAAACAATAAAAATTGTGTCTCGCAGAGCAGTGTTTAGGTGGAATCACAGTCTATTTCTGCAGATAGCGGTTGGCTTTTTATCATGGCTCCGCAAGTGGCTGCAAATGTACACAGAGCCAAGGAAAACTGATTGAACACATAATTAGCTACTACATTGTAATTACTGTGTATGTACCAATGAGATCTGCACTGTAAATGGGGATTTAATTAACTCTTTTTGGGCTTTGTGGATACGTCTTAAGAATCAAAATTTAATGGCCGTTTTTTTGTCCCTGACAGCCTCGCTAAAGAAGTAGTCATACTAAAGTACTTTATGAGCATGAAAAGTAGCCCTGGCTTTTGCAAGGGGGCACATCTCAGCTTTCATATGCATTAAAGTGTCCTACCTTTCACATGTGCCGGAATTACAAAGATTCTTTACTAAATGAAATTGCTTACGATGTACTTTTAGGTGTCCAGACACTTTACCAGAGGGACACTCTACAGGTTGCATCATCTCATCATAAACCTTTTTGCGGCAACCTTGGATTTGTATTAATTGGTATAATGAATCGGTCACACTTTTTTTTTACCTGTAGAGGCCTCTCTCAAAACCGTCCTTTACATGAATTTTTCATAACACACTTCCCCTGCTGACTAGAATCTTTTGGAGTAATTATCTAATCGTTGGGATTTATTGGGAGTTTGCCGGAGTGTTGTGGTTTCAGCTTCTTGGCATCGCTTTATAATATAAAGGACCAGTCCCGGTGAGCTTCTGCTGCAGGAAGAACGTAGCTAGCCCTGTATGTTAAACAATGAGATTTATCCTCCTTGCTGGTGTTGGCCCTTCATAATGTATAGTGAAGAGTTCCTTGGTACAAGAATGGTGAATAAACACCACGTGTGCATTTTCTACTATTACTCTTTAATTTCATGAATTCACAACCACTACCCTACCTTGTTTGTGTAATGTGATTTTCGGTCTGTTTATGACCATTTTGGTAGAGGAAGTCTTTAATGTAACATTTCCTGTCAAGAGTGCGGGGGTAGTACAAGCATAGTTATACACTAACACAATTGAGTTGTTATTTCCATAGTTACAAATTGAATGTCCTTGCCCGACATAATAATGGCCGTAGGAAACTTTTACATGAAGTATATGCTCTTCTTCCTAAATATTCAGTTGTAGCCTCCTCCATAAACAAGTGCATGCTCCCAGTGACAGATATTAAAGCCCTGCGTACCTGTTGTGATTCTCGGTGTAGATGTCTATCATGTGCAATTTGTGGTGTTTTTCTCCCAAAGTAAGCTTTTGTAAGCTTTTGCTCTGCAGTAAGACTATCTTTGCAGTGCTTTTGTGTTTTTCATCGCTGCAGATATAAGTATAAAACAGGTCTGTTGGCTTCTTATTGTCTTATATTTTAACCCACTAGAAAAAAAAAAACCCGCCATTCTCTATCAGTATAGGTTTTGAGAAAAGTCGTCGGCACGTGAGGAGCTATTAACTTATATCTAGGCTGGGTTTGAACCCATCGCTTTGCATGTGCCTTGCGCATTTCCAGATGTTTCATTCTGAGCAGTTAATTTTTATTTCTTTACGGGGTGCAAACCGCCAGGGCAGTGTGCAAGTGTTTACGAGCTGAGGAAAGCTCCCATGTTCACATTTCTGGTTATTTCGGTGAGCTGTAAATCAGTTTAAAGAGGGCATGGAGGTAAAGTGTGGAATTTTTCTTCTTAAGAGCTTGTGAACATATATTGACTTCATGCATATTATAGGTGTGTGTGTGTGTGTGTGTCTGTGTATATATATATATATATATATATATATATATATATATATATATATATATATATATATATATACATATATACATGCTATTTAGTGCTCAAATAAAATATGGTGCATCATTTAATAACCATTAAAATTAATTGGGTCATTCCGTTGTTAACAAATATAGTACAACTTCTTTTCAAGCTTTGCACTATGGCATGTGTAACCTACAACATATTGTTTTACCCATACATTTGCTAGCAATGTAGGTCAAACACTGAGTTTTCAAAATGGCTCAAAACTTTGTTACATTCAGGATTATCGATTTTAACCAGTAATAATCGCTGTTCATGAGCAACTATGGGGGTGAACTCTAATTTACCTTCAAACACAAAGAATAGTTATTTTGGAAGATAAAGAAATATATTAACATGTACAGTGTTATTAGACACCAATGGGTTAACGTATCAAATGATAAACGGGTACAAATTTAAAAATGATCTTATCACTATAGCAAATGAATGGTCCGTGCATTTGTTCCTATATCAGTATATGGTTATATTTTCAACATTATTATATATAACCCCCAAAGAGTTTTTATATACAGTATAGCAGAGTAACATGAGCTTGTACGGGAAAGAGCAGAACCGGAATCTAAAGCATCCTTACTTAAAAAGGTCATTGATTTGTGATCCTCAGTTCTACGGCTTTAATTCCCTTACCTTGACATGAGTTCTTCCCTTTAATGATATCACCAGAGAGTGCAAAAGGTTAAGATATTACTGACATAAGATTTTAGATAATCTGACACGAAGGACATATTTTTACTCTTTTCTGGAAAGAGCAAAGATTTAGCCAACTCTCCAAACATATGGCTAACATTTCAACATTTCCAGTAATATATATATATCAGAATAGGTAGATATGAATGAAGGACTTTTTTTTTGTATATACTCTCGCTAATACCTTGAGTAATATGTCATAGTTACCATATACCAATACCATATATTGATCTTTAGAATTGAGTGATACTTCCCCAAGTGGAGTTAATATATTACATGAATTTCAGGAAGGTCATATGTGTTCAAATTACACCCAATCTCTTCCTTGCCTTTATACCTTCTAGCACAGTCTGAGCAGCACAACTGATACATACACTCATGTTTTAATCCACAGACTGGAAGAAATTCGTATCTTAATTGTATAGCTGCTACCCAAACTTATCTTCTTGGCAATTATAGAGACGCCCGTACAACTAGACTTTGTGTCCATCAAAGAGTTAAAATATATTATTCTGGCACTTTGGTTCTGCTATGGTACTCTGCTATTTACTGAAGGGGTAGGTTGGGCACACATTTTTTTAGTAAGCCGGTCATTGTTGCAGGTAGTAAAGTGGTATTATTACATGTGTAGCACGGTAAGAGGCTTATTTTTCTCAACCCGCGCTTCTGTCGATTTGTCACAGTCTAATATTATGGGAACATCATGTTCCACTACCAGTAATGGATTACCGAGTTGCTAGTGGAAAAACAAGAAAGGACACGTAGTATATTATTGGATTGATCCAGGAAAGATTCAAAATTGAACAAACCTGTAAATAAAAGAGTTTTATAACTCTTTATGTACTCTTTTAGCTGTTCCTCAAATTATACAATTGATGATGCGTGCAGAAGTCATGTTCCCTAAAGATGTTATTGGTTTGGGTCTGTGGGTTATACAGAGGCCTATAGATTATCTAGGGTTTATTTGCGGGACAGGGCCATGTGGAATAAGCTGCTCCTGGAACAGCTGGCCCTGTGTCGAGCACAATTTAATCAATTACTTTTCTTGAAAGTCACCTTGAAGACTGATCTATGCCCTCTGAAGGCTCAGCCATTCTTCCAGGAGAAACTTCCATTATTGGTACTATTTTGTTAGCAACTGGTATATATTGAATGCCAGGGTTGCGCTTGCACTCAACCTGGGTGGGATGGGATGGAAAGGAATAACTGTTTAGTTAAGAGCAGCTGTTGATGTAATTTGAAGCAGCCATGTCAGGGCTCAAGGGCTTGGAAAACACGAGGGAGAAGAGGCTTGGAGTAGGTGTAGGCTTATTACTAGCATAAGACAAATGGAAACATAACTCATAATAAAACTTTGGGCTAATTGGTGATGATGAGATTGGAATGAAGGTGAACGTTTGATGGAGCGGAAGAGTGGTATTTAAACATCCTGAGCAAAAGGGATCCGAAAATTAGCTGTTCAATTTCATAACACAGAAACAGAATAGTCATGGTTAACGCCAAATGGTAGGAGGTGAAAGTCTGGCAGTTATTTAAAGATGCAGCATAATAATAATAATAATAATAATAATAATAATTAATAGGCATCTGATTTTCATATTCTGTAAATTGGTGCCTATGTGCCATCATGTGTTGCAAGTCAAGATAGCAAGTCAGCTTTATCTTACACCCAGGATGTTAAAATATTCACAAGTATATAAACACCACATATCTTCAGTTTCCAGGAATAAGAGTGAATAGCACATAAATGCAATCTAGAAAGAGATCTAAAATGACAGATCTGTTAAGGTTTATTTCTTCAGAATTCCAAAGAGGTCCAAACAGCTCCTTTTTTAATATTTTTTTTTTGCAAAAAAAAAAAAAGAAAAGAAGGGAAACATGTCATAATAATGAAACAAGCAAACTAGATGTCTCATACTGAAACTGGAGCATGGATACTCCAGGGAAAATGTCATAAAAATACTTAACTTTTTCACAGAAAGTATGTTTTTTAGATTTGTGGAATATTCTGTAGACGTGTAAAAAAAAAACAACAAACAGCTACCACTATTATAAAACAGTCAGAAGACAATCTCCACATATCGATAGAAATGTAAGTACCGGTATATTGATGTATATGTAGAGGCTAGAAGTGTATCTTGGTTTTTGATTGCATACAGTAGATCTCTGTAGGCTTCTTTTTTTCGTTGACAAAATGTAGGCAGACCGCAGAAAAATGCACACAAGTAAAACACAGACACCTCCTGTTTAAATATACAGGATCTGTTTTAAGCACTGTTTTCCTTATGTCTTATCGCATGAGACAATCTAAAACCGTTTGGTTGTATTCATCCGTCGCCCCCGTCTGCTGAAGGTACACAGAGATAAAAGAAACCTCTTTTGACTCATATTTTTGTTGTTCTTTAGGCCAGAAACGCTCAGAGATAATTATATTGAAATGATGGCTCCTGGGCCTATACTCCACACAGATGCTGATCATCTGTCTAATATTCCCTGTGGGATGAAATGTTCAGCTCAGGACCTGCCTCTCTGTTCCATGTTTAATCTTGTGATTGCTCTCCCCTATTTTCCTGTTTGAGACTGCTACAGGGAAGGGAGGTTTTTAACGTATTCTTGTTTTTTATTTATTTTTTATTTTTTTTGCATTGCCGGGAGTAGAAAAACAATTACTGTACAAGTATGTCAGTAAATGGGCTATGTGAGATGCAACACCTGCTACGTACATGAAAAGCTAGGAGGAGAAAGGTTTGTCTTCTGTGACTTTGTATATCAGTGAGTTATAAGTCAATTGTTTCTCTATCTCAAGACATTAACCTTGGTTAGATCTGAAAGCATGCAGATGCTGTATGATGCTGTGTCTATGTAAATTGTGGACCATAAATGCTGGAAATGTTCTCCATAGGTTATTAGCTCATAGTCCTAGTGTCAACCGTTAACTGGAGGGATGTGTTTTTTGTGTCACTTTCATTTCATATTCCACATCGAAATTACCATAAGCACTCTTAATGTGAGATGACAATTACATTCAGGGACTACTATTTACTCTCTTGCTTCAAATATGTCACCTTTATACTGTGGCATATAATGCAGATTTATATTTGCATATTTTCTAAGTAAAGCTTACATATGTGGCATTAGGATAATTGTACATTTTGGATATGTCTTTCAGAACCATGTAAAGGACATTGGAAGTGATTGGGCCTGAAAATACCAAAGAAAAGCAGGAGTCCACCTCTCTCCCACCACCTGACACAATGGAACAGACGAGGCTCTGGATGTGGGCACAAGATTTTTTGCATCTCCGTAGTAGGACAGGATCTCTGATCTTGCTGATTTTAGCCGTACTTTGTCAACATTTTCCTTATGCTTTCCTCTCCAACACATTTCATGCAGAGCAGAGGGATTGGACTTTTAGCCACATGACCGTACACCAAAGTACAGGTGCAGTTTATGTAGGGGCAGTTAACCGAATCTACAAGCTGTCTGGAAACTTGACTCTTCTCGTGTCTCACACTACTGGTCCTGGAGAAGATAACAAGTCCTGCTATCCACCACAAAATGTTCAACCATGCAGTGAGCCCCGTACTCTGACCAACAATGTGAACAAACTTCTTATCATTGACTACTCTGAAAACCGCCTGCTGGCTTGTGGTAGCCTGTACCAGGGTGTATGCAAGCTCCTTCGTTTGGACGACCTCTTTATCCTGGTGGAACCGTCCCATAAGAAAGAACATTACCTCTCTAGTGTTAATGAGACAGGAACTATGTATGGGGTGATTGTTCACACCGAAGGTCAGGATGGAAAACTATTTATCGGAACTGCAGTGGATGGTAAGCAGGATTACTTTCCTACTTTATCCAGTCGCAAACTGCCGCGGGACCCTGAATCATCCACCATGTTGGATTATGAACTTTATAGTGACTTTGTGTCATCCCTCATCAAGATTCCATCTGATACCCTAGCATTGGTCTCCCATTTTGATATTTTTTATGTCTACGGATTCTCCAGTGGCAATTATGTGTATTTTCTCACTGTTCAACCTGAAACTCCAGAAGGTGTCTCTAGTAACTCAGCCAGTGACCTGTTCTACACCTCTAGGATTGTACGATTATGCAAGAATGATCCCAAGTTTCACTCTTACGTTTCCCTTCCAATTGGATGCACCAAGAACGGAGTTGAGTATAGGCTCCTTCAAGCCGCCTACCTCACCAAGCCTGGTGCTACTTTGGCCAGGTCACTGAAAATCTCCTCTCAGGATGATGTACTCTTTGCAATCTTCTCCAAGGGCCAGAAGCAGTATCATCACCCACCTGATGATTCCACTCTGTGTGTTTTTCCCATCAAGACTATCAACTCACTAATTAAAGAGAGGCTTCAGTCTTGCTATCAAGGAGAGGGAAACCTGGAGCTCAACTGGCTTCTTGGAAAGGACGTCCAGTGCACTAAAGCTGTAAGAGTATTTTCTCCCTCATTTATATATATATATATATCTAAAAAAATAAAAATCAAGAAAGTAGTTAAGCATTTTATTAGTTAGATTTTACTATCTTGAAATTTGGATTTATAGTAAATATAAATGGCAGGTTTATTATGTTTCATTATTTTTGTATAAAGTAATTTACCTTTTTAAGGACCTTCTGCCAGCATTATATGTCAGTTGGCAGCAAAAACAGCCAAAGGGCCACCTTTCGACCTCTAAGCACTTCTTACTTAATGAAATCTATTGTTCAGCAGAATCTAAAAGCCATTTTCTAGCAGCTACACGCTAAAAGATCCTCAGCCCTTTGAGACAGTCTTGTGCCATTATTGACGTCTGCAGGTACTTGTCGTCTCATGTGTTTGTACGGGCAGCACTAGTACCCACGGCTTGAAGAGCTGGCCAGGCTTTGAGCTGGTTCCACTTTGACTGTAGCTTATGACCCATGCCTACCACCAAGCTGATCAGACATTAATGTTGAACAAAGACATTGTAAAGGGAATGTGTGTGATTCCAGTTTTATATGCAAAATATTTGTCCTATTTTATTTATTTTGTTTTTATGATATTTTGTTCACAGATGGCCTTTTATGTTATGACAGAATGCGGTTTGTGATTTTGTTTTTTCCCTTTACTAACCATCCATATCCAAAGCTCAAGAAGTTCGTGAACCCAAGAAAATATATCAGTCAAATCTTAAAAATATGATTACATTAAGCAGTTTCACAAAACCACAAGAATGTTGGCTTTGTGTAACCATTGCATGGCTGGAGGGCCTGCTCAATGGGAATGTTCCTTTTTATATAGAAAATGACATTCTTTAGTTCATCAAACTAGTTAGGCTGGTGAAATATTCTTGAGGTGAACCTCACATGACATCTGTGTCTTCAGAAATAATGAGTGTGTTCTTGTAATTCTTGAAATAAAAAAAAACAATGGTTGCCGACAGAGTAGCCTGTGCTAGTCTGGAAATAATGAACAGCCTCTAGGTTAAAAGAGAGGTGAACCACAAGAAAAAGGCACATCAAACTAATTGTTTTGTGGGATCTCTTAAGTGAATTGAAACAAAAACAGACAACCCCTTTATGTTTTAAGTAAAGTGTCATTTACATTTACATAATTTATATTATGACACTCTGCACTAAGGGTGACACAGGTTGCCCTTTAGGTATGGTGGATGGATGGCAAATAGCACGCCTACAGACAGACAGAATACAAAGGCTTCAGACACTTGCATTTACAACATTTAGAAGCATTTTAAAAACCACATCTGTAGTAAAAAAAAATAATAATAATAATAATATGGCTCAGTCTAAGTCACCTAGCTGGACATCCTGGCTAATGAAGGTCTTTGGAGGAGAACAACCACCTAGCATTGTCATAAATGGTCAGCTCAGTGTAGTCTTTAAATAGGGAAAGTCACTAAAAATATTACATGATGGAAAGCAGTGGGAGCCTCCAGGTCATCAGATAAAGGAAGTTTAGATAAAACCAGGCCTTTGACAATTCTACATACAGAATTGTGTATATCCTCAAGGAGAAATATTCTCTTCTCTTTAAAATACGCACATATATAAGACATATTATTGCATAGCCCCTGGGATTTGATCTGTTTTTTGGCTATTTGTTAGTGCTGTCAGTGGCTTCGCCCATATACCTCAATAATTTACCGCTTTTACGGGCTGGTTTTGAGGGCAACTGGCAGACCATGTATGTGCAGTCAATCACCATAACACTAAACATATCCTCTGAAGGTTACATCTCTAGAGATATGTGCACATATTAGCATTATGTATACGAGCCTATTTTCTTAATTGGTGCTAATTATATATTTCTTGCTTTATAAAACATATGTTACACTTAAAGGTTGTAATTAATCAGATTTTCCTTTAAGGGAATTTCTGTCTTTCTCCTAGTTGGTGGTATTGCCGCTTTATATATTGTTAAAGTTAATAAAGCCCAAACACAGTAACGGAGTCTCCTTGTTGTGAAGACCCCTGGTGTTTACACACATTTCAACCATCCCAGCAGGCAAAATGGAACTTGTCTCTACTCAAGGCTACAAAGACGAAACTGACTTATCCTCAGATTGCCTGATAAGGGCCTTGAAGTCTAGGAATAGGAGTGGTGCTTATCAGCAAGATTAGCTCTGGCTTTCAGTCTGTACTTTTATTTTGTTATTTCTTTCTTTAGTTTAGAAATAACCAATCTGCGGAAAATGGAAATAAACACATAAATGAACTAAAAAAAGGAAAAAAAACAACTATAATCTGTGTTTTTCATGGTTACCCAGAATTAAGTTCTACACTTTTCATCTGCATGCAGATAATTAAGGGAACACTCCAGTCAATCCCGCCAATGTGTATTTGCCTCTTAGCATGCCCGTTGGGTATTTTCTATGCAGGAGTTATGTTCCAGGTAGCTGCCGCACTGTCCTCCTAATTTATTTTAGGATCAGGGCTTACAGATATATGCAGATACACAGCTTTTTCATTGGTTTATCATTACCATGGATAGGCAAAGTATCCGTACAAGGTCACCAGTGTCCATGGAAAGGTTTGTGAGGTCTTCATTAAATTGTCCACCACAGACCTCAGTAAATGTCCTCCACGAGGAATGTTGGTGCCTACCCTGATCTTTACAGCTAAGTCTCTATATGAATGGCTAACAAACCTGTGTGCAAGCAGGATTTGTTCTCTTACGTCTTTAGGACTGAGATGTCCTATATACCTGACCATGCCTGATGTGTGCTCTAAATATCTAGCACTTAAACTTATACTCAGCAGATGACAAGAAAGAGCAAGTCCCATCCCCACAGACTGCACCTCTACCTGTCTGGAATAAAAAACAAACCAGAGAAAGATTTAAAGTGACACTATGGCCATTTTCTACACTCTCTGTCAGAAACCTTGACATAATGGTTGTCACGCTGACATTTTATAGGATAGCTGGCTGCTCCATTTATAAATCCCCTGACAGTTTCTTCCAATGTATCCCAGAGATTAGGCTATTCTGTAAATTACATATTTTGCTGTGTGTAGCTCTAAATATATTCTTGTTTAACTCTTTCAGGTGTAGAAAAGTAGGGATCATATCGCATCATTCCATACTGTTGTGCCCCTGTTTTTTTATATTTTCTTTAAAACTAGTAAGGTTAGGCCCTGGGGAGGCATTTTAACACCATAACCACTAATACCGTACATATCTATGTAATCAAAGTGTGACAGGACTGAATATCCTATTAATTGATGTTAATGTTGTAGGTAAACACATTTATAGATTTCACATTCATTAATAATGCAACTTAACTTTGTATTGGATCACTATAGACAAATATGTAGACTCACATTACTTTTTAAGATCTCAGAGGTCTCTCCCTCGTATGAAGGTGGTTCCAGTAGCTCATGTGACTCCACATAGACAACAGACAAATCTATTAGTCCTAGCTATTACATGATGACAGTACAAGAATAATATCAGAAGTTCTGGCCATTACATCACCATTATTCCACATTCGCTGAAAATAGAGTCAATCAGATTATGTGTTTCCTGTTATACTGCCTTGGCGGTCAAAGACAATTAAAGTGATGATCTCAATAAATTAATTACTTAAGTAATTACTGTTATCTATTTCACCTTGGGATTAGTGGTTATTTTTTCTTAATGCATTATTCTTATTGCCTGTTGTTGCCAGTACTAAAGGTACTGCTTCATCTGTGTTTGTGGTAGATGCACATGGATTACAATGCATTTGATTGTATGCAGATCAATGCAGGCATTCTTTAGTTATTGTAAATAGAAGATGAGATTTCTTGTCTCGTTGAACTCCTCCCAGATACCGCAACTGAAAACAGGAAGCATACCTTAGTATGCTACTTGCACATGGCCAGTAGAACCATTGTAGCGAATAGGAGCATCAGCAGAAGCTGATGTATGGTAAGCATACTAGCAGTTTGCTGCTCCATCAGTTACTTTAGTAATGGGAGAATGTGCGAGAATGTGCAAATGTTTTACGTACTAATGCTTCCTGGTTTCCGTAGAGGCCTGTCAGGGTTACTTTAATGAGTCGGAAGTTTAATTTTCTAATTCCAATAGCTAATCAATACATGCTTTAATTTGCATGCAGTAAAATCCATTGTAGTCCACACAGAATTGAACGTCTTCAATTGGCATGCAGTAAAACACATTGGAGTCCATAAAAATTTCGAGACCAGACTTCAATTTAATTGTCATGTGAAACAAAAGTGGGCACTGATAGGTTGTTGCTATAGAAACTGAAAACACTTCTTTAAAGCGTCTCTGTTGTTTTTATAGTATGTGATTGAACTTTCAGAAGAAAGGACAAAATGACAGCTATGACAAAGTTTATTTGCTTAAAGCACTAGTGCAATTAGTGTTTTGCTTAATAGGCTCTCTCACTCTAAGATTATACTAAGCTAAGTATAGACTAACATAAGCCTAGACTTAAGACAAAAGACTACATGCAATCACTAATGATAATGATTCAGCTGTATCCTGATGAATGTGTTTTAGAATAGAAGCGATGGGAGGAAAACACAAACTAGTCTATATTAACATGTATTCCAAATTAGTAATGTAAAATGTTGCAGAAAAATAGTCTTTAAATGTTATTTCTTAGAGGGATAAACTGTTGAGCTCAGGCGGCCTCTGATTTGGAACAATGCTAGTGATGTTATTGTGCAGTCCACAAGGGGATGGGGATGTTTTCTTATTTTTATTTTAAAACCCTTTTCTCCCTATGTTTTCAGCCGGTACCCATAGATGATAACTTCTGTGGTTTGGATATTAACCAGCCGTTGGGAGGATCAACCCTGGTCGAAGGTGTTACCCTGTACACAGAGAGCAGAGACAGGATGACATCCCTGGCTTCATACGTGTATAACAACAACAGCGTGATATTCGTCGGCACCAAAAGTGGTCGAGTCAAGAAGGTAGGATGGCTGTTTATGGATTTATTAAAGTCTAGGAAATTAATCTAGAATGTTTATAATATATAGTAAATTCTGTGTAGCTTATGTGTTAAATTATTTCAACTAGGTAACCCTAGGATGAAAGTTTTCAGACAACGTGTAGGTCTGTAGAAGCCGTTTACTGTAATATACCATTACCATCTGTATTTAGCTAGGTACACTGTACTCCTTTGTTCCATCTGATATATGGAAAGAGTGTCGAGCGGGAAGAGAAATTGTGCTCTAGATCAGCGCACTTGTCTTGAAAATAAGCCAAGTAAGTTTGGGGTCAGTAGTGTAAACATGAATAATTAAAAGAGCGTATACCACGGATTCAGAGAGAAGCGTTTCCGCACCTCTCTTTCTCCATGAACATGGACCCAACGTCAAAAAGAAGTACTTGTTTCACCTTGGGCAATTTTGTGCAGAATATTGTTTGTACAATTATTAATCAAGTGCTTGTCAAGACGTGTGGGATATCACATTGGACACACAGTGTCAGAGGACTGCTTGTCTTTTTGCTGTCTCCTGCTGAAGAGATGACCCTGACCAGGGGTGAGAGTACCCCATTCACAGGACTCAGCGCACTAAGGGTAGCAGCTCTTTATTGCGCCTTTGCTAAGATAAATAAATGCAGGTGTGCTGCGACGGCACTTAGTACATAACCCCATTAAGTGATTTGTTTTCTTAATTGAGATTATAGCGCTTGGCTGAGCAATGAGAAAAAAGCAAGTGCTTACTTGAAACTGATTTTGATGATTTTGCTAAAACATATCGGCATTTATAACAACATACACAGCAAAAAAAGCCACAATTTACATTAACCCCTTCCATTGCTTTGGAAACACTGCCCAGTTGCAGTTAGCGGAAGTTCAACTCTGAACCCTTCCCTCTGGTGTCAATGAGATCTGCTTTTGCTTCGATTCTTGGTGGATTGTTGCAGTGAGTGAGGCTGCTATTAGGACTGTGATTAGCATTTCTAGAATCAGGTTAAAGTAAATCTAATTTTTTTTCACTTGCCTGACCGCCTAACGATCCATATGGTACTCCCTCCATTTATCGTAGTAGCACAACTGACAGTTCCCCCCAGTTCTGCACCTGAGGTGTTCTAGTTATCTTTACATGGTTGAGCCGTTGTGGATTAAGGCAAATAATTCCTTAGCCTTCCATACAGGTTCACCAGTGTGAGCAAAGGAAGCTAGATCTTTGTAAATAGTCTAATTACTTGTCAGTTCAGGTAGATCACCAGGAACTGTGGATGGCTTTCCAGCCGTCATGTAGTTTGACAAGTGGAAACCATAGGATGCCATGGGGGTCACAAGTGTTTCTCAAAAAATACCATCATGGAGGTCAATGGCTTGGTTGAACTATGATAAGCTATATCCTAACCACAGAGAAACACAGGACTACTAGAAATTGTTATAATGCCTTTGATAATACTAGATTTTACACACAGAAGGTTTCTATTGGAAGAGCTAAACACATTTTTTTAATAAAGGATACGGTTTGCCTTTAGAGGAAATTAAAAAATGTAATTTGTAAAGAGATTAATAGGTATCCAATAAAGATATTTTAGAAGGTCAAAAATTGATTTAAACCCAGAACAGCAGAAGATGATTTTGATTTCCCAACATACAATGATTAATGTCTTCACAATTGCTATTTCAAAGAATCACAAAACATGTCAAATAGACTTAGAAGTGGCCTGTAGAAATGTTTGCATTATAAATTAACAATTCAGCATACATGTGATTAATCAGAAACGGTGTACTTACAGGGGTGCTATACCTTGATACTCTTTGATATGCTATGATTGTAAGGAAAATAAATACAATAGTTGTGTGTGTATGTATGTGTATATATATATATATATATATATATAGTAAGCTTATCATTTATTTCTCTTTCACGCAAGCACTCACTTATCCATCATCCTTTTGCTATTTGAGAAGCCAGGATATACTGCATGTAAATCACTCCGGGAAACAGGAACTACTGAGCATGCATGCAAACTTTTGGTGTTTACAAGTAACAAAAAGCTTCTTATCGCACACCTTACTAGGTACCCTTCCGAAAATATCAGTGTGTGACATACAGGGGACATGTTAACATGGAAGTCAGTTAGCATTTTGTACTGATACTTTAAAATAACAGTTGTTTTAACCTGATATGCAGTGTATAGCAATAGAGCATAGCCGTAATTTTGCGTAAAACGAGAAGTTTTGCAGATGGCACAAACGTCATGTAGGAGGATAGCATGACTGACAACAAAATGACTGAATGGGGCTTGTAAGTTTCCAGACCTTCCTTTTTTATGACAAACTTGTGAAATAATTATAATGGAAATGTCGTGTAATGACAGATCATCTCAAATTAATTCTAGAGTACCGATATGTATTATTTTTTCATTTACTGAACCGAATGCTTTTTCTGGCTCACATTCTAAAACAAACCTCTAACTGTTGCCCCAAGACAGTTTTCTGTAAATATTTGATATATATATATACACACAAAGTTTATAATTTTTTTCAGAATGTTTTGTTCTTAAATTACTTGTGTGTATGAAGCACTTGCCATCAGTAATGCTGCCTAAGACTAAAGCAGCAACTTTGTCAGGTCTTCAAAACAGGTCAGTGGTGAAAATGGCGGCTTCTTGCTTGCAAAGTGGACTCGTTAGGGCCTGGGTAGTGCATGTCCACAGCTCTGCAAACAGATATAACAGAACACAGAGAGTTCAACTGATTGCCGTTCTAGTGTAGAAAGAACCCCCAGGGCTGGTAACAGCATTTGTTTATATCTATTACTTTGATGAATCATGAAAGGCCTCATTCCTTTCTATTGCCATCACAGACAGGACTGATGCCGAGGGCTACGGCATACAGGATAGTAATTGCCAAATGGAACCTCGCCTGTCTGCTGTTGAATTATCTTTCTTATGATTCAGGGGACCTCTTTGTTCGGTGAACAACACCAGAGGTTTTATAGTTATATTCACTGAAGGATTAAACCTAATGTAGTAAACACGCCATTTTAATAATTAAAATGTATAATACTTTTATTCTGCAATACAGTGATGATCACAGATCATGCCAGAGACCGTTGAGGAGATTAATGCCAAAGGGTGATTGGAATTGGGAGGTGACCGTTACTGAGAGGTGGGGAGATTTTGTTGAGTTAACCAAAAATGTGGATGGTTAGTGGATACAGAAGAGCCATTTTTTTTGTTTTCCCTCAGCATCAGGTGGTACCGTGGAGACCAGGAGAATCATTTAAACCCAGAATGCAGCCCTGGGGCTACTGTTCCCTCACTACATTTTAATCGCAGAATATATATCTGTTACAAAGTCACTTCATATGTCGTCATTATGTAGCTCTACATTTTTTAATTCTCGTTCTGCTTAAAGCATGTACGTTTTTAGTTATTTTTTCCGGCATTCACTAAACTAACTAAAATCCATATGCATTTCTGCGTATTGTTTGCAAAAAGAGAAGACTTTGATTACTGCAAAGCTTAAGACTATAATTAGGACACATTTAGCCTCTTAAGCTCAGTCTCCTAACCACTTTACACTTTCTCTTTTTTGTTTTCCTATGGAACTGACAGGTAGCAAATGCCATATTAATGCCTCAGATTTTGACCTTTGTGTGTCAATCATCCATTGTGAGACTGAGACATTAACTGAATATTCTAACCGTTACTATGTCCCTTTAATTTCACATGAAACTGACAAATATGTTCCTGGTAAGGATGTTACTTCATTGCTCAATACCATTGGCCTTGTGACCCGTCACTCCCATACAAACCCTTTCCTCTGATCCTAGACTGGCTCCTTAACCCTTGTTTTGCTAGGTCACGTTGTGCTTGTGCTCAAGAGACGTATTCACCAGTTTTCTAAGCTTGGGTATTGTATTTATAAATCTAGTTTTTTTCCCCAAGGGCTCGGATCATAATTTTGGAGGTTTGACAGAATAGAGTACAGAGTGCTTCTATAAATTAAATAATCTCTAGGGCCACAGTACCAGTTTCCTCTCTCTCTCTCTCTGTGATCACCTGTAATTTACAATGCTTAAAAATAATTGATCGCGTCATAAGCTATTAGTTCAATTTGTTCTCTCCAGGATTGACTCTTCAACCCATTTAAAATGTCACTGCCACCAGGTCACTTTTAGAGTGAACTGACTTTTTTGTGCTTGAAATGTGTCACTTTGTTCTTTAATAGAATTGACCATTCCTTTCATTAATAATGTAGTATTTGGCAGTAGAAAACAAGTATCTTAAAGTCAAATAATCAATAGTGTGGAACATGATGCTACTTAAGCTGGGAATGAAGTAAATGTTGGCATAGGTTTTAATGGGTTAATTCAAGTTTTTTGGTAGAGGAGTTGAGCTCAACTATTTGGTTGAGGCTTCAAATTTTCAAGGTCGTAAATACAACAATCTAATGGTTCCAGTATGCTGCCACATGCCTTGAATGTTTTGCATCATTGTGCTATTTTACCCTACACAACACACCAGCAATTTAATTTTTGAAGAAGCAAGTCATCGTTTTCTACGGGCCATTGATATATTGCAGCTTGTTCCTTTGACCTTTTTGCATGGAAAAACGAATGAAACAAATTAAGGTAAATTTTACAGGTTCTTAAAAGTGGGTCTATCACTTTCCCTTATCATACATTTTACAGTTGTGTACACCAAATAAACCGATGTGGTGGTCTTAGACTAAAACAAGCAAGGTCACTAGATTTGCTTGACCTGCTGGAACTTGGGTTAGGCTTTGTGTTTCCCTCAATTTTACTATGACCATATGACCTACTAAACTCTCATTAATTTAATGTAACCTCATAAACGTATGGGCTAAGGAAGGATGGAAGAAAGACTGTCTTCACATGAACTGTTGGATGTCATGGATGAGTTGAAAAAGATGAATGAATTTAAACCATTTAGATATCTACACGACAATAGTTGGAATAATTAAGTAAAACACTTATTTGTGCTATGTCTCCTCTTTAGAGCAAGGAGGAATTCTTTTTGAACTTGCATCGTGGTCCTTGCCTCCCACCTAAAATTTGATAGACTCACATGTTATTTCGAATTGCGCTATTAAGAATTGTGTACTTCGTCTAAAGCCAGCTTCTGATATCGAAATACCTCAATTCTTAATTCCTGCTTACTAAATGTTTTTCATAAAATAACGATATATGTCACGGGGTTAGAAAGTGAAATTTCCTTCTTCAGCTAATAAAAACTTTGATTGTAATTACACCTTTAAATCATTCACCACTATAGTAACAAATAGTTATCTGCTGTGTTTAGCTCTCTATGCTCTTATTAAACGCTGACCTTGTATCCCTTTAAATATTTAGCTCGCTAGCATTCTACCTTGGCATCAATTTCTGACCGTATTACCTCATTATGAGCGCTTTGACCTCATCTGAGTTGTCGAGAGTCCGGGCCTACAAATCTAGTATTTCAGTAATTACGAAATACTTATTATATTATTTTGGGAGAGCTATTCTAAGGAAATGCAGCATCTCAAGTGTGAGAAGGGTGAGGTTGCATTTAAAGAAGGTTAAAGCAAACAGCTTGTTGCTACATGTTAGGTATTTAACACGAAGGGAAAATGCTCCACATTAATTATGTAGGATTATAGAAGGAACATTCTTTCCGGCACGGTTTTTAATCCCCGATGCTAGCTGTACGGCAGAGGCCTTTTAAACGCCTGCCTTTGATGTGTAGTAAATCCATTGCTGTTTTTTCTAGTCTTCTCTTTCCTTTGTAGGGAATTGAATCTCAGAAGAAACATGTTCTGATCTCTTACTGTTAGACCAATGCATAGGAAAGAAAGGTATCTCAATATGTACCGTCTGCTCTTTGGAAGTATATTGCGTTTGGTAAATGTATTCTTCTTGTGGTGTTAGCTGTTGGATGTTTGTTTAGAAGGACCACAAAATTAAAGGTACGTCGGAGACGCCATGGGACATTTTGCCCAGTTTTCCCTATGGCTAACATGGGGCAAAATCACTGAAATGAAACAAAACGCAAAAATTATGCATTAACGTTTTGCTAATGTGAACTTGACTACTATGCTCCTGGTGCTGTCCTTAAGCATTATAAAGTCCTCTGAAAGTTTTAACTGAGTTTACTAAATATTATCTTCACCTGTAGGCCGCGGCCCTCTTTTAAGTCAACAAAGGCAGGTTTTGTCTAAAAAAATGTAATAGCCAAAACTCAAAGCTTAGAGAATAGAGCCATAAACCTCATCCATGATTTGTTTATGATATCTAGTCAATATAGATTTCTACAGTAAGGAAAGGCTCTTGTTTCTTCGAGCACCCATTTGTTTGGTATATTGCTCTTTTAATTCAACACGCTATTTTGAAGTCCAAACTAATTGATGTAATATGTTTTAACTCCTCGTCTGTCATTCTTAGCATGTGGCAAGGGGTTGAGTTTACAAATAGAATAATAAAATATTGTTGCAATAAATCCGTATGCAACAATGCAGGTAAGAAAATGTGCTTACATTGCAGTGCAGTGTTTGACCATCAAAAGCTCCTTTTATTCCATGAATGGGTGGTGTTTTAAAAGCTTCAAAATTTCAGTTGTTAATAGGATTTTTAGTAAACAATTACTACTACGGGGGACACAGAATATAACGGCAGACAGAAGAACCATTCAGGCTAGCCAATCCATGTTTTCATACTGTAAATAGCTCAAACCTTATTTGGTTCTTGGTTTTATCATATACATATACATGTGTGTGTGTATATATGTGTATATATATATATATATATATATATATATATATATATATATATATATATATATAGGATATTCATGCATGTTTTAATTCTCCAACTGCCACTTCTGCTTGAAGAATGTGCCACTTATCTACCACCTTCTTCGTAATGTAATGTGGGTACATGTCAGAAAACATACTTTTAGATGTGGGCAAAGATAAAGAAACTCTACCAAAGGTTATTGTCGACTGTCCAGTCAGACTCCGGAATGTCCTAGGCTGAGATAGGCACAGATTCTCTGTATGTAGAGACTTGTGAATGGGCAACTAGGCTCTTATCTGCTAGATAAGATACACTCATGCATCTTTTCTTCTGTGTGAAATCAGTGGGTTATCTGTATTGCTGCATTCCTAAAAATATCTTTCTTTTAACCCCTTAATGACAAAGCCTGTACATGTACGGGCTCAAAATGCATTGTTTTCAATGGGTTTAGGGACCGCCCATTGTCCTTAAGGGGTTAAATCAGATGTAAGTCACATATGATTATGGTTTGTGTTGGCTTCACTGGTATCTATAGTCTACTAATAACACTGCCATAATTGTATCCAAATTTTCTGCCTCGGCTTTTGGTTTTTTTTAAGCATCTGCAGCGCACCATATCCAAAAAATATATCTTTGACTTAAAGGCGGTGGGAGGGAGGGAGGCGCAAACTTGTAATTATTGTTCCCAAAGCCTGCAGCAAACTGAATCACAAGAGAGAAAACTGAGAAGGCCACACACAGCTTGGATTTAACCCTAACTATGAATTTTACAAATTGTTTCCTGATTTTGATAAGGGTGGCACTTTGTTCTTAGAAGCCTTAGCGAAGTGGACATATACATAACTGTAAGGGATCTGTGTCACACTTCTGTAGGTCTCTGAGGGCCCTAAACATCTGTTTCATCTGCTTATATACAGTAGAGCCGTCGATGACACTTGGCAATGATAGAAGTAAGTGCGTATCAATATTTCTAGTGTGCGCTCAGTTCTGCCAAAAAATATATTTTCTTTTCTTACCAAAGTGCCTTCAATAAACATGTTGTAACATGCCCGGTCTCAGATATCAGTTCCTGTGTCAACGTCATAAGGGACTTTCAAAAGCTGAGCATGTTCAGGAAAACTTATCAATGCTCACCAGCTCTGCCTGGGAAAAACAAGAAGAGGGGATGTAGATTGTTTAGTCATGAGAAGAGAGCATCCCAGCTCAAGCGCTGAGAAAACACCAGTCCCCTCTGCGGCTGACACTCACAAAGGAAACCAGGCCTTGCCCTCCACTGAGCTCGGATGTGGCTGCATCCGGGTAGCTGACTAACCCTCCATACTTGGAATGCACAGAACATTCTAAACCATCAGAGCTGCCAAAGCTTGCTTTAGGAAACGTTACTCGCCATATCCCCCCCCCCAACGCACACTATACAGTAACTGTTAAAATTATTTTATTTATTCAACGGAATTTCATATGGACACCAAAAACGTACGTCTGTGCAGAAATCAAAAGCCACCAAACGTTTGAAATATATTTTGTTGTTAATTGCGTAACCTGTGAACCTCTAAAAGACATCCACGAATAGATTTTGTGTGCATGACTACGGGATTAGCTACTACCTTGTAGCTGTCATTATCTTTTCTTTATGCAGCGCGAACAATTTGCGCAGCACTTCTTACATCAAATGCGTTCAAAGGCCTGAGACTCAAACGATACATCAGGTAAAAGAGCGCCCTGCTCGTCAACTTGCAAACATAACTCATATACCAAACAATATTAAATAAGAGTGTGAAGTCTTAACTTGAGAATGAAAAACACAGACCTTGGACAATTCAATAGCTAAAATAACAAGCGTGCACACAAACATGATTTGTGGTCGTGTTTTTGCATCATAAGTTTCCTAATGCTGCAAATCCATTTCACAGAAACATAGATTTTCACAGCAGATAAATACTCGACCGATCTAGTCTGCCTATTTTTGTCCTGCGGTGAAATCCTCATAAGTTATTCGCTCTTTAGTCTTGTGTTATATTCAGGATAGCCTTAAGTCTACCTCGATTAGCCTCTATCCTTTCTGCTGGAAGGCTGTTCCACGTTTCTACCGACCCCTAGGTGAAGGTAAAATGTCCTAGACGTTATCTATGCCTCTGACCCTCTCGTTCCACTACACCTTATTATTTTTAGCACTCCCCCCCATGAGCTGGTGTATCTGTGGCTGTGAGTTATGAGAGTTGAGGAAGCTGTTACTCAGCGCCTACCCTTGACTATGCCATGTTCCAGCGGTATCTGTATGCTTTGACGATCAGATATTGGCAAGACATTAAATCTGCGGCTGTTATTCTCATTAGAATTTTTTTTACCCGGACAAGTTATGTTGGTGCTTCTAATAGCAAATGACCTTTCATGCTTTGGCCAGACAATCATACCTAAACTTATTATTTATTTATGTGTGTATAATGCACACGCCATATGCAATATTATACAATGTAATGCAATATATTCTGAATATTGAAAGGTCTATTGACACTTAGAGTGGCAGAAACAACAGCGTTATGGTCAAATCTCATCTAGGCAAATGTAGAATTAAAATTATGCACAAAAATCTGTATATCAAAGGGAAAATCTGCTTTGAACAAGTCTTTTCTTTGATAATTCTAGTTCAAAGTTCCTACAGCAGCACTGACTCTTTGGAAAAAAAAAAAACACAGGCTTATTCATATGCAGGTAGCCATTCTTTTACTGGCAGCACGTTAGTGTTTTGGGGGTGAAATACAGATCTGCCGTTTAATTGTTTCCTATGAAGTTTCAATCTCATAAATTAACAGAAGGCTTTACAAACTTATCAGTAACTGGCATTACGTCATGTGACAATTAACTGTTTCCACCCAAAATTATGAATGAGACATGATATATATAAGACAAATATAGACAAATATTTCTAAGGAGGGTCTGAGCATTTATCAGTATTGGAGGTGATAATTGTAATGGTCTATTCTAGTTTTGTCATACCCTTTGAATGTATGTATCGTAAGAAGCGCTGTGGGGATTGTTGGTGCTGTATAAATAAAATATAGTAAAAATGATGTATCGAACTTAGAAAGTGTTCAACTCAGTAGGTGGAACAGCAGCTTTAATTCATGCAATAAATAAACCCAGTAAATCAGGAAGCTGTATTTTTGTGTATAAAAACATTCGTTTTCAGATGTTTTTATACTTCGGGATTATCTGTGCAATTACATGCCATTAAAGAATATAAAGCTCTTGAAAAGGTCACATGTGGCTCCTCTTTAATTTGTTACTGTTCCTTTTAACCCCTTAATGACAAAGCCTGCAAATGCATTGTTTTCAATGGGTTTAGGGACTGCCCATTGTCCTTAAGGGGTTAAGCATGCACAGGTAATAGATATACTACGCGTTTGTGCTTATACGCATTCAGATGCTCAGCTTCTTCAGAACCGGAGAGGGTTACATAGTGTATTGCGATCTAAAGTCTCGGAGGCTGGCACAAGCCCAAAAGGAAAGAAATTCATCTACTGAGCTACATTTTCAATTAGAGTCAGAATAACTATAGCATTTTAATTACTGAAAATAAGACCGTAGTTACAGGTTCAGTTTTAATATGGTGTCTTCGGGGGGTTCAAAGTGACCTATTTTTGTAACAAATAATTAGATATCGATGTGGTGTGGATGCCTGTGCGTTATTTGGTGTCGTTTACAGATTGGTTTAGTGCCAAGTTCCACCTTTTATGTCTTTGTTTATATTCCTTGATTTATTTAAAGTATCCATGATTGGTTAACTAATGTATACTGACACAAAGAATTGGAACTAATCAAGTAACAAATGGGAATAGAAAATATGTTTTCTTTATGGAAAAATGAGTAACATAATGAAAAGCTGATTGAATTGCTAGTGTTTCATTTTATATACTAAGAGCCATTCAGTCTTTAATATTATTTTGGATATTCTTGACAGCACACAACCAATTTACTCTGCCTACAGATTCCATTATGATATGAAACGCCAAATGATGGAATATTAATAAGTGTACATATGAACATATGGGTTGGCTATGCGGAGTTTGCCCTCTTCTGTGGCATTGGCTTCATGAAAGGGAAAGGCTAGCTGAATGTAGGAGCGGAGCCAGGCCAAGACATCGGTAGAAGTTGGTGGGGAGTAGATGGAATGGGGTCTTCACCTGGTAGCACTAAGTAGCTCATGAGTGACTAGAATACTTGGGAACTCTCTAGGTTTGTCCTGTAGTCTCTGGGTGAAGCGCTGCTTCCACAAGTCTCTGGGTCTCTCTCTTCTTTCTCCACTCCTCACTCAACTTCCCTCCCACTCCTAACCCATGTAATGCTTTCTGGGGCTGTTCCCCGTCTTTGTCACAGGTAGATCCACTCTCTCGCTATCTAAGCCCATCTCTTGCATGCCAATCCTGCCCTCATGCATGGCTAGTCCTGCCCTCTTGCAAAGCCCCTCAGGCTCAGGAGAACTCCAATTAGCCTTTGTTGGGAAGTTTCCTGGTATGGTGGTCCATGTCAAGTTCAGTGGGGTTGGTGTAAATATATGTCCCAGCACAACTACATTTAAGAATAAATAAAAATCTCAAAAACATATACAGTTCCCTCAACAATATGTTTATTACAATACATTTGCTCTAAAAATCATACATTACTCTTATGTGGTCATTAAAATGGTCCTGTCACAGCTGTATTGTAATTAAAATAATTATTTAAAACTACAGCGTATGCTTGTTGTTTTTCTGTCAGTGTTACAGTCTTGCATATATTTGGATTAACGGTTAACCTTGTGGAAGCTGAGATGTATGTATCAGAGTGGCAGAGTCTGTATTATCTAATCAATATCCTGCCCTACAGTTCTTTACCTTCTCCTCACCAATCATTACAAAGGCTGCCAGAACGAATCGACTATAATCAGCAACTTATCAGAGGGAAAGGGATAAGATAACGGGAGAGCTAATCATGCAAATCCGAAATAAAGACGTTTAAGTTACCTTTTCCTCATGGTATACACATAAACTGGGGTTTTATTACACACATATTGCTTATTTTACTCTGCAAACAGTGTAAAGAACTTTAAAATATAGGATATGCAACAAGTGACACATCTGTTTCAAATCTAAGTTAGAAAAGGGCTGATATATATATACGTATGTATATAAACCTTTTACTTCCTCCTATCCACAACATCTCGATCATGGTTGAATTTTATTAATCTGTTACCTCTTACTTACGTTTTTTGTGAATCATAAATCTAACATTGTTTATATGATTTTGTATGAACTTTACATTAAACTTTCCCAACATTTACAACGCAATGTTTGGTCTGCGTCGTCTCAAAGTATACTTCCTGGTTTGCAGAAAAGTTGTGTGACATTTCTGGCTAGACCGTACATTCTAGCATTTCTCTGGCAATATAACCTTTGATGTAAAAATAACCCCCAAAAACCAGAAGACTTTAGGCAGGTCTCACATACTGTAAATCTTAGACTTTTCTACATGTGTCAAAACACAGCTACAATTTAAAGGGAACTGTGACATTCCAGACCTGTATACATATTGGTTTTTTTCTTAATACAGAAAATATGCCAGTTATTTTCTGTTGTGCAAACCCAGGAACTGTCTGGGTTTGACCTGGACTCTCAGAGGGGAGAGCTGCTTGTCCAGGCCTCCTGTTCAGCTACCTCTTACTCTGGGACATGGGCATCTAGCTCTTTCTCTGGGACATGGGCATCTAGCTCTTTATCTGGGACATGGGCAACTACCTCTTACTCTGGGGCAGGGGCATCTAGCTCTTTCTCTGGGACATGGGCATCTACCTCTTTTTCTGGGACATGGGCATCTACCTCTTTTTCTGGGACATGGGCACCTACCTCTTTCTTTGGGACATGGGCACCTACCTCTTTCTCTGGGACATGGGCACCTACCTCTTTCTCTGGGACATGGGCACCTACCTCTTTCTCTGGGACATGGGCAACTACCTCTTCTTCTGGGGCAGGGGACCTACATCTTTCTCTGGGGCAGCCATTTAGCCGTGTACGCGTCCAACCCGTTTAACCTATCTACCCCATTGGTGGCTAGCCTTACCCATTTGTGAAACCACTGCTTCAGAAGAGGGAACGCTCCATGTAGCATGTCTTCTGAAGTTCACCAAAGAGTATTGTCAATCTTAGTATGCGTTAAAGAAAATGAAACCCTCCTTAAGGTGAATAGGCCAAAAAAACTCTGTTTTGGGAATTCCCTCTGGGTAGAATGACCAGCTACAGCCTTTTCCAGCTACAGAGAAAGCCCAGCTCCAAAACTAAGGCTTGCTTCTTATCGTATATCCTTTTAGAGAAGGTGCTATCTGGGTGAGTGATTTCGTATAATACGTATCATTACTGCGTGTAAGTTAAACTGATGTAGTTAGTCATGCAGAGAGAAGCCAAAGCATATATTTCACACAAATGTGCTGTGCCTCACACCGGGTCTCCATATGTGGCAGACCAGGTTAATGAGAACAAGCCACGTTTAACCATTAAATTTGCCAACAGGTCAAAAACTCATTCCTGCCGGAAGATTTGGTTTTATTAAGGATTTATTCCAGCTTCCTTTTTTATTGCCTCTTACCATCTGCCCACCTTTATTTTATTTCCATTTATCTTTTTAAAGCTCCCTCACCCCTAATAAACCTTTAATTTTCTGTGATATAATGTTCCGATATATTTCTTAATTTTCTTTTATTAAATTCAAGGGGGATACGGTATATAGAACAAGAAAAGTGACCGTGTTTCTTCATAAAAAAAAAAATATATATATATATATATATATATATATATATATATAAAAAAATAGTCCTGCAGGAAGTAGTCGAGATTGGTGTTCCCACCTAGTCAATATTTTACCTTCAGGTCATTAAAAAATAGTGTAGGACAAATAGTAACCCCTTGGATGCAATATCATAGTCTGTATATATTTCCTGAAAGAAAGACATCCGGAGCCTACAAATACTAGCGCCAAAAGCCTTCGTACTGCCGGCTGCACTCAAGATTGAACCCAGTAGGGCAGTATAAATGATGTCTGCCTGTAAAAGAGTTAACAGTGTGCTGGTTTCATTAATGCAGTGGGGCTTTAAGAACTTTTTCTCATTCATCAAAATATCAATGGCAAAATTGAGTTAAGGGACTAAACGTTCTCTTAAGTGCCAGACTGATCGCACCCCTTCTTCAGGACTTAAAGGGTCAGTAATTCATATATTTGCTTTGCATTGTTTGCTTCACTTTCTAAACAACTCAGAAACACCAATCTTTTCCTTTATGTGGAACAGCGCAAGCCTTTGTGCCCTCCTAGTGCGTACCCAGCAGAAGGATTTAACTTTGCTTGCAACCATCCATGCCAAGGACACGCTAGCCAGCTAGAAAGCTAATGTGCCACCAGTCTGAAAGGGTCAGATCTAATCAAAAGTGTTTTGCACAGCTGCTACCTAGCAAGAAGAGTCAAAGTAAGGACTTTTTATTTATAAGGTGCAACCTACAAAAAAAATAAAATCTGGTGATGGATTTTGTTGTTTAGTAAATGCAGTGACGTGTGTCATTCCCTCCACAGCTAAGATAGGGGGTGCTATGATTTCAGAACTGGATTGAAGCGCCACTGGCCTCTAGGCCTTAGATGCTAGTCGAGATAATCCATACATATATATAGATATAGATATAGATATAGATATAGATATAGATATATATATATATATATATATATATATATCTATATATATACGCACACACCCCCGTTATAATAGGTGCGCGCTAGGATACATTGTACAATAGAGCTGATGCAGTGAGGCTGAGCCAGCAGCAGCTTTATGAGATTAAAGCACAGCATACAATAAATAATTTAGCAGCTTGCTGCAAAAAAACACACATTGTATAATATCTGCTGTCTTGAATCCTCTGATATGTACACACATTTTAAATACACGTGCCTTTCATCTATTTGGGTATAAATACCCAGCAAGACAGATCAGCAGAAAACTGAAGGGAAATTGTAATAGGAAAATATTTAATCAAATCGACATTTAACATGCCATGTTTTTCTGTGTTTTTTTTTTCTTCCTCTTTCTCTGTCTTTCCTCCTGTCAGCCTCTGTTTTTCTAGCCTTCTAGGAATTCTCCTGCAGTCTGCCTTACAAGGCTTGTTACGGGGCCTTCTGGCATATGTACAGTATACAAATACTCTGCGTGTCTGTGTGTGTGTATACAGAATACATGATGTGTATATTTGGAAATATATATAATAAATAAGTAAATATTATTCACACGAAGTATGATTTACAAATATGTTTGTGTAAATATGTATGTTTATATGCAGTGTATATATATATATATATATACCGTATTTGCTCGATTATAAGACGACCCTGATTATAAGACGACCCCCCCAAATCTTAATATTAATTTAGGAAAAAAAGAAAAAGCCTGAATATAAGACGACCCTATAGGAAAAAGGTTTTACCAGTAAATGTTAATTCATTTAAACTATTTTTTTAATAAAAGCTATGATTGAGAAAAATATTTTGGTTTTATTTCCTTCTATTTTCCAACCTGCCCCCCAGTTATGCACATCTGCCCCAGAAATGCCTTATACCCCCTATATGCCACTGTGCCCCATGATATGCCTTTTAACCCTATATGCCACTCTGGCACTTAGAGGGTTAAAAGGCATATTATGGGGAAGAGTGGCATATAGGGAGGTTTAAGGCATTTCAGGAGGCAGAGTGCCGTATAGAGGGTTAAAAAGGCATTTCTGGAGGCAGAGTGGCATTAAGGGGGTTAAAAGGCATTTCACAGAGCACCCTGCCTCCAGAAATGCCTTATGCCCCCCATTTAACACTCCCCCCGCCCCACTTACCGGTACTTCTGAGTCTCCTGTCATGTAGCTGGGGCAGCGTGTAGACTCACACTGCAGCCGGAAGGAGGCGTGGCTAGCAGCGAGGGTTGTCTGCATGCATCGCGCAGACATTCCCCGGCTGTCAGAGATCAGAGTTCCCCGCGCCGGTGCTGATCTTTGACAGCCGGGGAATGTCTGCGCGATGCACGCAGACAACCCCCGCTGCTAGCCACGCCTCCTTCCGGCTGCAGCGTGAGTCTACACGCTGCCCCAGCTACATGACAGCTGCACACCGGGGACTCTGAAGTACCGGTAAGTGGGGCGGGGGGGTTGAGACAGGAGGATTCAGATCCCCTGCAGCTGCGGGGAATCTGGATCTTAGTCGTCTCATAGTCAGACTTTGAGGTCTGATTATAAGACGAGGGGTATTTTTCAGAGCATTTGCTCTGAAAAAACCTTGTCTTATAATCGAGCAAATACGGTATATATAAATAAATATAAATATATATATATATATATATATATTATATGCTAGTCCTTGTCAGCACCTCCATCCATCCCTCGTTGGTCACCATCCTTCCTGCTGAATGCTGAAATAGGTTGTCAAATCCCAATAGGCCAATCAGTTGTGATTCTACTGCTGCCCTTCCGGACATGCCGCCCTAGGCTGTGGCCGGAATTCACCATTGTGTATATGCATGTATGTCCCAATCCTTAGCTTAACTCCAAAGGCTTTCAGATGGATCAAATTAAACTGAAAGTATTAACTGAAATACCATTTCAAAAACCAATTCACTTGGCAGTGCATTCTAAATCTTTAATGTCCTGACTGTGATTTGTTTGTTTACCTTAAATCTTAACCCAATGCTGTTTGTGAAGTTCTATTAATGACACAACTTTTGTATTGTCTTTGAATATACGTGTATATGGTAAGGAAGTTATTGGGGCCTATGGGACATTTAATGAAATTGGTGCCACAGAGCCTGTTACCACCTGTCCCTGGCCATAAGCTTTCCTGTGGTTTTTACTACCCAAAAAAACAGACCTTCACACGAATAAGAAAGTATAAAATTCAGATAAAAGCCTAACATTAAACTGAGATAATCCTGGCAGTTCTAATGTTAAAATGGGCACTGAATTAAAGACCTCATATAAACTAGCTGTGAGACTTGTGCTAAAACAATGCTAAAATATCACTATTAACAGTTGGTTCCCAACTATACTATTCAGGTAGAATAAAAGACAGCAGAACATAAGCTGTTAGCTATGAAAAAATATATATTACAGAATGCCGTCTCAAAAAAATAATGGATCTGATGTGTTTCACACTTTTAGGTCAGCCCAGATGCCCTTTACAATGTATAGTCATTGTGAATTTAGGCTCAAAGAGTTCTGGAGGTCGAAAGTCAGAGAACAAAAAAAAAAGATAAATGCATGTATGTTAAAGCCCCTTAAAATAATAAGCCATGCATCTGCTTTACTTTATTTTCTAGATCTTCCAAGCCAACCTATTAACACTATAGAGGACTGTGCCATGTTGGCAAAGCCACCACTGTCCATTTAAGCCCAGCACCACACATCTTTAAAAGGGAGAGGATTGAGATATGACATCATATATGATGTTCAGCAGTAAGGACAGCAGTGCAGAAGGGGGTGGCTAGTGGCACTGCCCTGGCTTACGCCTAGGGTTTATAAACGGCAAACTATGAGCAATCGGTATTCTGTTACTGTGGGGATAACCCATAACACAGACCAATCTCAATTATTGCTCACAATAAAAAAAAAAAAAAAAAAAAAAAACCATGCATGACCGGAATAAATAAGTACAGATCAGACAGACAGGATGGGGTTAAACACGCAAACATCCACATCAGCAGAGTGCAAATAACAAAACTTGAATGCGCTTCCTGTTTTAGCAGAATCTCTGTTTTGTTCAAAGAATTCTATCAAATAATAAGAACACGGAAATAGGAACACTTTGGCCGTCAGCTGATTGAATTTCAGTCCGTGGGGAGCATCCTTGCAATCCAGACAGGACCAGAAGTATTTTTGATACATATTGAACACAATAAAAAAAATGTCTGCTAATTGGGTAGAGGTGCTGTCGTGTTGATCTTGAATAGATCTCCATGGAGAGCTTCCTAGAGGGAATGCAAGAGTGATGGTGGATGAATGGGCGGTGATAATGGATGGGGTAACATTATTACATTAATAAGAACGTTACACGAAGCTAGGGACAAAGAAGTGAATGCAGTAGAATTAATGCCGAGCCATCACATATTTAGAGACGATCGTGTTTCTGGTGTCTGGCTCAGCACGGCTCATGAAGAGCTGATGAGTGAAAGCTGGCCACCTAGACCCCTGCATGGGACATCACGCTGGTGGGGGGATGCTACCACCAAGCTCTCCCCTTTGTTGGCAAATGGAGAGGTACTCTTAGAGAGTGAATGAGTACTAGATAAGGCTTCCTTACTACTTGCAAGTGCTTCTGTCCTTAGATTTGCTCTAGATGTAGGTGGCAATTGATATAACAGCAGCTAAAGGCCTATGCGCGGTTCTCTGAAATGAGGCCGTCCTGAGGCTTCATACAGGGACCATATTGATATTTTCATTTCCCCCCCCCCTCTTCACACACACACTGCATAACAGCTGCTCTGTAGAAGGTGCTATCACTTTCAGTGCTGAAAGAAAGCAGGAGAAAACAGGTTATTTAATTCACGTGAGATATGAGTAATTGTTGTAGTTCAAAAGTATCTGATTCTAGAAGTTACGTAATACCAATTCATCGGAGGCCATGAATTAAAATTTTCTCCTGTCATAAAACGCAGAGCAGTGGCGACAATTAGAAATGAAAAAAAATTGATCTGAATTGATTTCATTTTAAAAAGCCTGTCACAGGCAATGCATCTAAAATCCCATTTGGCCGCCGTGTATGTAGATGTTTTTTTAGCGCGCTTAAAACCTTAGCCTAATACAGCGAGGGTATTTAAACATGCATGGGGCAGGCATAAAGCTATCCTGAATCTAAGACGAGGCAAGGGCTTTGAGTCTATACATCTGAAAAATGGGCAGACTAGAAGGGCTGAATGTTTCTTATCTGCCATCAAATTCTATGTTCCTATGTTTCGTGCCTTTTTATTTTCCCAACCCAGTCTATCCAGGTTTTATTCATCTCCATTGTTGGAAGAGAATCGGGCAATCTATAAATCTTTCAATGTTCTTTAACGTCAAACATGGAGGATTGAACTGGGATTCCGGCGTAACAACTTGACTAAGGACCGCGTTTTACTTGCAACTTGCATGCTTTTGTAGTATTGTGGGAAGAAAAGAACTAAAACACGCAAACAAAGAATGTAAATGCATTCCACAGCCCCATTCATACACAGACTTCAGCTGCCATTGGGTTCCAGTATTATAATAACAATTGAATTCCTAAAGTGCATCCATTCCCCATTAAAAAAATCGGCTGAGTGCACTAGGCCTAGCAATACATTTCAAGGCAGCGGGGCTTTTTTTTTTTGCTTCTTTTCTGCTCTCTTGGTGTTTAATATAGAGTAATAGGATTGCTGTCACCGGGGTAATGGTAATAACTCCCTGAGAAATTCATTAATGGCAGCCTCCCCACCCTCACTGAAAGTGCACCTTTATACAAAAACGTGTTATTATTTTATGATAATCTCTTCCTTCGTTTGCCACCCCCTGGGATGAGCGCATCCTTGTGTCAGCCGTCTGTACTGATAGAAAACCCGACAAACCCTCCATTATTCTCTAAATCCTCGTAATTAGCTGCATGTCCATTTATGTTTCCTTCGGTTCTTTATGAAGCGTTCATACCTGGCAACGTTACTTAGATAAGTGGAAGAGGCAAGTGGCCATCCCTAATCTAAGACGAGGCCGCCGACTGATATTGGGTATTTACAGCAGGAACATCGGATTCAATGCTGCTGTGTGTTACTGATACTAATCCCAAGTACAATTTATGTGACTAGTGAGAATTGGAAATGAGTCGGTTTAAGGATGGAATCTGGATTTTTTTCTGTTAATTTTCTCTACTCTTTTTTTGCGGTAACTTGTTTTTTGAGTGGTATTTTCACGCTAAGCAAGTTTCTTCTACAAGAAGGGCTAAGCTGAGCCAGTATAATGCAGTACTGATCTAAGTACAATATTATATGGGGTCATCTCAGCTGTTCTTACAGGAGAAACGTAACATAAGGCATAGTGAAGCTCTTGAGCTGAAGCTGGAATTCTTCTGCATACCCGAAAAAAACAAACTATGGTTTGTGAATAAATCTTGATATGGCTCCTCTGTTATTCACTGTTTATGTCCCACAGTTTTTAGCCTAGCACAGACTCTCCTTATGAAAATTGCATGATAGAATGAGTATATAATATTGTAGTGTAGCCACCTGCATTCTGAGGTTCAATAATGAGTCCTATAGTAACCGTCTGACTGCTGGGCTGCCTATCATAAAACAAACACCACTCCAGCAAATTGGAAACCCTTTTATTTAGGAGCCAAAAAAAAAAAGAACTCGAGTAGAAATATGTAAATGCCAAGGCCAAAAACTGGAAATAATAAGCCCCCTCAGGAATCTCAGGCTGAAGCCGTGACAGCAGAGATCACTGTGCCGGGATATAAGAGGGGACTGTGGGAAATTAACCATGACACAGCTGTATACGTGGTCCCACAGGACATCTCCCTGATGCTGAGATACACGGCACTCTGAGACATTCCCGTACAACAATACAATAGAATGCAGTGTCAGCAACAGAATAAAGAGTTGAATATGACCCCTGCTAACTGAGCTGTTACAGATGGGGAATAGGATCACGACTAAAGCCAAGAAGCACACAAAAAAGTCTGGCTGTGAATACAAATGGGACGTTGATTTGGAAGTTCCATGTGACACAGACACTCGCTG
Source organism: Spea bombifrons (assembly GCF_027358695.1). Classification (NCBI taxonomy): domain Eukaryota; kingdom Metazoa; phylum Chordata; class Amphibia; order Anura; family Pelobatidae; genus Spea; species Spea bombifrons. The sequence goes on from NC_071088.1 coordinate 43,699,467, forward strand.
AAATGTCCCAGTGGGAGCTGTGAACCATGCGTGTTACTATATGATTTCGCTTTCACTTGTAGCCTAGAATGCATGCATTAAGCATTGACTCCACAAGTATGCATACTAATTTACCCCTATCAGGACTAATCCACTTATTCAGGCAAATTAACTGAAGTTATGGGGAAAATAAATAAAAAGATGTAATCCTCATGCAATGCAGGCTGAGAGCATGGAAAGTGATTGGTGGGTTAGAGGTGGCTAGCTGTGCCTGCTGCATAATACCACCCTGCTCACTCATGAGTAGCCACACTGGGGTGGCTAGTCGAGGGTGAAGAAATGTCACCTTTCTCAGGGGACACACCACGTATTGAAATTCCCTTGTTGTTTGACTCTGGAAATGTCTGTTAAAAACCCTCTTAAATCTCAAGCTTTTATATTTTAAAGTAACCAGTTATTTTATACCTAAATGGTTTAAATGTCAAAAAATGAATCTATCATCATTAATTAACGACATCCCCATTATTTTATTGACTGTAACCCTTAATAAAAAGGCATCGTAGCTCACAGTTCCGTTTAGGTTAAGTATTGCGGGGCAGAAGGTAACACAAAATGAATGCAGATCTACTTCTGCTTATTCTGCAGACTCCATGCTAATGACCTCTATACAGACATAAGGGGAGGTCTCCGGACAAGGAACATCTCACAATAAGCCAGAAAGCTAGTGGTGTTTCCTGCGCTGATGGTCACTAAGTATGTTCAGGGCTAAGTTGCCCATTTAGTGCCAAAATCTACAATATGTTGTGTTAAAATAAATACTGCACAGTGAAGCCCGATATATATGAATATTTCTGTCCAGTAGAGTCCATATCTATTAATTAACCGCAGTTCTGTAGCTATGATTAAGTGTAGTTGTCACGGAAAAAAAATTGGAAGGGTTATCCTTTAATGCATACATTAATGAGGGATTTAGCTATCGTCACTTTTGTAGTTGGCAGATCCACTTTAATTCTCATATATGCCGCATCCTAGCCCTAGCTATATTGTAATAAATGCAGTGATGACGGACATTCATGCTTTATTTCAAATAGCAATGACTGTTTGTGTTATGTTAAAACGTCACCTAGACATTCAGGGGTCAGTCCATTTGGAGACATGCAGTAAAGCACCGGTAGTTCCGGAAGAAATGTTTCAGATCTAGCTAACCCTGTCACCTGTTAAAGCTTTTGTTAGACACTGAAGGAGGATAACAATCCCACTACAAACGCACAATTGTGCAGACAACCGCAGGCCAGTAGAATGTTGTGATGAGTAGTCCTTGAGTACTACTGCTGTGTGTATTCCAGTGTAGAATCATGATCCATCCAGTGGCCAAAACCACGGCATAGAGGTCAGTGACACTACAGTGAGAGGTACCTTGTCTCAGGTATTCTAATCTGTAGTGGACTCTGGATCTACCTGCCATGCTAAGAAGATATATCCCTATAGTTGGAGAATATCAGGGGTGACCAAGAAGGTCTCCAAAATCTTTATATTTCAATGAATTACATTTTGCTGAACAAAATAGCAAGTTCCTTGCAGGCCAGTAGAAGATCCTATGTATTTTTCTCCAAATCCATTTTACAACAGTTTTAATACATAGCTTGTATTTCATTATTCTCATGAGCCACCCCTGGGTTGCTTACAGTGACTAAATCAATTTCAGTATCATCCAAGTCAGAAGGCATTTAGTAACCTCATCTTTTCTGGTTAACACGGTAGCATTAATGTTACCAGCTGGAAGCACAAAGATTAAGGGTGAGCCTGGTGTCAGGGCGACAGATGCAATTGTTGTGTCATCCTCCTTTCTGCTTCAGATCCATTTTATTGGGCTTAGAATGGAGGGTTTATACAGATTTTCCACAAACAGCTGCTCTGGGTGTCCGGCTGTCTCTGTTTATAGCTTCTTGGCGTGATGGTAGCATGCAGATAAAATGACAATGTGTGTTCCGAATCCTACTTTAAGGCCTGGAACTTACATTCATACACACATTTCTGAACAATGACTCAGAGACCTTCAGGATGCCGAATGAACCTGCTAGAACACTTAAAGGAGTAAAACGAGCATCACTTTAAAAAAGTTTTAAAAGTCCAGTGTTGTCTAACTATGTAAAGTAAGGCATGTACATAATCAGGATGCATCGGCTGTCAGATCATTCTTTATTACACAGACAAAAAAACTCAGTCTATAGATTTTTGGTAGTAACCTAGGGGCCATCCAGGACATAAGGAAATTATTTTTGTCATATATATATATATATATATATATATATTTGTAATAATATTATTATTATTATTAGGTCTATGGTATCTATCCATTGCCCGACTCTATGGATGGTTTGAAAACACAGGCGCTAAAATGTTCTTCCAATAGTTGGCAGGATATAATAAAAAATCCCAATTCGATCTCATACCAGAAGCTGATGGCTGATAAGAACCATATGCATGTGGTCTTTTTTGGATCATGTAAAAGCCTGCGTCCTTTTGGTTCGACAGAGCCCACCGCGCATTTGGTCAATGTTAGCTTTTATAGCAAAGTGGGTGCTATACAATAAACTACCCTACATTTTAGATTGAATATTACCCACTAGAGGTGGCTAGTCGACTACTTGCATTGTACAGCTGTAAGTGCTTGGTTAGTGCTTTTTAAACTATCTGGATGTGTTAATAGTGCATTTATTCCTTTTGTGTGAAAAAAAGAAGAAAATTGCAAACAATTATCCTAAGTGCAATATGATTTCATATATTTAATGTATCAGAGGTGATCCTAGCCTGCTGTGCCGACAAAGCAAGCATATTCAGAGGACCTAAGACAACCTCACTTTAGGCTTAAAGGATTCATATAATAGGACCCACAATTATTTGCACTCCAGCAGGGAAAACAACAAAACATTAACCCCCATCCACATCCTCCTTCCATTTTTTTTTTAAAAGTAAGAAAAATTAAAGTTGTATGAATTTAAGCTGTAAAAAAAACGGTGCTGCAAATCAATGATTTTTTTGGCAGTGTGGAACAAGGAGTGGTGTTGATCACAGCTTTCCTCCAGAGCTGTAAACAGTTTACCTGTCAGAGAAGAAAAGTCCTGGCATCCATTACCATCTGCATTCCTCTGGCACAAGGGGGTGTAGGATAATTCATTACTGCCTGTTGCTTTGAAGAGAAATCTCTTTGGGCCTACACACAAAACATGTGCTTTCTAGTTTGGCGTTTCTATGCGTGTTTGATATTGCTGTACATAATATACATAATAATATAGAAACATAGAAAGTGACGGCAGATAAGAACCAGTAGGCCCATCCAGTCTGCCCAACCTCTGAGTACTTTCCTTTAGTACTTGACCTTATCCTATATCTAGCTTGGCCTTATGCCTATCCCATGCTTGCTTAAATGACTTTACTGTATTAACATCTACCACTTCTGCTGGAAGGCTATTCCATATGCATAACAAATGTTTTCCCTCCCCCCTTGAGATTGTGGATTGCCTTAACATACCTCCCAACTTCTACCCCCGGTGAATTGGGATGCCAAGGGTCATCTCGAAAAGAGGAACAGACGTAGAGCTCAGCAAGATAGAGTGGCACAATTGAGACTGTACCACACAAAGCGGGGCAGTTGGGAGGCATGCCTAAATACAACCGATGCCATTCTTAGTGATGTAATTGCTCTGTCCCCTAATTTACAGTTTCTGTCTTATCACCAAAGTTGCTAGCTCTAAAATCAATTGGCCTTGAACCTTTCTCCCAATACTCTTAGGTCTTTCACCATGAGCAACTGAGTAGTCATCTTGTGCCCAAAAGAATTTGCTTTGTGTGCCAAGTCTACAACCTACAAAAGTTGGGTGGGTCTGCAGTGCATAAAACTTCACAGAAGTGTCGCGTATAACCCATAGGAACATTCTAAAACATACCACCCACTGTACATTTGCATGCATTACACCATAAAGGAGTGGCGTGCCTTGCTTATTTTTTTTTATAAGTTGTGTGTTGTTTTTCCACCACATACATATAACGCTGTCGTATTTGAGAAGCGTGCTTTTTTCTGCCTATATTTCTACATGTATTGATTTACCTGCTTACCTTTCTAGCTAGCCATGTGTCTAATGAGACAAAACCGTGAAGGATTACCAAATTGTTTATTAAAAGAATTGGGCTTCAGTCAGGTCCTGAAGAAGCTGCAGCTTTACAGAACCTTGACTTTGACAAGTGCTGAGTGATTTTCTAAGGCCAGCTCTCAAGTGCCGACCTGCTTGACTTTTGCATCAGTATGCTTAACCTGTTTGTGTGTATCTCTTGGGGTCCTTGTGATGGATCTAGAGAACTTTCCTTATTATGAATAAAGTGTAGCAGTAGTAAGAGGTTATCATCAAACTGCATATAATACAGGGTTAATATGTGACAGGTACCAGCAAAAGCAGAGGGAAGCTTTCATCCGTCTCAGCAGGCACAAACCAAGATGGCACCTCATAAAAGGAAGCATTTTCTGTAATACATCACACTGGATACAAAGTTACACTTGACAAATTACAAGCCGTCTTGTTAGAACCCTATAAAATCCCCATTAGTACCGCAAGTTGTTTTTTTTTACTTCAGACATCACGAAGAGTCTGGTCTTGATAGGTTTTGGAAAGTGTCATTTGATGCTTTCTGTCTGTAGACGTTGAATGTTTATACTGAGGGATGTTTAAAAAATGCTAAGCCTCCATAAAATGTTACTTAAATGACTTTGTTATGTGCTGTGGATATGTTAATGAGCTAAGAGGGCATGCAACATGCTTAAGGATTGTATTACCGTAAAAAGGCCTTGTTTTGCTCTGTATATCACCCCCTCCACACACACACACACACACACACACACACACACACACACACACACACACACACGCAATCCCAGCTCTTGCTTTGTAGAGCTTCTTTCTATAACTTCTCTGAGGACACCATGGGACAATGTTTGACAAGTGCATCCGGGAAGTGCGTAGAATTCATACACCAAATTAAACTAATTCTATCTACTGTATTCATTCTGTATAATAATGGGCTACACTTGCAAAAGAATGAACTACAATATGTAAAATCTAGCCTATGTTTAAATGGCCAACGTGTCACCTAACCCTATGAGCGATAAATATCCCCTTTCTCTAGAATGTATCCTGTTACTCCATTGCGCTATATAACCTGCTGTTTAAATGTGTATGTTCCTCCAAATAATTTCCCACTACTAAATGGGTAAAACGATTTCTATTAATAATCCAGCCGTCCCTATAACTCCCGAATAACGTTTCTCCAAAGTGTTCAAGTTTAAGAGAGAGACAATGCCTCTTTTTTTACCCATTTTCTCCCCTGATGCCCTTCTTTTCTAGGAGCTCAGACTGTTTGTGGGGCTAAGAGTGTATCAAAGTGCTCTTTAGCCCCAAAACTCATAATAATGTGTATAGAAAATCCTTATAAATGCTGAAATTAAGTAAAAAGCTCTCAATAGGTCACAAAGTCACATAAAATATCTTGGTAAAACCCACCCCGAACAACACCTCGAACCTCACCCTCTAAAACACAGGTGCGTCTTTATAGGCCATTTGATAGTTTATGAGATATAAAATCAATGCCCTTGTGTCTCTTACACAAACTGGACATAAATGTGGTAAAGTTATATATACGTAATAATTCAATGAACCTTATTATGCAGTAGAGGTTTTTTTTTACAAGAAGAAACATTAGGCATAGCAAATACACTGGAGTATTTTTGCCGATTTTGCTATAAGGAGCGCATGATCCCTTGGCTGCTTGCAATGACTTTCCTCCATTACACGGAACAATTTCCAAATCCCGAGAGTGAGATGGAAGCCGGTGCCCTCGTGTGAACTATGCCAGTCAGTTAGTTAAAGGTTAATTAACCTTGTACTTTTTCTACCTCAGAGGGCAGGAGAGGCAAAGTTTCAAGCCAGCAATAAAAAAAGGGAAGATGTTGCTGACATCTGGCAGGAGAACTAAAGCAAGGGCGGCAATAAGATACTGACTTGTTTACCCGCAGGTACCTAATACAAGCGAAATAGATAGATACTCTCCATGGCCACTGGCAGCATCACCATTGTAAATAAGACGTGACATGTGATTTGCAGAGATTGTCTGCACGTGTTATTTTTTACGTTTAACATATTGTGCAAGGAATCAGTTTTTATTTTTTTTCTTCCCTGTCTCGTATATATTTTCACTTTGCAGTTCTATGTTTAATGTGATATTTTGCTCAGTTGATTAGAGCAAAGCAGAAGCAGTTGGTCTTCAAACACAGTAGACTGGTCCTGGGCCGTTCCGGTAAATCAGGTGTTGTTGTAATAAGTTAAATGGAATTAGGAATCCCAGAAATTATAAATTTTGGTTTGATAGTTAGGATTTGGTGAGCTTTGGCTCGCTTTAACCATATGTCACGCCCTACCCTACTTTCCCGTGGTACTTACTTTGGTTGTCTTTGTGCGCACACACAATGTTAGTACATTATTAATTTTGGCCCAGCTGAGGGTTAACATCTGCAAGCTCATTGAGACATTCAAACAAGATATTATGTTATGTGTACAAAGTGCTCAAATGCTTTTTCTTATGTATTAATAAAGAAACACCTTGTTTCCTTTGAAATTGATCTAGATCCACATATAAGATTTTGTTTGGTGGAGAAATGTTTCTGTCCATGAGAGAAATTGTCTATGGTCTGCCTTACGTCTCATATAGTGTTATAAACCATCCTTTTTATTTTTGAAGATGCCAGGTAGATAAAAAAAAAATCACAATTTCTATAATGTGTGCAGCATTACCAAATATTATGAAGCCTGTTAAAGGTTACAATGAGATACAGCCATGTGTATCAGAATTCCATGGTCTTTCAACGATATATGAACGGTCATATGTCCTTTTTGATGTTTATATGGTGTGGTTCATAAAACATAATACCAGCTGTGTCCTTCATCCTCATCTATAAGGTCCATATACGCATGAGCTTGAGTACATCCTATGAATATAAGAATTGTGGAATGGTTTTGTGAGTAAGCTGGGCTGTAAACTTGTGTGGATTCACAGATACATAGCACATCTTTGCTCATAAATCAGGATCTTTAATCAAGTGCCGGCAGCTTCCAGACATCTCACCCAGCCTCTGGATGTTTAAAAGTCTCCTGACAGGTAATTTAGGGGAGAGCAGCCCAGGATGGCATTGAACTGATTGATTTAGTTGGCAGTATGAGGATGTCACTATGCTTGGACACCATCCAAGAACAGGTTCTCCCATGCCTTCGCACTGCAAGTCTCTTGAATGCTCTCTCCAAGTTTTTTTGACACAGAGGTTTATTCTTTAACATATAATATGATTTTTGTTTAACAAATGCATATTATGAGGAATTATTTGATCCCACAACAATATATAAAGTGAGATCTTAACATTAATATGTAAGAGAATTTTGAAGCTAAATGTAACTGCAGACAGCACTGGAATCAATGGTTTAGATCATTCTCATGACAATTAGATCCTTCATTTTTGGAGCAAAATGTAGATATGCTTTCTTTGCTCACTGTACAGCATTGTGGAATATAATGGTACTATATAAACAAATTATTGTTATTTTAATATAAAAATGGATAGCGGTTTTTCTAGAAAAAAACATGATGGCTATCCTTTGGAACTAAAGAGATTTTACTCAATGCCTTATGACTAAATTTGAAGGATCAGTTATATGTTCTCCATACTGCAGGGCAGCATTTTGCTGGTCAGCAACATGTAAAATGTGTGTCTCAGAAGGAAAATTCTGATGGGGTCTACCGAGTGTGGATTGCACCATGCAAGTAAAATGTTGCTGTACTGCAAACCCTTCAGACATCACACCTTCTGATAATATCGCCAAGTCCGGGCCAGAACTTACTATATGAGAAAGTGATTTTGTTGCGCTAATTCTCCCTCTTGTCTCTCAGATCCCACACACAGGTTATGATCTGAATGATGCCCTCTGTAACACAAGGGCATGGTGAGGCGGGAACGCTTTTTAGATAACATCTCAAACATTTGGCATCACTTATCTGGCTGGGAGAGAAGAAAATACGCTGTTCTTTCCATGTAATAGAGTGTAACCATATCAGATCACTCACGGGCCTCTGGAACTCATTAAACAGTGGAGTCCTGTAAGCCTCTCTAAGCCCAGGGATAAGGTGCAGACACTGGTCTTGCTTTTGAACCTGCCACACGCACCCTCGCACGGTGCATACCTCACTCGCTTAATTATTACCAGCCAAGTCTAGGGATGCTTCTGTATGGCTTACACATGTTTCATGTACAACACATCCCAAGACTAAATTGCTTTAAATGCAGTTGTCAAAACCATTTAAAAACACACAAAATTAACCCTTGTATACTTGCTGTTATGCCCGAGGTGCATAATCTTTTCAAAAATCACATTACATCTCATTCGAAGCTCAATTAAAGATGTAGGCGCATGGAAAGATGTTTTATTGCTTACTAGCGCTACTTTTTTCTTGTAACATTTCTATCAAGGCAGAGTTTTACACCATCACCGTAGCGTATAGTACAAGATAAATATGCCAAATATAATGCAAAACTAATTCTTAGATTGGATTAACTACACTAAGTAGTAATTCCAACTAGTACACTAAGCAAATCAACTTTGGCAGATATGTCATTTTATCCTTTCCTCCAATGGAAACGGCAAACGTAACTTTTGCTAAGCGTTCTCTGTTTCTATGGCAACAACCTGCCAGCGCCCACTTTTTGGTCACATGACACGATTAAGCAATTTTCACAGTACTAGTAAATATGTTACTAATGTTCTAAAATGCAGAACATGCTACAAAATACTTAAATTCAACAGAACAAGCAGAACTGTACCTTTAATAACCAGTTGATTTTTGCGTTATTTGTATTGTGCATTTTCTCTGGCTGTTGCTACTTTTTTGCTTGTTTTTTTTGGAGTTTTCCATATCTTACAGGCAAAGGCTGACATTTTCATCCTTAAATGAGTTGGGAGTATGAAAGCGAGCGTGAATGTCTTTGAAACATCTCGTCTTCTTGTGGTCTGGAGTTTGCACATTCTGTGATGAGGGCCCCTGTGCTAATGCCTACCAGACTTCTCATCCTGTGGCCTAATCGAGTTTCAGTCCCGACCCCTTGCTAACAAGCGTCTTGAGCAGTATGGCTTTTCTCAACACCTGGAATACACATAAAATGCACAAAGGATTATATTAAATGTTTATTTTGGTATATCTGTTATTCTTTAACAAATGGAGACAAACAGTGTATGCTTATATAGTAGAAAACATTTTATCATTAAGCTTTAATGTCCGGCCATAGGTAGATACATGCGGCCACACAGTGCACTAGAGCGTAGCGAGCCCCTTTTATTTATCCATCCATGTGTGGTAGCAAAACATAGGCGTTCTGTTAGCATTCATATGATTGACTGCTACTCCCTTGGATTTCAACAGGAATTCTACTGAGCATGTGCAGGAAGGACATTCGTCCAAGTGAAATGGCTTGCAACATGCATTTAATATAAAAATAGGCCTGGTGTGCGTCTTTAATGAGTTAACCCCTTAGGGATCCCTTCATATGGTGAAGAGACTTCGCTATACATAATGTAGAATGTGTACACGGAGAAGAGATGCAAAAGGCATTGAAATCCCAAGGAAGATGTTATTCTTCATATAAGAAATTGATAGAAAGCCTGCGATGATTAAGGATTGTGTAGTCAAAGGTCCCTGAGCTGATCGCTTTTACATTATCTCAAGGACTGTCATCTTTGCTTGTGTTTCAGGCTTTTGTTATAAATGCCAAATATTTGAATGTGATAAGTGAGGCGAAATCGCAACATGCCGCCACATTTATTTAGAAACCAGATGTTCCGTTACATTTTGTTTAAAAACTAACCTTTCTGTAGCGCATAAATCTTAACACAAAATCCTTTGCCAGGCAGGACGGGACAAAAAAAAAACAACAAAACTTAGCATTTCAAGTACACAGTTTGACTGTAGAAAAGCATTGTAGGTAACTCATATTAGGCATTTTTTGGTAGTTTTAGTTTATGTGCAGGGTCTTCCACCAAATAGCACCCCAGGCCAAATATTCACAAAATGAAATACAATGCTGTGTATATGTACATGCACATTGTTAAGCCTCGAATAAGTATAACAGTTTTTCAAATTTAGGGTTTAGTTAACCCTATAATTTTGTGGACGTCACAAAGAGCACATTATTAAGAAAAATCTGTCACGCATAGTTTATTGTATCGTGTGGCAATTTATAAATAATAATATCATGGTTGATGGCTGGTCATTTGTTGACATAAATAGACACATAAAAGTAAAATTTAATAATACATATTTTTAATTACTTTCATATAGAAAGCTGCTGTAGTGCAGGTTGTACATTCTTGAAATTGCGGAGCAAACACGTCCTAACATTCCAAGCACGTAGTAAGAATGAAATAAACATGTGAACTCATTCACACCCTAAGACAGGTTCCAAATATCTCTCTGAACCTGTAAAAACATGCTTAAAATCCAATTTATTTTTAATACGCATGGCCCAAACAATGACAAGGTGGACTAATTATTATCCTTCATTAAAAAAAAACAACAACGTGTTCTATGCTGCAATTTCCGTATGACTGGCTTCTCATGTATTGATTTCCGACTCCATATTTTTTTGTTTTTTAATATTCTTAGTTTTTTTTGTGTTCTGTGGACCTGTATACCAAACATCCTCCATTAACCTTTCGAAACCTTGTTAAAATTGCAAGCTGCCAAATGGCTGACCTCAGACCCTGGAACACAAGGTCAGGGCACATGTAATAGAGTTATCTCTAGGCATCTGTCCAGAGGACGTCTTGTTGCCCTAGCAAGTTGACCTGTGTGTGTGTGCGTCTAATCTCTAATGTTGATCTAATACAATTATCATAATGCTATTGAAGCCAGCAGATGGAAAGACATGCATTTTTTAAGACATTTGAGCAATCATTTGGAAAACTCTTTGGGACATATTACAAAAGATTCTGTTTAACTGAAGCCGGGTAATGGTATACATAAAATCTAATAAAGGACGGGAATGTTTTCCAGCCCTTACCTCCCATGAAGTGTAGTTTGTTAAGATGTTTTTTGTGGCCTTGGAGCCAGTGTCCTTTTTTCTTCTTAGTTTTTATAAACACTGAACACTAATCAAACATCCAGTCAAATACATTCTCGTTCTTAAATATTGTTTATTTTATGAGAGGATTTGGGCTTAATAAAGCTAAACTGAGAACCAAACACATGAATTATTAAGGCTTACCATGGAGTTATACAATATTTTGAAATAACTATTATAATGGCTAATTAAAAAGAAATAGAGGACACCTATTTATATAGCTCTTAAGAGTTAATACATAAGGTAAGGGAAAATTGCTAATATTATGAGGGCCGGCTCAAGGGTTTAGGCACCCTTGGCAATCTGTGTTTCCGGTTGTACTGTATGTAGACCACCATGTTGGAACCTTAGGCAGTTGGCTTGGGTGCATATATGGTGGAACCAGCACTGGATTTTATCGGTTGTGTTAAAGGTTCAAAGTTGAAAATTTGAAATGGACTTAGTGGAATGAGGAGCAGTGGGGGTTCATAGGTACAATATTTAATAGAAAGGAAGATTTATAATATGACCATTATAATTCTGACCAGCCATTATAAATTTGTTTGATAATTTACATTTGCACCTCATTTTTGAGCAGGGGCTGATGTCTGTAGGTAGTAGAATGCTACATTTAAGGATTTTCCATATTTCCCTCTGATTGTATTTGCAAAAGCATACACGTCTTCAGTAAGCACAGCATCCTATATGTTTAACATCTTCTCATATTCCTTTTCAAAGTAATCGGGGGAGTAAGGCCGTGGGACACTTCTTATCTTATTTCTTGGTGAAAATTCCCTTTTAGGAAATATAGTTTTATCACATGTTATGATGAAACAATTAAACATTGCAAATAAAAATGAAATGCCACATTAAAAGCAGAAAATACTGTAAAATCTTGATTATAATATGCACTTTTTTAATATGAATATTTCATTTAGAATTGAATTTCCAGGTGAATTACACACAGGTCGTATTTTTTATGTATAATACTCCCCCTTAATGTCCCAAAAAAGATACATATTGTACCAGGATTCTACCAATAATTTTCTTGCATAAGTGCATGCTAAAAAAAGTACAGTATGTTGAATTGTTAACTCTTAAATTACATTGGCGTTTGAGACACTGTTAATGTAACGGTAGGCCTGTTAGTGTAAGTCAGGTTAAATCCCACAGAATGTAGCCTGTAAATGTAGCATCTTGCGTCCACTATCATGTTTTAATAGTAGAAAACATATAATCACTTAATGTGTTTGTTTGGTGCACATTTAGTCCCAGTATATGCCTACTGATTGGTCATATCAGTTGACCTAATTTCTGAAGGTTAGTATAATTGTATGAATTATAGTGTTTGCTAAACGGCAGAAGCTTCTACAGTGGTTTCTATAAGCACAGATGCCAAAATGGACCCAAGTATGCCAGCATAATTGGACAGGACTTGTTCTGTGCTGCGTGGGGAGGGAAGCAGAAAGCAGATTCCATAAAATGCCTGCCGATAGACTCTGTCCACATGCCTTATTCAGCCCTCAGGCAGCATGACTGGGATATTACGCCTCTCGCCAGGACCACGGGCAACTTCATTTAGTATCTTGGTTTCCATTAGCCTCAGTGAGGCCACATTCCGGCTGCTGAGGAATATAACTTCCATCATGCCTTTGATTATAGTAAAGAATGAGCTATTAACAAATATAAATCTCTTTTCCTGCTGCTGGAGGGGGTTACCACCTTTGTCATTATGTCCCCTGGCAGCATATTAATTCTGCACATTGTCAGTCAACACATGAAAAGCATCAGCCAGCAGTGTGAAGCACTCGCACAAGATCCCCAAGGTGGTTTATTAACTGATTCCTTTACTTTTAGCTGAATATGAATGCTTCTTACAGCTAATAGCAGGAGGCACCACACATGTCAAAAACTGCATTTCATTTGTTCTGGATCTGAACCTTGAAGTTGCTTAACACTTTGAATGCCAGTGTGGTGCAAAACTAGTCATAGTACTGCAACGAAGAGCAAGCAACGAAGAGCAAGAGCAAGCAAACATGTCAAAACGAAAGCACCAATATTTGGGTGGTTTATAGTTTCTATTAGAATCTGTATAATTATTTTCCCTATAAATCCACCTGCTGCTCCATAAAAGCCCCTATAAATAACATTTGCATTTGGTCCATGTAGACTTTCCCTATAGCAGCACCTTTGGCTACATCTAAATACTTCCCATATTCCTCTTCCTCCATAAGTGTAAATTTTCCCCATGTGTAGATAAATTACTTCCACCACAGGAATGCAGATGCCATTATGAAGCAGGGATACATTAATGAAAATAATTTATCATTTCTAAAATTTACCCCTAAAGCATTTCAGCGACAAAGCAGTCGGCAATGATTTGTAGAACAATCTTCAGCTGCAGCTTGTGAAATCTTAATGGCTACCAGATCCCTGCTGATCGACCTTAAGCAGTAGGAAACTACAGTTTTATCGGTTTGCCGTGGAGTAATGTTAAAATCTATAGTGGAATTTTCCACAGTTGCAGTTTGTCATTTTAGATTCTAATGTTGTGTGCTCCACTTAGCTTTAGTTTCAACTTCGTTCTTTGTCAGAAAATGGCAGCCAGGTTGGTCTTATGGCCCCAGCATTTTAAAACATCATTAGCATTTTCCAATAAGTCTGATGTCATACACGTGTGTCATAAAAGGTCATATTTTGTATCCAGGCCACCATGGCGCAGGGTAGTGAAATTCCGATCATGGAGTTTTAGTCTTAAGCAGCTGAGGTGTCATCCCTGTCATAGGTAGACCTCCTCTACCCACTGTAGAAGCTTATGTCTTACCCAGCAATTCTACAACACGAAAATGAGGACCCCTAAGCCAGAGCCAGCGTTCACCCTTGATTAGTACCCTAAATATCTAGTTCAGTCATCAGAGAACTGTTGTGGTAGTGATAAGCTGTGGAAGAACACAGTGTTCTGACCGACCAGAGATTCATAGACAGAGGACAAACCAAGCGCCAGGAAGTGTCTGTGAAACAGCTAGGGACAAATGACCGTGTATTAAGCAAAATGTCCAGTTATGTGAAAATTCCCTCTTAAGGGAAAAATGATGCTGAAATGATTCACTAAAAGTAATACATAATTGAGGCAAGAAAATGGATGTTTTCCACTGCACTTTAAATATTTTAAAGGCTTTCAAGTCATCCTTCTTTCTGAAAATGATTGTAATTTAACAATATATACTTGTATTTTTCTTTCTACAATAGGCAGCACCTCATATTTCTCACACAGCATGTACACAGACTTTCACTTTAGATGAATTAACCCCTGACTCTGCTAAAGGTTCCAGAGACCAACACTCTCACGTAACATTAAAGAGGTTAACCACATAACCACATAAAGTGGGGGACATAAACACAGCAGGTCTATTACATTGGTTGCTGCGCCACTTTTACCTCTTTACACTAAAATTGTACTTAACCCCATTCTTTATTACCCTTCAGGAAAACAAAGGGTCTTCTTTTGTGGCTCCTTTTTATGTATTACAAAATGTTTCGGTCTGTTATTGTCTTCTGCTTAGTTTTAATGTGTTTGACTCAACCAAGCTATGAGTTTAAAGGTTAATTGAGATAAAATATTTCACTTCAGTCTGCATTAAAAAAAAAATGCCCAGGCGCTGTGAGTTCCTCAGGTATTTTTTTAACTATGCATAATGCAGGGCCAGCTCTGCATTTCTTAAGATGGAACACACCATAGGCCCTTTATAATGCATAGTAAAATCAGCGGGGTGAGATGTTTAACTCACCAAGGAACTCATGGTTTAGTGAATAAAAACTTAAACAAATTTGAGTTTACCCAGGTTTTTAAAGTCAACCAAATTTCCTTGTCAACCAATTTCCTTGTGCCGGTTCAGTGACTCTTATTATATACCATAATCTAGAACAAAAGTTGCATCTTCACGTGTTGACAATACACATTTTTAGTGATGTGAACTTTGTTTAACCCATTATAGACTAATAAATATTTAGCTCACCAAATGCCACTTTGCCTCCCTCTCCTCTGTAATCCTTGGCTCACTGGATCTAGAAGGGTTAATGCTTTTTATGCAAACAAATCTTTAATTAATTAAGTTCTGTTCTCTTGGGGGGAGAAAACCCATTAAACTATTTTCCTTTTGCAGTAAGTTAATTTCCTGCTGAAACAGATTGTTTTATGAAAAGAGGGGAAAAGGGGACGTGAAATATTTGTCAATGTTCAGTTTGTTTCTCTTAATGTTTTTTTTGTTTCGTTGGCTGTTTTAGTATAGGGCCGGTTCCTCATTCTCTTAAAAAAAGGCTGAAAGTTATTTTGAAATGTGTCCTTAATCCTGATGAGATAAAATCTTAGTTTGGCTCCTTGAAGAGAAACAAAAGGTTGGTTTACAACAAATCTTTGTTGTCTTCAAGCGCAAAAGACTCAGACTCACAAATATGTGAGCAAAGAGGTTGCAGGTAGGAGCTACTGAATGCAGAAATATATTGAGGAATGCCAGACAGGGTGTGAAAGTTGGTAGTTTGTACAGTATCCCTCAGGAGACAGCATCAGACAAGGGGAGAAAGAAGATACCTTATTTATTCACCCAACCTAGGTAATGTATGCAGTGAGGTAGTAATCGAGACACAGAAAAGGCTAGAATATAAAGTCATAAACAAGAATAGATATCCTCTGTTTTCTAGATGTTGATGACCATAGCTTCAATCACACTGTTTCGAATTACAGCCCAGATAGTCACTAACCATGTCATACTTTTTATTGGGCCAAAAAAGAAACAGATCTCGAGTTAGATAAAGAAGAAACCTCTGAGATCCTGAAAGCATACTTTATACATTGTTTAATGTTGGCCCAATAAAAGTATCACCTAAGACTGAAGAGTTTATTTAGACTACAATTGGAGGTGTGTGTGATGTAAGAATACATATGTATTTATGTATGGTACAATATATATATATAGTTTCCTTGTTAATGTTAGTCTGCACAGAACATAAGAAATTTCTGCCATTCAGGTGATTTGATCAGAATAGCTGCATTTTGTCTCTGGTCAGATGACTAAACTGAATTCATTTTTCTAAAAAAAATAATTCATCCTGACTTTTTTCTTTGTAGAAGATATCAATAACGAGATACAGTGCACTAAACATAGTCAGAAATTTACTACAAACAAAACCAGTGGCTTGTGCATTGCCATTACCAAAAAGAACCTCAGCTTGCCTCTTTGTGCTCAGTAGATGGTTTATGGGAATAGTAGTAGACAGCAGTTGTCCGTTCAGCCGGTCACTGATAAATAAGCAGGGCAAGTTAGATCAGCTACAGGGGTGGCAAGTGAGAGAGAAAGAGTGTCACATATAAAGGTGGCTGGGGGGTGTTGGGAGGCAGAAGAAAATAGAATCAGCAGGAGAGCAAAGAATGAATTAAGGGTCTTGAAATGACTGAGAAAGGAGTGTGAGAGAAAGCTCCGCTCAGAAAGTGAATGGGGTAAGATTTAGGGAGAAATGAGAACAAGGAGAATCCTGTAATAAATAAAAGGAATGAGATCAAAGGAATCACAGAGAATCATTGAAGAGGTTAATTGATGATTAAGAAGAGGCAGAAATAAAATGGAGAGGCGATGAAGACTAAGAAAAAAAGAAAGAGCTTTTAGTTTTCGGCTTGGTTCCTGTTGAGTAGCCTTTCTGTTCTATGACCAGACTTCCCCTCACCTGTAGTCACAGGATATGTCTTAGGGACACAGTGGCAGCAATGTGTTATGACAAAAGTGGTGCAGTCTCCATCGCAACCACTGGAATGTTTCTGCTGATTGCCTCACGTTCCACTAGAACTATTTTACAGTGTTGCACTATGACATGCTTTCAAAAGCACATTGGATACCGCTATCCTAATGAGAAGGCCCATCCTGACAATCCGCTAGATTGTAAGCTCGTTTGAGCAGGGCCCTCCTCACCTGTTGTCTCTGTAAGTCAAACTGTTATGTTACATACTACTTGTTATGTCCGTCTACCCATTGTACATCGCTACGGAAGTTGATGGCGCTATATAAAACAATAAATAATAATAATGAATTTACATGATACCTCCATGTCATACTACATTAGCCATGATGGCACATTGCCCCTAATAAAATATCTACTCTGAATCTGACTTTTAATGACGGACTTGGAGTGATACTTGATTCATTGTTGTGTAGACTGGCTGCCATGAGCTTAATCTTTGTTTTAATAAGAATGAATCGGCATTGGTTGCCATTTTCAGTTTGTTGTAAGATTAACCCATTTATGGGTGCCAGGATTGACAATGCTGCACTAGAAGGCTCTGACTACCAGGGTAATGAATCAGTGCAAGCAGATCGCATCACATTAGAAAATTAGCTGGATCCTGGCCAATGTTTAGAGACATGTCCTTTAAATTCTCCTCAAGCTGCTGCTGATTTCTGCAAGACGCCAGTGACATGCTAAATCCCATTAAATGTCATAGCTTGGATATATTAAAAACACACTCAGCTTAAAGGCATATAGTCCCATGCGTCAGCCTTTCCACCCTCATAGGTAGTGTTACAGGGATGAGCATTTTCACAGCCCTATCAAGGCTCTATGACAAGCATTTTCCTCAAATCCCCCTAAGACACAGATGAACTGCACTACCTACCAATACCCTGGTACTAAGTTTGTTTCTGTATAAAGCTATATAAGGTACCCAGCAGGCTCCATATCCTCTTATGCTGCAACTCCCACAATTCACCTTGTAGGGTCAACCTGATATAGACCAACATGTCATGGGTAAACAATATGTTTTGCTCTTGAAAGTGATAATGAGAAACAAGAGGGCAAGAGCTGTCCTTGTAAACCAGTAGGGCTGGATATGGCCAGAGAAATGCTGTACACACAGTGATGATCAACAGCTCTTGAATAGTGTTTAACTACAGATCACAGTATATTGTATTTGGCTAAGTTGGCGTTAACTAAGGTTTATAGGAGTAAGCTTAAAAATAGCTGAAGAGCTATGCTCTAAATCTAAAGGACAATTTCACTGTACAGGCTCTGGAACCAAGTTGTTTACCATTCTTGTTCTAAAGGCACTGCTTATTCCACTTGGTAAGCACATCCAAGTCGTGTACTACTCAGAAGACAAAGTACACCTTAAATTGTACACCTCAAGGCCTAAAGGCCAATCTGATGTCTCAGGCTTCTCAGACGTCTTCCCTCCTGGAGATAAGTCTCTTTCAAATCTCAGTAACTTCAATGTGTCTTTTCCAGCAAGAAGACAGGCTGTGGCCAGTTTCTCCTCACTCACATTGCCTTGGGAAGCACTTTGAATGCGCATTTCATAGAGGGAATGTTCTTGAGATAGGCAGTGGCCCTGCTGACTTCACTCAGAGAGATAAAGAGGTGTCTGATATTATATCTGCCTGCATTCCTTCCTGTACCTTTTCTCTCTGGATGCCATTTGATATGGTATCTTTTAGATTATACTAAGCATCCCCAATGTAGAGTA
The DNA here is from genome assembly GCF_027358695.1 of Spea bombifrons. NCBI lineage: Eukaryota > Metazoa > Chordata > Amphibia > Anura > Pelobatidae > Spea > Spea bombifrons. The sequence continues at coordinate 43,718,138 of NC_071088.1, forward strand.
ACACTTGCACCAGTAGAGATTGTGGATGAAAATCCGATGCATATGCTGCTTAATACCTATAATGACATGGCTGCCATTTAAAGATATGCAGTAATTGAATGGCTTGGGGGGCATAAGACGGTGCTTTTATTAAGCAGTTTGTACACCGTTAGAAACAAGGAATATATTGTGGCACAGTATGGGTTAAAAAGTGACTAAGCAGAGGAGCAAATTCTTTTTCAAGAGGCCTTTAATTTGAAGCTAGTCCCCAGAAGTCCTTTGGCTTCCCCTATCCGTCAGCCCCCATTTGTCACTCCTCCTAATGACCTGCGTGACAGATTAGATCATTTTGTCACAATTACAGTAGACAAAAGAGTCAGGCAAAGGAGAGTTGCTGGGTTTTTTTTCCTTCAAGAAATAAGTGAGTCTGAATTGAAAAGACATTTGAGTAAGATTTGCATTATGTCTAAGTGGTTATCCCAAAGAACCTTTTCATATGCGCAGAAGGCTTTTTTTCGTCTTCTATTTTTTTTTTATTCTTCAATCTCTTTAAGTTAAGAGGTAATTTTTTTTCTCCCCTTGTATTTTTCTAAAGCTGCTAGAACAAAGGACGGTTGATATTACTTGCTCCTTGTTATGTCTCTGTGAAGCCTTGGGGATTTTTACGCCTCTCTCTCATTAGGGAAACAAATTGCCTCCAATAAATATTGAGCTAGAATGGCACAAGAGAAATGATTTTCTTTATCTGTGTTATAGCCAAACGGAACAGTTTTAAGCTCTTTAACCATGGCTGATGTCTCTCCCAGAATTCCTTGGGATTCTCAAAAGATTCTCGAATGTTTTCTTTTTGCCATGTTCATTTGTAAAAAGCAAATTGAATATATAGCCATATTGGTCCAAGAGATGGCCCAATAAAAGGCTTCAAGTTCTTAAGTAAAGACTACTTACCTAGTAACTGACCATTTAGAGCCTTTTTGAACCCTTGAGCAATACTAAATGCTGGCAAATGTGATCTTTTCCTCCTCACAGCCTCGGTTTTCTCAGAAATAGACCAAAACATGTCACATTACTTATATGTTATATGGAAAGTAACACATGTGATGAAAAGGGTAGGAGCTCACCTGGTGAGTACTGGGACATGGTTGTGCAACAACACTAAAGAGGCTGCGAGGCATAAGATCCAGATCTCACGTGGTAGTAAAAGAGGGATCTTACTTAGGGGGTGGTTGGGTTTTTTTGTACATTTTTTGAACATTTATACATCTTCATTACAATGTACTTAAAAAACCCACAAGGAAATCTATCTTTAGTTCGTGTAAAAGAAATGAATAAGCTTTTCATGACCTTACATTTTTCCTGGCTTCTTCCCAGTAGTTATAACTTATTCACACCATACAATTTAGTCTTAAAAGCATGTTATTTGTCTTTTTTTAAAAAAGAATCTACCATGGGTATAAGTAAACTTTTCTAGAGATCCATAAAAGTGGTGCATTTATACACATTTGTCTGTAACACTGTATAATAAAAAGAATTGCTGTATAATGCTACAGTTTTACACTATCATTGTATCATGGTATCTATGGAGGGCCAGCAGATTCATTAGCACTATTACAATAGTATACGAGAAATTCACAGTTCACATTTTGTTGATGCGTTTTCCCTCTATGGGTCACTTAACCCACCAAGGTTTCACTGTTGTCTTTACAAATTATCCCCAATCTGGGAAGCAACACATTGATTGCCCGGCATGCAGTGGTTAAGGATGTCATTGTACTAAGCGTTCCCGTAGCAGTGGTCACGCGACCGGTCTTCTCTTGCTTTGGAGAAGGATGTGAGAGCTGCTTCTGGTGCAGCTTCCGCTTCAGATACATGGCAGGGAATCAACACTCCCAGGCAAACTTTGATTCAGCAGTTTTCTTCTTGGCACCCACCAACACATCATGAATCTCAACTCATTCTAGGAGAAGAGGAAGGAAGGGTCCTAAATTCCACATTAAAAGATTGCACAATTTTAACCCGTTGGCTTCCAAGAGGAAATGGATTTTTATTTCAAAATAATCGGACTCACATAATTCGCTGACAGTGAAATGTGCTTATTTATGCTACATATTTTTGAAATGTGTTTCTTTTAAACATGGTAATTTTAAGAATTTTGTCCAATGGCATTTTTTGGCAAGCTCTTTGTAAATGATGAAAAGCAGGGCCGGACTGGAAACTACATGGCGGCCCTGGCTCTTTAAGGCTGGTGGCCACCTAATTTGTACTCCCGTAACATGTGGCCATGTATGTCCAGCCAGTGGCCGCACATCACAAGACCCTATCTGCTGCTGTCAGCCAGCTGCCCATCGACCTAGGCCTGCTGGAAAGTGTTTTGAGGTCACTATATATGTGACGGGGATCAGCTGACCTTCATACAGACATTACACACTGTCCTCCAAATGAACATAGAATCGTAAGGGACAAGAGAGTTTTAAGGCAGAGACCCCCGGAAATGAAATGCTCTCCAGCCTATTGCTGTGTAAAACTCCATTTATATTATTATCTAGTCTGACACCGATTAGGAAGAGATGGTTCAATTTTCTAAATGAGCAGCTAGCTCAACCATTAACCCTTTAACAGTCCATCACAAGGATTCTGCAGTAGCAATTTGCAATAAAATGGGTCCAATAAAGATATTTGTGAAAAACCTTATGCTGAGATTCAAAGGCCCTACTAGACAGGTGTTGGTGTTCAGCTGGAATTATCACTGTTTCAATAGTACGATTAGTGGTGTATACTATTAATCTTTTTTTATATGTTCTTTCTCTGCAAAAGGAGGTGATACAAGTTTATTAAATCGTGTCAGCTTCAAGCTAGTAAATTGTAAGTTTGCAGGATTTTCACTGTCCCTATTGTATCAGCACTATAGAACCTGCTGGCACTAAATACATGTAATACAATGCGTAATACGTCAGTCTTATTATCATGAGACGGCCTCAGTAGGCTTAATCAGATCTTGAAACTATTTATGGGGCGGTTTTGTGGTTAACATACAACTACTCATTTCACATTGTGTATCACTAAGGAGTATCCTTGGTATTACCCTCAAAGACTGACTTTGGAATCATGCAGGAGACAGCTTTGGCCTTTTGAATAGAGTATCGGTTTTTATAGAGCTGTGTCAGGTTTGCACAGACATCCTTCCTCATTAGGAAGTCACACTTCTTTTAATAGACAGTCTTACATCTTTTATACCTAGAAGATGTCTCTGGTGGTCTCGGTTTTTCGTTTGGACGGAGCCAGAACACCTCGCAGCCTCTGGCAGTGGAAGAGTTCATTAAATTAACATCAGGACTTTTCAGTGGTCTGGCTTCAGAGGCAGTCACCATGGTAACGGCTTTATTAAACAGCTGCCCTAACGACGCGGGGACAGGGTTGGAGAAGGGGAGGGAGTGGGAGAAAGATAGAATCCGAGTCTCTGAAAGTCAAGGAGGCCCTTTGAAGATGGGACCCCAACTGAGATGGGCAGACTGCAGAGTCCTTCTTGCAAAGTCTGCAGGGCTTTTATGTGTTAGCTTCAGATTTGGGAGCTGCAAGACTGGTCTTTTACCTGGGTTAAGGCCGTTCTCATCATCTTGTGACCTTGAACAAATGACCTTATTTGTCATTTTTGTTACCATTTAGAGGGGGTATAAAGAGATTACACAACAAAGAAACAAAGAAAACTGGGCTTTTAATTCTCACACCAAAGAAAGAATATCTCACATGGACTGGAGAACATCTTGATATAGTTCTATTCAAATGTCTTAAGGGGTGCTCTACATTTAATTTGTACATCATACATGGGTTTTACAGCTGATTCATAAAAATGATGTATTTTAATATTTATTTAATATTTAAATAATACTTTAAGGGGAATGTTTGGCCAGCAGTAATCAAAGCAGTAGCTTGCTTTATTTATCACCCCCTACACTTGCTTAGTAATTCAGTGTCTTAAATACACAGTTTCCCTTCTGCCATAGGATATCTGGTGCCAAAAGGCAACAACATATAATAATTAACCATTAATTGTAAGATATATCATTGTTTGCAGGGATATTAAGCATTCCAACAAAAAGAACATAGCTTAATTTGTGCCTAAAGGGTACATTGATGACAAATTTGTGGTTACACAATACCAAAAGTCTCACTCTTAAGTATGGACAGCCCCCTTTTGGGCCTTAATGCCCCTGGCCGGCTTTCCTCTAACTTAAATACACCATTTTTCTTCTAAATGCCTTATTGGTTACATAAACAACTATTTAGAGGTCACAAAGCTACATAACCCCCCAGCCACACTCCTAAATAGGTGATCGGTCATGGTTCATGTGATATGGCTATGGCCATGATTCATTCTATCACTGGGTGGGCCATTTCTGTGGGTAAAGAAATGTACGATTATTTTATGGTTTATAGATAGGAGAGAAGAGTTTACAGAGCATTTCTAGCTCTAGATGTGTGAGGTCAGGGTTGTGGAATTTATAGTTTGCCAGCTGTTTGAGGTCAGCTCCCATAAGCCTGTGCCATCAGCCCATGGTAGCTGCAGTTCATTGACAGCTGCAAAGCAATACACTTCTGTCATTATGTCAAGAGTGCAAAGCTTCTGTAAAGTTAGTATATGGGATCTGTAGAATAACAGAATTTTCTGTTACTGACGTGATGATGTCCTGTAACTCTAAAGTACATCACCCCAATAGGACAACCACATCAGCAGTATGTAAGATTTATACATTCTCAGAAGGGAATCCATAATCTAGATATGCTTCCTACATACTGCATGTACACTATATGGAAAATATTATACCATTACACTGATAGGAACTGTGATGCATTCTAAATACATAGACATTAATATCCACAAGATTTTGGCATGTTTCCGGGGGGATTTTTGACCATTAATCCAGACCATGTCTTTTTGGACCTTGCTTTATGCGCCACTATAGACAAAAGTACTGAAATCAGCGTTTGAGCTATGCCCAATAAAGGAAAATTTTAATGCTTCAGCATACCAAGACATTTTGGATAATGCTATGCTTTCAACTTTGTGGGAACAGTTTGGGGAAGGCCTATTTCTATTCCAGCATGACTGTGCCCCAGTGCACAAAGCAAGGTCCATGATGACATGGTTGGATGAGATGGTATTTAGAATGCAATGTCATCAAAGTCCATGTTGGTGTAATGTTCAGGTTTCCCAATACTTGTGTCCTTATTGTGTATTGACATATGCTTGCTGTTGGTCCCTGTTGGTGTAATGGTCTGGTGTCCCAATACTTTTGTCCATATAGTGTATTAACATATGCTGGCAACATGTAAATTGTATAATAAAAAAATGACAATATTGTCATCCTAAGGCCTATTGTTAATATGTACACACCCAGAAAAGCAGAGCATCAAACGTTGGGTGAAGTGAACTATGTTATTACAGTTGTGGACTAAATTTTCCCATAAAGCCCTTCCAAAGCTCTAGCAGAGCATGATGGGAACTGTAATCTACAGCAGCGTTGTTACCCATCATTGGTTTATGTTATGGTCATTTTCACAGTTGTGCCTATTACAAGGAGAGGAAGAAAGGTTATAGGAAGCAGCAGGGTATTTATACAGTCGATCGACGGATAAGTAATTCCCACACTGGGGTGGTTAGATGAAATATTAGTTTAAGGATTGGCAGTACGTCCAGCAGTTTATTGCCTTTGGGGGAGAATGGTGACAATTTGCATCCTGACTAGTTATTTTGATATCTTTGGCACATGTCTTAATGCTCCCTTCTTCCAACCGTGGAAGCCGCTCTCAGAATGTCCCTGTAGTTCTGGCTTCTTGGCCAGCATCTGACACTATCACTGTCATAATGGGCCGCCGGGCTACTCTAAGCCTTTGGTTCGGATGGTTGGTTTAATCCATCTCCTGACACTTGCCAGCCCCCCCCTCACTCCTTCAAACCCTCCACATTCTCAGCATGACACCATGTTACAATCAAATGGCTATTCAAATATGCAAATCCCACCACGTGCAGACAGAATGCAAATTGTCACCCTTCCCACCCCCCAGAGGCGATGAATTTTTAACTAAGAGCCAGCAAGATTCCCCCATCGTTTTCTCTCCATTAACACAGCCAGCATTTTTTTAATACTAGTCTTTGTTAAGAAGCAGTATATATATTAAATACATTAATTGGATATTGTCTTAAATTGTGGCAAATTTTCAAAATTATTATGCAAATAAGGGGAAGACGAGATATTTACATGTATGTAATTTCCTTTGAAAATAGCATATAGGAAGGAAAATAGTTCAAAGCCTATGCTTGTTATTGATGAGAAAATTGCCATTTATTGGGAGGTGAGTAGATGCTTGGTATGGTCCATAGTTAGAGATGGGTTATGATTCAACAACATACCTGTTCTGCACAGGAAATAAATCCATAGGGGAATAGGAAGGGCAATTGTTGGAGTCTTATCTTCCTTTGAAAGTGTATGTTTCTGGGCTAAAACCACCCAGTTAATACTGTTGTCAATTTTTGTAGACCAATTTTCTGAGAAGGTTCCACTTTTCTACACTGCACAATCAATAAACAAACATTTCTTGTTCTCCTCAGATTCGGGCAGATGGCCCTCCTCATGGTGGCATTCAGTACGAAGTGGTTCATATCATGCGAGATGGGAGTCCTATACTGAGAGATATGGCTTTCTCCACTGACAACAAGTATTTGTATGTCATGTCAGAGATACAGGTAAGGTTTGAGATGACACGATATGTTAAGCATAGCCATTTATGAGCCTTGAAATGTATCTCTAGAAGAATAAATTACAAATGTAATGGCCGACCCTATACATGGCAAGAAGAACTACAAACCATGTTACTCTCTGTGATTGCAACCAAACTGTAGAAACACTTAACATAAGGCAGACAGTGAGTTAGTGTACATCCCTTAGTGATGTATTCCAGGCATCCTAAAGAAATTAGTGTTCTATACACTGTCATTATATTTTATAGCACGCAGACCTTCTGGTGATAACGGCAAACAGTGTCACCACTTACACTGATCAAGTAGTGGCAGTCTGACAATAATACATCACATATCTCCTGCTAAATGTTTCAATGTTTGCGGCCTCTTGTTGCTAAAATAGAACCCTTAGACTGGCCAAGAGTGATCAAAGTCATAGTTTTTTCTATGTAGAATATTTAAAAATCATTATCAAAGCAAAATTGAGTATATTGGGGCAATTTGCTACAGTTGGAGTAATCAGCACATTTATTACATATATATTGTCTAATACTTAAACGGGGAATATACCTGTATCCCATTTAGTACGCCTTGCTACAATCCGAGCTCAGTTCCTCCACCTGCTGAATTGTAATCACCACATAATAATAAATAAATGCTCAGAGAAAGTTATTTATAGAAAAACAAAATCCACTGGGTACTGGATATAAAACGTAACTTTTAAGCCATAATTTGAAAACCACAGATTGCCAAAATGATCTCTTGATCACCTATGTATACAGGTGCGTAACTAGAAACCACACGACCCCAACAGCTTGTCTGTGCCATCATTGCCCCCAAACAACTTGTTTGTGCCCTCTTTGCCCTATGCCCTCCATTCCAACAAACACTCTTGCACACATATGTAAACAAATTTACACACATGTACACATACTTACTAATACACACATACACATTAGTTCTAACACACACTCCTTAACACCCCACTTACACATCCTTGCTCACAAACACCTGCACATACATACACATCCATGCTCACACACACAATTATACATTCTATACGAACGATGCAAGACAAAGTATTGGCCAATATACATACGCTGGTGTAACTACAGGCCTGTGCCTCTAGGGGGCCAGGTGTGACCCTTGCGACCCCTTATTCCTCTCTCCTGGTGCTGATTCAAAATAGTTTATAAAGGGCCCTTCCGACCCGGAGCGGTGCGACCCCTGTAGTTACATCAGTGCATGTACACTGGCCAATGTCTTGCATCACACGTAAAGAAGATGGCAGTGAACATCCAACAATGCGCATGTCTTTTGGCACATCGGTAAGTATAGGCGGCCAGAGCCAGACAGACTGTCCTGACTGGTTTGGGAAAGTTAGTTCTTGTGTCTTGCATCTTGGAAGCTAGCGGTGTACAGCATTGCCATCAAGAAAAAAAGTACCACATTTCTATGTATAGGGTACTGACACAATGTAAAAGAAAAACACCTATTAACTTTTTAGATACAAATTATTGCACAGTGCAGATGAATTGCATCTATCCAGCAGATCAACTGTAAAAAAAAATCTGCTCAGTGTCGATAAAAAATAATAAGAATGTAATAAATAAAGCAAGGTATGCGTAATTTGCCAAATCGCATTTTCCAAGGTGTCGGCTTTAGCCACCTTGCATCCGAAACACGGAAGCCTTTTCTCCACACCTCGTAATTGTTTGTGTCGGGTTTATGATAATTCAGAATTAAAGCGAGAGATGTTTAATCCTTTCCCCCGCTCGCCGCAGGAGACATTAATGCACGTTTTTCTCTTGCAAATTGACTTCTCCGTGTAAAGATTAGAGCGGCCGGGTTTGTTCTGTTTGGATAGCAGCCTCGTAGAATTCAGATTTCATGCAAATTTAGGGAAGTGATTCCAACTGCTGGCGGCTGTATAATGAAATACCAGCACAGGTACGGGATGTAGCAGGGTGGTAAGGTTTATCTGGCAAGAATCGATGAGTTTTAGGGTATCTTTTCAAATCATGATCACACGTCACCCATGAAACTCTAACATCCAGCGGGTGAAAGGTGAAGAAATGGTAAAATGTTTCAACTTAAAGAACCAATAACTCCCAGCAGAGGTCAGATATTGAGAAAATGTAATAGCGAGATGGATAATCAAAGTGCTGCTCTCACTGAATAGAATGACGAGATGTCTATTTAGCCTATACCTGTGTATTCCCTTACAGAATAAATGTGTTGTGCTAACCAACGTGCATCTAGCATTTGAGTCAAGTGTTATATCTTGATTGCTGGTTAATAAACATATACAAGGACAATGAAGTGACCTGGGAAAAATGGCTGCACGTACTGTAACCTGCGAGTGGCAGAAACACAACTGACCATTTTCAGAGCTGTCAAGTCCCAAATGCAAAATGGCCCTCTTAATTATTTTATGTGTTTCAGACGTGATTTGTGCGGTAATTAGCCAAACTACTGAAACTGACAGGTGGATTTCTTAATTGCTACTAATTGTTCTCCCTCCCCTCGCCATAGCTCTGGAAAAAATGTGGTGGCTTGTGGGTCCTAATTTGTAATTGCTAGCTATTTTGCGTATTGTTAATGGACACATATCTTTATGTGACAGCTAGTTAATTAGGTCAACTAATTCCTTTTGCATTGTGTGTATAATTATCCCACCTGAATCTGTTACTCACCTAAAGGCTTTGGTTAAAACCAGCCAACGGCGTTGGGCCCATGAATGAGATATCAATGCCCCAGTAGCTAGGATTGCTACATTAGCAGTTTTGTTTTCAGAACATATCCATTTTTCACAAGTTGCTGACCACCACCCCTGCAGCATTTTCAATGGGTTTAGGGACCGCCCATTGTCCTTAAGGGGTTAAGGGATAGTTACCAACAAGCTGCAAATCACATACCATGAACAACATATTCTTATACCCGGTTTCACTTGACTTGATGATAAACACATAACACATACCTGGAAACTCCACAAGCCTAATCCAGAGTGGATCTCTGCTTTCCCAGGTTTCTAGGCCACTTTCATCTTTCTCCTATTCCCCATCCGCATCCCTTCCTACTCTCAGACCATTTAAGGTTGTCCACATGTTGCCAGCTTTGCCACCTAGCAAAGCCACTTACTTCACCAAAGACAGGAGAGCTCTGAGTAGACTACCATGGGAAGTTTCCAGATGTATAATTCACTACAAGGGTCCCATAGAATAGATGGGTAGGAGAAGTCACTACTATTGAAGTACATATTATTCAGCCTTTAAAGGACTTTAAATGTGAAATATTCCTGCAATCTGTTTGGATTTTCTGTTGAAGTACAAGGCAGGAATGTTGTAAAAATGTGCTGGTGACTGCACTGAAGAAGAGTTTTAGGTACCACCAAGTTCGTTTTGGGTCATAGTCACTGTTCTGCACCCTAAGATTTGATATTGGTCCTCAGTTCAAAAGTTCAGGTTTAAATATATGTTATGTGTAACCTGGGAATTATCTGTACCAAAAGTCCAAGTTAAGTTAGGTAAACCCAAGCGGTAATAATTCTGGGGAATCTATGACTAAGCCCTTTTTGTCTGCAGGTTGCTTACCTATGCAGCATACATGGGTCTGTCTATAAGGTCAAAAGATTCAGAGAGGAAACTTGGGAGTAAACTGCATGACTTTGTTACATGGGGAACTATTATTTGGTATTATTTTGTATACAAATTTCAATGCAATTAAGAAATCTACCATGTAACTTGGTGGTAAATCCTGACACCTTTTTTGTCCCTGTCCTACAATTTCATATCTCCAGCTTTGGTTTAGCATTGTTAAAAAGGAACAAAAAAGGGAGGGGGTGGTGGAAAAGCCATTTAACCAACGGAAGATAATTACAAGAAAAAGAAAAATGAAAATTTTCACATTGCCCATTTTTGGAAGTGGTGAAGTGTGAAATTTGAAATGAGAGCAGATATGCCTGGTATTCATCTTTTTCCTTCTTTCTTTCTTTTTCCATCTTTTTTTCTCCCTCTTTTCTTCATTATTTTTCCCTGATACTGTAACGCTTTGTACTAAATGAGTCCCATGGTTACTGAGCTGATCAGAAACGGGATTGCTCACACTGAGTGCGAACACAGAGACATAACTCACTGTGCGGGCAGCAGAGTTACAGAGTAGCGTAAATTATTCTATTTTATACTTTAATTAGTTTGAATTAGCAACGGGAATAGAGGCAGAAAATGATCCACCCAAGGGTGAAATGGAAAAAGGGATAGGGTGGGCCTCTTTGGTATATTAATATGAGTGGAGAATGAAATTCGTCTTGTATTATAGAAATCCTTCTACAATTGTGTTTTTTTCTGATTTGAATAGGGAGTGCAAATTAAAGAACCCAAGAGTGAGATACCGCTGATATATATATATATATATATATATATATATCTATATGTATATCCTTCACGTGCCATGTTAACTCCTTGACAACCATATAGGTTACTCTGATGAAAGGAGGATTTAGCGCGTTCTAAAGATGTTTGCAGTATAGTCTTAAAGTGATTTACTTTTAGATGCACTTATTATTTTGTGACACTGAACTTGATCACGTTTTAAAATAGGTGTTAAGTAGGGCTCCTATAGCTTTGCCATATCCAGCATTGTCTCTCCAAGTTGCCGGATGCCTCCCTCTTTCATTAGTTGATTAGATCTTCTTCAATACCTGCTGAGCTGAGAGAACCTACTATAATAGATGGTATGGCACATGACTGATATGTGTTGGCTATAGCTCATTGGTCTTTACTTTTTCATAATTGGAATATTGTTGTGAGGTATAACATTCTACTGTGTTAGCCCTGGAACGAAAAAAGCCAATTTGGTAAAGATAATACCCTTATTGGCTAACTGAATTGTATGAGGTTTCAAACGTTTGAGACTTCTTAGGTCTCTATCTAGCCAATAAATGTACCATATTTGCCACATTTGCTGTTACGCAGTATGTAGTTACGGAGTCAATGATTTTCTTCTTGTATAAGGACCTTGGTCCTGCATTATGCATAGTTTACATGAGATTAAACTATGCAGTATACAGTGCCAGCTCAGGCCTTCTTGAATTATCTCACAGACCTCTGACAAGAAAGCTTTTGTTGTAAAGTGTTCCATGGTGCAGTAGGCAGACTGGTAGATCCTTCTCATGTTGTAGATACCTGTTTGCATTTAATGAGTATGTTATTGAAATTTTAAAATACACATACACATAACATACATTCATATATTTTATATTATATACATGCATATGTGCTTGGTGTGAAGGAGGGACTCAGCCTATTAGGAGATGCTTCTGCACTCTCAGGCAATTAGGAGAGTTGAGAAGTCTCTCCTGGCTGAGACCTCCTTCACTCAGACTTCTCATTCTGGGACAATGCAGGACCCGGGACTTAAAGTCCCATTGCGGGACTGTCCTAGGCAATCCGAGATATGTGCTCACCCTAATATAAACATAGAAATACAGAGTGGTGGACACGGAGAGAGAAGGTGAGACATGGTGGAGATGAGACTAAAAGGAAAAGGGAATATTTGGGGTTTTTGAAGCTCAGGTCTGGATTGGCCATTTGGCAAAAAATAGACATGTACTTAATAGTGCTTTCATGTGTGGCTGCAGTTTGGATGCCTGCGGCCAAACACGCCAGTTTTCTTTCCCTGTCCAGCCCTGGTTAAACTGATCAGTATCTAGTTTAAATAGAGAAGGTCTTACGGCGTTACATGACATATATTTAAACATAACAGGCAGCCTAATTGCTAAAATCTATAAAAAAAACAGTTATGTTCATGGCAGCAGCATAATGTGTACGTACGTGTGAGTCCTTCATAACTATAGGCGTGGGCTCTGTCTCGTTAATACTGCAATTGGATTTCCAGTCATAAACGTGACCTGAGTGACTCCAACTTTAAAAATGACTCAACAGGGAGATTCTTAAATTTGCTGGCTTTCAAGGGTTAGTTGTTAAACCTTGAAGCTTCTTCTATTGTTTACTGAATTCCCTGTTGCCATTGTTTGAAATGCAGTTCTTGTTTGGCCAAAGTCTACTTTAAAAAGCGATAACTAAGTTTCTAAGAAAGTCACAAAACATGATTATATGTGAGGTTAGATTTTTAGGGTCAGAGATACACTTAACAGTGTTCTTATGGTTAAGAAAACCCAACATTTTAGTATAAAGTGGCATTTTCCAACCTACATGCATATTTTCATTTTGTGATAGAACTGTCAAACTATCATCGTTTTTTCAAGAGGGTAGAGGGACTGATTTCCCATTGCACCCAACTCTGTTTACATATTTCCAATGATTAAGTAAAAATACAAAATATTTTTTGTCATGTTAGTGTTTTTTATGTGCCCATAGTTGCCCTTTGGCAATCAAATGTTAATAATCATACAGAATACAATGGCAACTTATTATCCCTGCATGAAAATGCAAATGACAGCTTCTTGATTGCAATGTAGCTGCTTTTTAAGTAATAATTGAAAGTTCTAAGGAAACAGCTGTTAACAGAAATAGAGAGGGCCTTACAGGATTGAATCAAATCACCAGTACATGCTCAGAAGCAAGGATGCACCTTCCTCTCAGCAATTCGTATCCGCCAGGATTGGCAGTCTTCTTTTTTAAAGAGGTCTCTGTGGAGTTTCTGTATTCAGTGCTCCATGGAGTGAGCGTCTGGTTTGTCTTCAGAACTGCGGTGGGTGGAAGCAGCTCTGCTGAGAGTTTATCAAAGTGCTCAGTGGCAGCTCGCTCTTCTGCATACCATTTCTATATCTTGGTTCCTGATTACCAGATGTTAGCGTAGAAGTATGAATTTGCCTACCCACCATTCATCACATATAAAGTAAAAGCAGTCTTCCTGTCGATTGAAACTTCCTATTAAAAACAACCAGCCAAAGTTTCAGGCATGTGAATGCAACAGGAAGGTAGGCAAGTGTGTGCGAAAAAAAGGGCGCCTTGATATACTGTATAGTTTTGGATCGTGAAAAGGCCCCTGTTGACTGTGTAAATAAAAGACACTTTGTATACGTTAATAATAACAAAGAAACTGGTGAATTCTCTGAGTGATTTATCACACCTTGGGACATACTAGTTCATATGTCAAAATTCCATTATGCACCATAGTACGGTAGTTATGACAACATAAAAAAGGGTGGATGTGCCAGTAATGGCCTTTAGGTCCCTGTGAATCGTGAAAGAGTTAGTGAAGCTCTAAATTAAACATCAGAGTCTCCAGCTCTTAACGTATTTCATGCACCATTCTCTTTGTTCTTTTTTCTAGCTTATGTCAGGCCATTGTCCCTGTATTCGCTTTCATTGTCCCCCATGCTTGTTCTCCTGTCTCCTACCCCCCATTTTTTCTCAATGTCTGTGAACTGTGTCATGTCCCAGTCACCTCTCCTATTCCCCTGCATCCTTACCCTCCTCTTACACAGCTTTCTCTCTTTTGTCATCTATTCTGTTACAAAACCCCCTTCGTCTTTTATTTGCACCCCTGCTTTTCACCAACGCCCAACCTAAACAAGAGGTTGGGATGCGGGAGTCCCTTACAATTTCAGAAACCCTTCCACACATTCAAAACCTTCATCCTTTTGAAAAAGTGACAAGTCAAATGTCAAAACACACAGCCAGGCCTTACGCTTCCCTTCTGAATATTTATCAGCAGGCTGCACTGCCAAGCGTAGGAACATCCAAGTCTCTCACCTCAAACAGTTGGAACACTTTGCTTTGTGAGAGCACAGCTGCTCTATAGAAAAAGAGCCATCAATAGCTCAGGAAGCTCAGGGCCCTATCGCACACTTATACATATTTATTGTCTCTGCGGGATGCTGCGTTGGATGGAAGCACCTTATCCATCTTAAATACAGATTGGAAAAACGCAAGGACAAAATCTGCTTGCACGGCCAGATCATAAGGGAGCATGCGATACACATTAAGAGTGTTCTCTAGTGAGAAAAAGCCAGCGAAGCTGCAAGGGCATGTCTCTCAAGTATCCTAAAAGTCTCTTATGCCTATGTACCTGTTTCCTACCCCTCCAGTCTGAATGTGATGCTGTGAACTTTATGATGGACATTTATCCATGTAACAGAGTCACAGGCACTCTATAGTTACATACCGCTTGCCTTTATAACTGTCCATAGAAGGAAACTTAGGAGGTGAGGTGTAGGTAGGGGACAAGGATGATCCTCCAAACTAGGGACTCTTGGGAGGTATGATGTTGTAACATCATTAATCTGTGTTCCTCATGTTCCTACCAACACAATAGGCTGTACAGGGAGCAGGACATAAGACATCAATACTAGGATTTGAGGCCCAGTCGCAGCTCCAACCTCTTGTGACCCACTTGTGGCCAGCGCATTATTATTTATTGGTTTATATAGCGCCATAATATTCTGCAGAGCTTTACAGTTTCTTCCATCATATGTGCGTGTTGTACTACTGTTTCTAATTCAGACTTACTGTGGTGGATATCAGACTCCACTCAAGTTCACTTCCAATACGAGACACAAAGAAAGCAGATTTTGTTTTCTCCTCCAACATCAAAAGCTCTGTCAGCACTCAGATCTGGCCAACAGGGGCAGGTTCAGATAGGAAAGCCGGGTGATTCTAAACAATGGGTCTTAATGTAGTGAAATGGAGTGTGACAGGCAGCCCCTTCTATAGGTTCTGTGTTATACAGCTGGGGTTAATCATTGTGATCTACTCATACAGCTTGTAAAGCAAACAGCCCATGAAACCAGCTTCCTACCATTTCCAGATGAGGTTTTTTTGCTGTATCAGATATTGATCAGGTGTTGCTGTCTTTCACTGTCACTCTGCATTAACTATTGTGCTGCAGACATGGGAACTGCCGGGAATTTTCTAAAAAAAAATGTTTTTGTTAAAAGAAGTGGGTACGAGCCAATAAATTATGGATATTTATCTGTTTTAACCTTTCAAATGCAGAGGGCAATATAGCCAATGGACAGAGTGTGTTTCTTTGAGGGAAAGCAATAGAGGGCCATCCCCTATTTTCCTGTTTGAGGAAGGATGCCCAAGTCCTCTTTAAGAACAGGTCCTAGTGTTTGTATGAATATTTTTGTGGTAACGAAATAGTGAGTAGGTTAATATATCTATTTTTTAAACAAATATTTAAATGGGTCCAGCCTCAGTAAAAGTGTACGCATCACCTTCTGACATTGAGGAGCATTGTGCTGCACCTTAATCCAATAGTGCAAGGTTCCTGATTCCTTATCATTAATGAGGTACCTTGTTTCCCTGGCTTCATTTGTGCAGCGGGCCACAGGCCGCGTTTCTAGCTCAACTCAATGATGTTAATGTTGCGAATATTTCACTGTAGTACATTGAGAAATAAAGTAGCCTTTCTGCGAAACCAATTTAGACTTTTTTTTAGACAGATTCTTTAAAAGTTTGATATAGCCCAGAATACACTTGCATATGAACCATTTTGCAGTAAAGAGATACCCAAATGTACCATGAACCTCGACCAACATCTTACCATCCTCTTAATATTCAGAATTGACCTTTATGCAGTTGACCTTCGTCATACGCGGGGTCACCTTTAGGTACACATTTTGATCCTGAATACAGTTGCATTATTTTTAAGGTAGAGACTAAGTTAATGCTAAATTGATATTGAGCCTGATAATTTCTGGTGGGGGCTGTGGGCTTACACTCTTATATTTACCCAGTAAATCCTGTGAACACTTAAAAATTAGTGGATGTGGCTTTAAAAGGGTCATTGTAACTGCTTCTCCCCTTACGTGCAAAGGATTCACCGTGTCTTGTAGCTCAGAATAGGTTAATCCTCGCAGCTCTACAGTACAGACTTGTATATTTTTTTTCCCATCAACAATTCCATTAATTTTTACCTTGCGCCCATGAGCCAGTGCTAAGAAAATAAAATAAAAGCTGACCAAGAAATACATTAGCTAGGAGCAACGAGACGGAGGCGCATCAGCGGTGCTCGGTTTCATTAGCCAAGGAGGGCTAGTACGAAACTACTCTTCCGTTCTCTCACCCTGGAGCCATTTCAATTTACACTTTCCCTGCAGTCAGTAACAGGATTCAGCAACACCTCCTATCAGTCACTTTCCAATCCTTCAACTGCAGGGTGCAGTGTACACATCTTTCAGCTGAAGGGCTGGGAAAAAAAGCCACAAAGTCACTCGACTCGGAGCTTATTGCAAATTGAACTTTCCTGTATTTAACAATGTGGCAAATAAAAAAAAAAATCCGCCTGCACGACTTCAAGCCCTTTGTGTATTGTGTGTAGTTTACATTATTCTTGTTTAGTTTTTCTTGGTCAGCCTTATAGAAAGTGACACTCCAGGGTTATAGGCACGAGTCTCACTTAAAAACGCATATTAAGGTATTTCTAAGTATCTTTAATATGCATTTACTAAAGAAACAATGGAAATAATAAATGATCTACCTTCAGGAGAAGCTGCAGCTCAAGAGCTGACTGGTGGTAAGTATATGACATCTCCTGCACGCCCAATAGGAGGGCTGAATTTGCGTGAAAATTTAAAGGGACCCCCTAGCTTTCATATGCTGCATATGATGGTTGGAGTGTACCTTTAAGAGCATGAAAGCGGTACTGAAAATTCTGTTGATAAGTATAGGTATATGTATGAAAATAGGTATATTTTCTGTGACGTGTTAATTCCTATCTGCGGAGGTTTCTAACACAGTCCCAAAACAAGGCTGCTGGGAGCAGTCATCATATCTAGGTGATTGTAGCTTTTATCATTGGAATGAATGAAATCACCTTCATTCATGTGTATTAAATATTTTACAAGAATGGCGATTTTGTTCAATTCTAACTTGTATGTTACCGACTCCATGTATATTTGCACTAGTCAGCTAATAAAGAGTTATTGTCATTTTAAATATTTTCACCATGCCCTATTATAACAGAGCTATAGAATCTGCGGCGCCGTATAAACAAATGTGACGTGACGTAGCAGCAAATGTTTTTGGCTAGTGCTTGGTTTCATTCATCAAGGGATTGAAACTGTACAGAATGAAATGTTTGGTGATAGGAGACGCCGTACATTTTGTGCATAGGCACATTCTGCTTCCTGCGCAACGGGTAGGCAACAGATCGCCTGATTCATCACAGGAAATACTACTTTATTCCGTTTAGTCTCTGGAAAAATCTGGTTCTGGATTTCTGGAGCTGGCCTCGCAACTTTGAAAGTACTATAAATCAAGCTGTCCTTTTGGATAGTTAGGTTGATAAATATGGGTTTTCTAAAATGCTCTGTTAGAGCTAAATAGGACTGCCGTAAATTATCATATTTTAGATTTTCTATGCTCTCATATTTGTAGGACTGACAATGTTTTGACAGAAGTTATTTTCCTAATCATTAAACCATATGGATGCCCATACATGTTTAAATACCGTAGGTACATGTTCAAAGTAAACAGTAGAATTTGGACCATTCCTTTGAAGCTGACTTTTTTTCTGGGTCATGATACGCATTACAACGTTACCCATTTTTGGTAGCCAATATAGACTCAACTAAAGCCCCTATATGATGTAGATTCTCAGAAGTGGCTGCACCAAAAATAAAGGGACAGTCTAGCCCCCAAAATTGTAATGTTATGTTTAGTGCATTTTTATATATAATGGGTTTTAATGCATGCAAACCCACTGACTGTCTCTACTGAATCCAGGGAGCATTTGTATGTAAACTGCTTGCACATGCCTCACAGCGATTCTATTAAAATTAACAAATCGGAAGCCAATCCCAAATTTGCTAAGAAACATTGGTATTCAGATAGCATTTGCAGGATATGATTGGCTGCTATTGACTAGAATCAGAGTTCTATTGGACATCTGCAAGAAGCATACTAAGGTATGCTCAAATGTTTCAGTAGAGGCAGCTGAGGAGGAATTAAATGAGACAGAAGCCTTATTTAACTTAAGTAACTACAGAATGGTTGTAGTGATGTACAGGCGGTAATGTAAAATGGACTCTAATATGCATTTAACATGAATATGGGCTGGAGTGCTCCTTTAATCACAGGTGGTTTATATTTCTTCTTTGAGAGGTGTAATCATTATGAACAAATATACCTGTTCCATGCAAGATAGCAAGAATTACTCACTACCCTGTGCTGCTGATTTTATAAATGACTTTCATCTCCAGCGGTGAGAGATTTACACCTGGAATATCTTTCACACGTAAGAAGTCTGGTGTTTCAAGACCATCTTATTTGCCTTTTTTTTCTTCCACCCTCCGGCCTTGCACTTGAAAGATTAGATGCTTTAAAGACATTCATTTTTTAGACTCTTGGTCAAGACTTGTAATTGGATTTGCAAGCCAAAAGCATTGGCAGGTTCATGGGAACCGGTTACAGATTAGTCTTGCCTGGGACTAGAATGAACTAAGGACAGTGACTCTTTTGGCAGGTTAGGTAAAATGAATTTCCCGCAAGACAGACTTGTATAATAAGCCTTGCAATATTGGCCATTTTTTTTTCCACAACATCTAATTTTCACACATTGCAGGCTATGACCTACAGTGCTGCCCTGCGGTATCTGGAAGTCAGAGGAGAAATAAGTTACTTGATCAAGTTTTATGCAGGAAAACGTTATAGGCAGTGGTTAGCAACATGTATAATCCCAATGGGTCCAGGAACAAAATGGCTGATATGGCCTAAGTATCACGCTCCATGATCATTGGTGGCTTGCGATTTACCAAACATCTTAAAGGACTTGTAATAAAACAAGGCCAGAAGAAAACCATTGTGTGCGCCTGTTAAGTATTGATGTCTTCGGAGTTAATAGAATGATCTTAAGCAGTTTAAAGTTCATTACCAATCCCCATTTAGACCTTTCGGTTTCGAAGAGCTTTCAATGTAGGCATCTACTCCAAACCCCATCCCTAGTCCCCTCCATGCTCACCGATCCTAGAAATTGTGTCTTTATGTAAAACATGTATTGAATAAGGACACATGATGAGATTGGGTTTGTTTTTTTCATACAGTCCACTATGTCTTTTAGGCCTCTCGTGCACTTTGTATATGTAATTATCACTCACTGACTGGTTATTCTGCTAAACCGGTGATCATTCTTCCTGTGTAATGGGTTAATATGGACTTTTTGTCAGTAGCTATTGACTGGTTCTTTTACAATTACAACCACAAAGTTAGCCCTGACCCTTACAATGATAATTTATTCACACCTTGAGAAGTTTATTGTTATCCTCAAACACGCTTTTGATTAGCTAAATATCCTATTTGATGTTTGCAAAGATAACCCCAAACAGATCTGAGGAATAAGAATACAATTTGGGGGAGATGTCCACCAGATGTTCCTTTTTATACAAGATTTTGAACTCCTGTATTTTATTTTATTTTATTTTTTGTTCTTCTACTCAATCCAGTTACTTTATTTTGAGAAGAAATACAAATGTAAAAATATATGGAATGTATAGTTTTAAATGGTAACATTTCATAAAAATATTGTTGTGTTCGTGTTCAACATCCATGATATTCATCATCCGTAATTTAGAATTTGAGTAATTTAGCAGTGGCTGGAACGACAAGATGGCCCAGATTCTACTCCAAAGATTAAACCTATTAAAGGTAGCAATGGGGAAAATAAAGATCAGCGATACATTTCATCTCAGTTAATGAATCTAACCAACAACTTACGCAGCACCGTTTACAGTCCATACATTTAAAGGATATGACAAAACGTAGAATTGCCAAATACGACAAACCGATACATTAAGTAAAGAGGGCCTGGCTCGTAAGATTAGAGTCAAGAGGGAATGGGGTATAAAAAAAACATAAGAGATAGGTAGTGGCACAGATGAAAGTAAGAGCGTAATAGTGCTAGATAAAGATAGGTTCTAGCTGAAAAGATTGTGCGCTTCTCTGAAGAGGTGGCTTTTGATGTCTTTCTCGAATATTGAGAGGGAGGGTGAAAGCTGGAGGTTAGATGGAAGAAGTGAATTCGAGAGGTATGGGGCAGCACAAGCCAAGTCTTGTAAGGAAGAGGTGAGACGGCCTTAGCCCACTGGAACAACAGAAAGCTCGAGTAGGGAAGTGTTTTGTCAAGGGAACGGAAATTTATGGGGGGGGGGGCAGTAACGTTGAGGGCTTTTTATATAAATATAAGACTTTATACCACTTTTCTACAGCATCATCAGTACATTTTATTAAAGTTATAAGCCTTTCCTTTAACTATGTGATTTTTACGCAGTGTTGCTTAATATAGTTTTTTTTATAAAAAAAAACGGGGGGGGGGGTGTTTTATTTCTAATAATAATATCAAACTTTGTAGAAACACGTTCAATTCAATATATCTCCATGTGTGGAGATGAACACAAACTGCTCCAGATGCTGCATTCTCACAAGAAAGAAAAGAGTCCCTCTGAGACAGAATTCTGCGGACAGTCCGTTTGGATTTCTGTGTCTCAGAAATGACTGGGCTCTTCCAAGAAAGATAAATCATGTCAGCGTGGTCTGTGCTTTCCCATAGGCCACAGATTTGTCATGATTACTCTTGTTTATATACAGACGGTAAGCTAATGGACACATTGTCTGTGCTCACCATTTTAAAAATGGCCATTTAGAAGGCCTGTTTACGCGTAGACACAATGAGGTTTCACCATGTAACATGACACATGCAGTTAAATGGTACACTTAACCCTTGAACTAACAGAGCATTATATTCTGATTGCTGGTGCTTCCAGACTTTCACTAACAGTCTTCTACAAGACTGGGAAGGGTTTATGCATTAATACTAATAATTATATTTCTAGATACAACTTTAAATTCAGAAGAACAACTGGGACCGCACCTTTAACTCCACCACACGCAAATTCTACCTACCACTTTATTTGTATTATTATTATTATTTCTATTTCTTGAGTACCCTATTATAATCGGTGTCCAATTCTTCACCTCATTTTGAGTCATATGGTCAGTTGCATATATTTTTATTTTTAAAAGGTAATTAAATAAAAAATAAAAACTCTGGATACACAACTTTCTGGCGCTCAGAAGGTTAAGGTGGTTTTTCAGTGCTATATATACTTCTATAGTGGCTTTTTACTGCGGAATAATGACAAAGCTGCCATGTGTGTGTGTGTATAGCACCCTTATTTCTGCTTCAGCGAGCTGGCCTCTCTCTTAGCTGCAACAGATGTTTCTGCTTTCATGGCATGTACCAGTGGCCAAAAGCCTCCCTCTCCCTTCCTAATCCCCTGGAGGTTGATATTAAGCTAAATGTGCTACCTCTGCGCTCTGCGTCTGTCATAAAGAGGGGGGCAGAAGGGGCCTGTTGGAGTGTTGAGTGACACGGGCACCCTAGAGACATTCCTAAACAGGGATGTTTAACCTATATGGGAACAACCTCAACACTAATGGACATTGGCTACTAACTGCTCACGGAGTAATACAACATTAAACGTTTTTTCAAATAAATGTAATTATTGAGTAAACTGCATTAAGCTTACCGCTGTTTTGTAAGGGCCAAAAAAACCCTCATGACTAGGTGGCAACCCTTCAGTTCAGTGGACATCCCTAATCTCTAGACTAGTCCT
Organism: Spea bombifrons; assembly: GCF_027358695.1. NCBI lineage: Eukaryota > Metazoa > Chordata > Amphibia > Anura > Pelobatidae > Spea > Spea bombifrons. The sequence goes on from NC_071088.1 coordinate 43,740,433, forward strand.
GGACTAGAATCAGACCTACCAATTCCTCTTCTTAAGCCGTTACGGAAAGAAGAGTTTACGGTGGTTGACGTTCATGTGCATATTTGGACAGGTTACAATTATTTGCTATAATTAACTTGCTAAGAGGATTATTTAGTCTTCGGAGAAGGGGAGATTGGGCAAGGAAACAAACAAACAAAAAATGACATGGAAGCACATCTAACCTCTACTAAAATCCATATTCTGTAAGACACCTTCCAATTTCCAAGATTTTAGTTACACCCCAGGTCTAGAAAATAGTTACTCCTAATGCTGCACAAGAATACAACAAAAATGTTGTACTAGCAGCAAACGGGTTAAAGAAAAACGAATGCCCTTGTGTTTCTTTTTCTTTTGCTAATTTAGTTCTCATTAAAGAGGCGCCCCTCGCATGCTCTGATTGCTAAATTACGGTTGAGAGGATGTGTTTTGGTACAGCAACACCAGCTTCTCTCCTTTTTATGGCAACAGGGCACTTGTCTCTGCAGACACGATGCTTGTTAATGACAGCACAGAGTTCGGATCATAAAGTGTCTCCTTTGGAACGCCTGGATTTATGGCACCAAAGTATCGTGTTTAATGTCTTTAATGTTCTACGGTGATGGCATTTAAACAGTGAGTAAAGACAAAGTGGAATTTGAAGATGAACCATCCAATGAAGGCTTGCAAACAAACAGCTAGAACCAGTTCAGGTAGATTCGGAAGACGCTCCTTTAACGTTCATATTTTTTTTTTACATGCCAATGGTCCATTACGACACAAAGAAAATATGCTATATATATATATATATATATATATATATATATATATATATACTTAACTAGAAGCCTTTAATTGCCTCGGTTTTAAATAAGGTTATTACTTTGTGTAGACTGCAGGTGATTCCATCTGAGGAAGGGACCTCTAAGTTCCCAAAAGCTAACGTGACTTTACATTCTTTTCTCACCCAATGAAAGATATCTCCAAGAAAACTGACACGTCATGTAATTTTGGTCCGTTGTCATGTCATGGCTTGGAACAAAAGCCCAACTCTCTCAGTTACTAACTGTCCCCGGCCATAGTGGGGAGTACAAGTGATATTCGTAAATTGGATATAGTCAAGTGTCGCTGGAATTTCTGTGTGCATTATTAATGAGTCCTCGGTGACTTTACGCTTAACTGTCTGACTTAATACCCGTTCCACGACTGTGTAGGTGTTTGCAGAATGCCTAATTATTCCATGTTACATTCCCAGATTATTGCTATATTTGGCATAGGGGCAGGGCTGAGCTGAACAGGTTGCAATTACTTGCTATAGTTAATTTGCTAAGAGGATTGGGGAAAGAAATGGAAAAAATGACGGTACATGAAAGCAAATTTAACCTCATCTAAAATCTATTTTCCTTCAAACGTTTCAGATTGTCAAACGGACACTTTTGTTTTAGTGGCTAACATGACATTGTGGGGAAGAATAATGTAAACTACATTTTATGTAGTGGTCCAATTCATAGAATCAAATCTAAATTTACATGTGTCTTAAAATGCAAAAAATACTTCTTTTTTAATCCTTTTAGCAGCATTGGGTGGTATCGTACCACTTTGAATAGTTTACAGAAAGACATTTGGGAATTTCCTTTCTAGCATACACATACCTAATTGTGTAGTAAAAATGAGCGATGGTAGACTCTAAAGTATGGATTAAATCAACAGTGTTTAAACCAGGTTTATCAAACCTGATCCTCAAGGGCCGTAATCTGCTAGTTTTAGGACTTCTCTAATTAACAAGTAATCAAACAAATTAACATTGTGTTTCCTGAGCGTGGAGTATCCTTGGTAATGTGAAAAGTGCCCTGTTATCCAGAATACTTGATGTGACCTCAAGCTTAAGGTCAGCACTTCTACGTTTAGACATTGATTACTAACGTTGTACCTGTCACAGCTTGTTGGAGTTCTCAACATAACAGGGTTTTTAAAATTGTGAATTCGCTGAACCTGAATGATGTCAAACTGCTTATTGTGTTGTTGTTGTTATTATTATTGTTATTCATAGCCAATAAAGTTGCTGCACAGTATGTGTAGTATATTGACAGCAACCTCTTACCATCATTTTGAGTCCCCCAAACATGAATGGTGGTAGCATTTTCTCAGTTTGGGAATAGTCGTGAGTAAAATGCCACCATAGTAATTAAGGTTGATAGAAGTAGATATTTCCAGGCATGGAATACAGAAGATAATGTATATGTACACAGGGACAGAAGAACCACATTTATCATTGTAGGGTTTGTATAAGACAGCTGACCTATAAGAGGGTTTAGCCTTATTAAGGGATATACGCATGTGGAATTTGGGATTTCAGGCCCGCTTCATATTGAAGTGAGATTTGCTTCGACGATTGGCAGATGGGTGTAGTGACTGGAGGTTACGAGAGCAGTATTGTGAATGGATTAGAGGGATGGGGACAGATGGATTGGTGGGATGGTCTGTGTATGCACAACGTTGGGGCATACTCTTAGCAACTACAAAGCTACCAACTATGGTGTTCATGTGAAAAGTCATTCTACAGCAAATATTGTGTGCGTGAAATAATGATGCCACTGACATTGGTGGAAATGGTCATCTGCCTGAGGAATCCTCAAGACTAGTGGCTCTCTGGGCACACCAACATTCCAGGTTTTATAAATCTCCCTTTTGGAATTAAATGTGGCAGTTACTAAATCTGGTAGGGTTCCCTGAGGACAGGGTTGGGAGCCATCAGACTCATGGTCAGTAAGGCCTGATTTGAGAATAACACAGGCTTTGCTTTACTGATGGGTAAACTAATGGGACCAGCACAACAAAATTTTGTTGAGTAGTCTGCATTCAATTAATTCCACAGAAACATGTATTTGGAGGGCTGGTCTGACTAACCTATAGAGGCTGTCCATCTCTCAACTAAAACAACATAAACTATGAATGGTTTCTGGTGGAGTGAAAATTGAGTTTAAACTTCAAACATCCCACTATTATCTGTCTCTTATTTTATATATGCATGCATATTTCTATTTTAGCATACATATGCAATGACCATAACAAGAATTCCCAATCCAGATAGTGAGGAGTGAATGATTTTCACAAGTACTTGTTCACCCTGGCCCCGGGATATTCACATGATGCCTCCCAGCTGTTACATGACTACAACCCATATTATTTCTCTCACTGGGGTTGTATTCCGTCATCAGCTCCACAACTGCCAACATTCCCGATTTGGTTGGATACACCTACTTACAACTGGTCAGTGCCCTTATGGTTATTCACATTCAGAAACAAGTGAATTGCCTGAATAGTTTTAAAATGGGGATTATACATCAGTGATAGTGGGAGGAAGGTTGATCCAGAAGAACAGTAGATGTTCCTACGACAATTTCTGTATGTTTGGTAGTTTTGCCCTTGTATGTAAATCTCTTCTCTCAACTAATATAAAGACCTGAAAACATAGGCAGCGCAAATGATGTTGAAGCTGCAGCTATGTTAGCTCAGATTATGTCAGTAATTGAAGACATTCCATTCATAAATCACAGAAATGGAGAATATCCTGAATAGTACTTTTCCCAACAGGTCCCTTTGCCAGTGTTGGAACGTGGTACTGTCATACTGCAATACTTCAATACTATTGGCTATCAAGGCATACGGTAGCAGTAATGATGGCTGTTTTGCATGCTTGAGAGATTATCATGCAATTTAACTTATTTTGACAAGTAGCAGAGAATTATCTAAAGAGAGACCTCATTTAAAAATTATGTTTTAAATTTAATCACTCCCATAAATCCCTGCTATGTGTCACTGCTTGTATCACCAAATTGTCTCTAGTGTGGTAGGTATGACTGCTTCTGAATATTGCAGTTTATGATCGATGAGGTAGGTGCGTCAGACAAAGATTACTAATGATAATTAATAATCTTGGCTGAGATTATTAAAATTCTCAACTGCAGCAAAGCACAAAGCACACATTTTGAATTTGTGTAATTTAATACCCCAAAAAAACAGTTATTGCGGTTTCCTGCTTAGTATACATAATATATGTATTCTGACAATATATATATATATATATATATATATACACACTAATGTATAGAGAATATAGATATTGAAGATTAAAGTAATCTCAAGGTGCAAGGTAATTGAAAAGGTTTCTTTAATGTTAACATTTTGTTCTGCATACTTAATCAGCCTAAGTAATTATGGTTACAGATTTAAAGGGACATTCTAGTCATCATATGAATTTTAATGCATATGATAGCCGAGTTTCATTTTTGAATTAATTTTCATGGTGTCCCCCTTACAAATGAATCAAGGCATTCTGCACCCCCCAATGTAATTCCCCCCCCCTTCATTATCTCCTGCACATCTCTTGCCACTATGCCCATGTGCATGAAGTGCTTGTTTGTGCGGCTGAGAATTTCAGAATTAGTCGTGTTACCTTTGCAACATTTTAATTTAAAGCTAAGATGGTAATAATGGAATGACCTAACGCTAAAGTGTTAGATCAGTATTTTCTGTTCTGTACCCTACTTTGATTTCTTTTTTAACCCCTTAAGGACAATGGGCGGTCCCTAAACCCATTGAAAACAATGAATTTTGAGCCCGTACATGTATGGGCTTTGTCATTAAGGGGTTAAAGTTTCCCGTGCATTTCGTATCAAAGTAGTATTTCAAAGTGGACTCGCTCATTTTTGCTATGGCTCCGCTTAGGTAAATTTGTAAAATTGCAGAACATGCTGTGGTTCCACAATGCGAAATGCGTCAGTTTCACTAATCTATGTGCAGAGATCCCTGTCTGATTAGTCCTAGGATGCTTTTATATTTCATATTTCTGCTGTGAGACTCCAAATTATAACTTTCACAGCTCCCCATACAGCAATCAGTAGCTGCTTTTAAGATGAAATTGCACACAGAAAGATTATGATAGCAGCAGTGGGTTACCACGTGTTGCAGGGATTTCTGACATTTTTCTCACATCAAGCAAAATACTCGTCCCTTTATCTCCTCCCGATGTGTCACCTGTAGAAAGCCTTTTGCATTTGTTGTCTGAAACAAGGGTATCAGTGCCTGCAGCTGACATGGCTGGGAAATATAATCTCTTTCCTCTGTTTCCCCAAGCGCTATATAAATATATATCTACACTACTGTTAAAAAGTTTGCGGTCACTTAGAAATGCCCTTGTTTTTGAAAGAAAAGAACATTTTGTCCATGAAAATAACATCAAATGGATGATAAATACAGTGTAGACATTGTTAATGTCGTAAATGACTATTGTAGCTGAAAACGGCTGTTTTTTTTTATGGAATATGTTTATAGACATAAAGAGGCCTTTTATCAGCAACCATCACTCCTGTGTTCCAATGGCACGTTGTGTTTGCTAATCCAAGTTTAAGTTTAAAAGGCTAATTGATCACCAGAAAACCCTTTTGCAATTATGTTATCGCTAGAAATGCTCTTGTTTTCTATAAAAACAGCTAAGTGACCCCCAACTTTCAGGCGTTAGTGTGTGTACATACATATTTTCTATTCTGCTAAGTAAATACTTTTGTGAGTACACAGCATGCATGCATTGTACATAGATATGGCAAGGAAGCACACAGGTATATTTGTGTATAACTGTATATATTTAGAAACATTTCTCTATGTGAGTGCTTAATGTATCTACATGGCCATTTACATATATATATATATATATACACACACACACACACACACACACACACACACACATACTATATGGACAAAAGTATTGGAACACCTGACCATTACACGAACAGGGACTTCAAACCCACAAATTTGAAAGCATAAACTTGTCCAAGATGTCTTGGTGTGCGGAAAGGGACATACCACCACAACATTTTGGACAATGCTATGCTTCCATCTTTGTGGGAACAGTTTGGGGAAGACCCTTTTCTATTCTAGCATGACTGTGCCCCAGTGCCCAAAGCAAGGTCCACAAAGACATATTTGGATGAGTTTGGTGTAGAAGATCTTGACTGGCCCTGACCTCAACCCCATCAAACACCTTCAGGATGAACTGGAACGGAGATTGCGAGCCAGGCATTCTCATCCAACATCATTACCTGACCACACAAATGGTGTACTGGATGAATGGGCAACAATCCCCACAGAAACACTTGTGGAAATCTTGTGGAAAGCCTTCCGAGAAGAGTGGAAGCTGTTATTGCTGCAAAGGGGGAAATAACTACAAATTAATGTCTATGTATTTAGAACGCAGTCATAAAGGTTCCTGTTGGTATAATGGTCAGATGTCCATACAGTCTATATATATATATATATATACATTGAGTATACTTTCTGTAAGTGATTAACCCCTTCAATCCCAAGGGTTTTTGGTACCTCAAAGCCCAGAGCAATTTTGCCATTTTTGGGGTATGTCGGTTTAGCGATTATTCTCTGTTCCTGTGAATAGTGTACATATGTAAACTATATATTGTTTTTTCAAGGAGAGATAGAGCTTTCATTTGATACCATAGTTGGATGATTAGCAGAAAATTTAGAATGAGAAATTTAGTAAAAACTAGCGAAGATTAGAAAAATAAACTAATTTTTTTTTACATTTTCCCTCTGAATCCTCACAAAATAAGGTAAAGTGATGGAAAATCCCCTCCAAGTTTATCAATTCAGGTTTCCTGATTTCAGAAATACCTAATTTATAAAGATTTTCCAGACTTTCCCAGCACCAGGGAGCATACTATTAGGTGTACAATTTTGTATAATTTTTATGCCTATGGCTTAACGGGTTTGGAGGTTGTGAACGGGGGCAGGAGCGTTACACTGGGTAGATGTTATGCTAGGGCAATGGGATGTAAGGTTTTTTTAAGAATTTTTTTATTATCTTTTTTTATATATTTTTTTTAATTTTTTTTTTATTTTAATTGTTTTAAATTTTTTTGTATTTTTTAAATTTTTTTTTTTACACAGTAATGGTAGGAGGTCCTCCTAGGGACCTCCTGAACATGCCAGTGATGTCACAGTGACATCACAGCTTACATTATAAATTTTTTTTGTATTATTTATATTATTATTTTAATGATTTTTTTAATATTATTTTTTAAATGAATTAACTTTTTTTTTTTTCAGCTTTTCTCTTACAGGACGGGAGGGGGAGTGAGAGAGATGGTCTCTCACTCCCCTCCCCGCGATCCCCCTGCACCGATCACACTGTGATCTCTATGCAGGTCCTCACAGACCTGCATAGAGATCCTAGCGTCTCTGTGCCTCATCGGAGGGCAGGATATCCCCGCAGGGGATATCCTGGCCTCCGATGACCTTCCGGGTTACGTCAGCAGTGACGCAACCCGGAAGGGAATGCCCGATCGCGCGTTTGCAACTGCGCGATCGCGCGATCGGGCAGTTTACCGGTAACAGCTTACCGGCTTTCATGCCGGAAGCTGTTACGGGCGATCGGACAGCAGAAAGCCGGCAAAGCCGGCTTCTGCTGTCAGTGGGGAGTCCAGGCTGTCAAACGACAGCCTGGTCTCCCGTGCAGCGGCAGGGATGTGTCCCTGACGCTGCACGAAGGGCTGGACGTACCGGGACGTCCATAGGGGTTTCTTTGTGGGCGTTTTTTGGACGTCCCGGTACGTCTATAGGGGAATGAAGGGGTTAAAAGATAGGAATGTGCGGATCTTTGAGCACCATCATAGTCAGGCATAACTAGAGCTAAAGGAGACATCGACTCAAGCTAAAATCAAAATTACGGTATATTCCATTACACATATGTGTCATGCTGTGTGATTGCATTTTAAAAAAATATTCAAGAACAAAGGCTTTGAGAGTGGAACTGCACCATAAGAGGCCACATTATAATGTCATTTTAGAAGTTTTTTTTTTCATTTTCCATCTCTAAGGACATTTGAATCTGCGAGTCAGTGACTGCGAAATCCCATTGCAAAGTTCATCAGGAATCGTGTTCCAGCTGCTGGAGTGATAGATAGGTTTAATTACACTGAATTACTGCGGCAGCAACCGCTCCGCTCTCCCCAAAGTCATTAAAAAGAAAAGATTTTTTTTTCTGGGCTGGTCACTGGCCCAGCTAGGGCCTTCTGAGTGGACGCCTAGGGGTTCAATGTAGGTCTGGAGGTCCGAGGTCAACAGCAGCCTAGCCATGTCATCTCTGGCTGATTTCCTCCGAGTCTTACAGGCTTGGGCTTCGTCTGGATCGGCAGTTCATTGGCAAGCTCTCTGACTTTAAGCGGAACGCTACAAATTACGTTCGCACTGTCAACTCTTTTTGTGACCTTGTCTAAGACCATAAATTCCCATCTCCCTCAGGCAGAAATAAATAGAGATGGAGATTTGTGTACACTGGCAATCCCATATTCCCATTATCCCATTATAATGACTACAAACCAGCATTGCCAAAATCTCATGCATCTTGTGCTTACTGTGAATAATTAAACAGCACGAAAACACAGAGACTTATTTTGTTTTATGCTATGTGCTTCTGGGGAAGTGGTTCTGTAGCCATAGCAACCAGTGCAATGCGTCTGCTGATTGGACTTCATAGCGAGCCACTATGGCGATTGAAACCAGTTTTCAAGGTTTGCACCGGAATCACTTTTTATCGCCTTATTATCATGCAAGCTGATAATAGCATATTGCTGTTTTTGAGAAATTATATAAACATCATAAGGGATGAGAACATTTTTTACCAAATAATATTTTTTAGTATCGATTACCCCTCAATATCTATGGGCAATCCAAAGGCCTAACGCACCAGTCAAATGAACAAAAAAGGCTCAAAGAGGATATCAAGGATGCAATTGAGGGATAAAGTAGTTCAGAATTCAATATATAAGACATAGATGATCATAACTACAGTAAAAAGCATCAATTTCTTTTTCAGGTTTCCAGGATGGCGGTGGAGACTTGTGAACAATATACAACGTGCAGAGAGTGTCTAAGCTCCGGGGATCCTCACTGCGGCTGGTGTGTGCTGCATAACATGTAAGTATCGGTGCTTAAGGCCGAGGCATGTATACCTACGTATGTGAAAGGATGCCATGTGGGCATGAAATAGATTAAAAAATCAAGTAAACAAATGCTATCATAATTGTGATTTCCTTAGATGCAAAATGATGATTCATTTGGAAGACCATACTTGCGTCTAATCAGAGAGTATCTCTTTGGTGAATACTTAATTGAAGTAATTTAACCATTGTCTAAATCAGGAAACTCCAGGCTTCCATGGCCACAAGCTTGGGGAGATTCGGCATAATCAAAATATTTGCAGTTGATAGAATTACTTGTGTCCCAGCAAGAATGTACAAAATCCCTGGTCTTTTTGGTAGCCCTCGACACAATCCTGCTCTAATTTCTGTCCCCTGTACAAGACGGTACAGACCCAAGACGGCTTCATCTATGATCAGGCTGCCGTTGTCTCTATGTTATAAACAAGATAGAAGATGATAAAACAGCTTAGAAAACGTTATCGAGCCAGAGTAACGGCAGCCACTTAGCATTTATACCCAACATAAATACCACAGTACACAGAGAGTTTCAGGAGAGCATTAGCTGGACAGAATGACACACTGTTTTCTGGCAGTATGGGAGCCGTGTTCATTTCGGTGGCTTTTAACAAGTTAGACAGGTGTCATGTTGGGTTTACGTAGAGTTTGTCTGCCAGAAATTCTATATCATATAGTGAGTGGAACGTGCTTATCTCATCAAGATACTGAACTATAGAACTACAATGGGTTTAGTGTTAGTTTTGTGTAAAATGGTCGGTGGTTCTTAATGACATGCCTAGAAGTTTCAAACTAAGTGAAGCTCAAGACTAATACTAATTTAGTAGTCTAATGACTTCTCAACTGTGGTAACCACCTAGACCTAGAAGCCCACAGTTGTTGTTGAGGAAGGGCATTTAGAAAGTATTATAGTACACTAAACTCTAACGTTTGTGATAAAGTGGCAATTAATAATTATAAATAAGAGAAAGAAAATCTTTATCTAATTATAGATAAAGAAAATCTAACTACAAAATGTCATTTCTTTTTTTGTCCATTAAAAACACGCACACACAGTTATATTTAAGAGTTTTACTAGATGGAGAATAACCATACATTTTACTGAAATATTTTTTTCTTCTTTTAATGTGATTATAAACAACAGGTGGTGCGTTGTATGCTGTCGGCTAGTAAAATTTAATCTGCAGTAGGTATAGTTTTAACAGTGCCACACGATTCCAAATAACCCTTTCTTAAAAAGAAGTGAAAGCTCTAGAATTTGCCCTTAAAGTGCAATCATTTCCATGTCATTGGTGGTAAAGAAAGAGAAAAAACAATAGATTTTACTATGGTAACCGGTGCTATCTTCTGCAGTCTGGCAGTTGAAAAGGAACAACTACATTATAATATTTGTGGTGGAGAATTAATAAAGAAATTCCATTTAAAGCTAAAATCCAAGTCTAATGGATTGCTTCCTTCCGCAGGTGTTCCCGAAAGGATAAATGTGAGAGAGCAGAAGAACCATTTCGATTTGCAGCCAATATCGAGCAGTGTGTAAAGGTTATCGTCCAACCCAACAGCCTCCCGGTGTCTGAGCACAGCCTACCGGTACGACAAAAGAACTGATGTGCTAAATAAAATGGGTGTGGGATAAAAATGGAAATAGGGTCAATATTTACAGTGTGTGCAGAGATTTAGTGCAGACCCGTTACCATATCTCGCAGTTGGTATATGAACATTTTTCATTGTAGAGCTCTGCAGACATCTTCAGGGTCAAACGTTAACATCTTCAGGGTCAATGGGTTGGTTTGAAGAAAGGAATCCATCAATGGATAATAAAGAGGGTTGTTTGGTGTCTTTCTCTTCACAGCTGACATTTGAAGTCAGTGATGTTCCTGATCTCTCGGCTGGAGTTATATGTTCTATCGGTAACCTCACCCAGGTTGAAGGACGGGTGTATGGTAATCGCATTGTATGTGTATCACCTGCTGCAAAGGATGTTCCCACAATACCCTCAGACCAAGGTGAGTTCCAGCAGAGATGGCCCTACCAATAAAGACGTTTGAACCCTTACATAAAACCACTGCAAACCGAGAACCGACAATTAGCATTATCTGTTACCGAAAGCCTCTATTTTATTATAGATCACCAGTATCAGCCAATGCATTCCCATAATTCCACTGCATCTGCAACATGAATGACAAAAAATCTGCCAGCTTGGAGAAGATTTCTTTTTGTGTTGAAGCTTTAGGCCCAGCTGGGAGCCTGTATTTACAGAAAAACATGGATTATCCCTTTTAGGGGACAGGGAGAGTAGGGGATTACGTCTTGGTGTCAAGACAAAAAGAGCATAACAGAGCAGTTAATATATCTTTTTTAGAGGAATCTCTAACAAGAGGAGTCCCGCTCTACTTGTCAGTTGGGGTTCTTAAAATGCGTTGCTTCCAAGCTTCTATATTTTTCTGTCCAGCTCTTAAATTTCACGTAGATTTGTCCAGTGCTCTGTGTACATCCATTAAACATGGTCCATAAATAGAAATGCACATGCTCAGTATACTGCATCAGCCCCACGAACAGCAGGTGCGCAGATTAACCTAAACTAACAAGGAAATTAAATCCAGAGTTCATTCAGAGTAATCAAACCGCATTGAAGAATACTGCTTGTATTGAGTTCTGGAATGATATATTGAATGAGAGTTTATATATATATATATATATATATATATATATATATATATAGTTATATATATATTGTACTGGTTATGTACACTGCATATATGCCATAACACATTTGTCAGATGGTACCATGTTTACATGTTTATAATCCACACAGTAATCCAACAGATTTATTCTCCGTATGTCTTCGTATCCCTTTGAATTATCTTTGTTTTGCCCCTGTAGACTGGTTTGGGGTGGAACTTCAGCTGATCTCCAAAGAAACTGGGAAGACTTTTGTCAGCACAGACTTCAAATTCTACAACTGCAGTGGCCACCAACTGTAAGAATGTCTGCTTTATTAATGATCTGAAAGGTTTTATTTTCTGATTATCATGGGGGTCGGGTATAGTATTCAAACTGGAATTTTTTTCGATGGATCGAGGGTGTGTGAATGCGCATGGAAAGGTACATAGCAGCGATTGTGAATGAGGCTTACTAGTAGCTAACATTATACACTATTAACAGTATTAACATTATTAATATAGATCATTAGCATTTGTAGGAATCCGGTTTGCATGATACAATTCATTTTCTAGATGGGTTCTACTCGTCTTAGTATGGTTTGCCAAGTGTGTGCCAATGAAAAACTGGTGGCTCACAGTAATTAGAGCTGGAAATACAGACCTGAGAGATTCATGAGAGGTTGTGTCAAGCATACTTTATTTTGATTAATTGATAAAGGCATTATTTATTTGCAACACTCTTCACTGACTTTGCCAGTTATGCCAACCACAGTATGGCTACAGTGGGCAGCCATTTTGTTTTTCTCACATACTTTACAGCAAGTGTGTATTCTTGTTTTTTTCCCATACAGCTGCTTTGTGAAAACGGTGTTCTCTCACAAAACATCTGTGAAAACAAGATGGTGGCTCTCCTTACCTTTATTTTTATGATCATATAAAAAATACATCGGTTATTGCCCATGTCAATTTTAAAAGATAAAAAAACCTTACAAAATACAATATACATTTTTCTAAAAATGCTCATAATATTATTTCTACATATTTTTTATTTTAAGAGGTTTTACACATCAATAATAATAAGAATGGCAGATTGTCAATGTACCCTTTTTCTGTTATATTTTGTTATCAATGTCTAAGCTTATTCTTCATCACTATAACATGTCCTGGAGGTTCGCATACAGTGAAGCATTACCCGAATAGTTTACAAATTCTCATTATTTTATACAATTAAATGTTTGGGGTTTTTTTTTTTTTTTTTTTATAAAGCATTAAAATTAACTTGATATAAGTGTCCTCATTAACAATTCCAATAATGATTCCTTTTTCTTATGAATCCCCCAATACTGCATGAGTTCGCCAATGGAAAAACCAATACTGCATGAGTTGGCTTATAGAGAAACCTCCCTGATAGGAATTTTGTGTCAGTAACTGCTGAGCTTATGGCTTTCAAAAAAAAAACCCCCAGAGTGATTTAATGACCACGGGTTGGAGGGCACAGCTGAGAGAGAGCGACAGTAAGATGATGTATGTAACTCAGGTGTTTAGATATGCCGTGGTATAAATATTGAAACCATGTTGATGGATGGAATGTGCCACAAGTGTGTAACCGGAGATGGTAATAGCAAATATCTGTATATTTAATGTATGTCAATGTGAGGCAGTGTTTATGCTGCTCGAGTCATATTTGGCTTCAGGGATCCTGTATTGTTTATCCTCAGAAATGGCCACTATATATGCAGAGGAAGCTTATGTTTACACAAGTTGGCTGGTTCCAGAGATGTCCGTCTCCCCCCCCCCCCCAAAACCTCTTTGGCTTGCATGAAAAAATAAATATTGGATCTTAGAAAGAAAGCAGGGCATGGGGAGAAGACCAGATTGCAGCTCGCACCATAATCCATTTATTTAACCGTTTCTTTCGGTTGTTTTAAAATCCTTGCTATGGGAATTATCCGACATCTCTGTGTAATCCCGATCTCTATGTGGTGGGCCCTGCATATCAACGTGTCATCAGCCTGTCTATCTTCTGATCCATCATCGGCTATTTAATCACCCTGCTAATATACATACAGGGATGTTTATAAAAACACGCAATGTTTAAGGCAAGTCGTCTAAAACCTACCATTAATATCGTTATGACCATTTATTATGTCGGCCGCAGATGACTCTAAGCCCCTTCTCAATGCGGTTCACTGCTATTTAGGAAACTGAGAAATAATGGAGAATTTATACGTCTCCCGTGAAACATCAATACTAGACAGTGCTGGGTGTGTGGTCCTGTCTGGCACAGACTTTTATAAGCAGACTTATACAATTAGGAACCTTTTTACATTTGTACCTTATTGAAGGCTGTACAAATCCCACAGGGTAGGTAGCCTTGGCTTCTGCCGTTTTATAGCTTACTTGACAAAATGTACAGGAACATGAAAATAGTTTGCACTTGCGAGTTTACAACGTGCTGATAGACAATAATTACATGCAAAATGGGAATAGATTAAAGTAATAAGAGATATTCAGCCCATATTTATAACATTTCTCTTTTCTCTTCTACCAACTTCTTCTAAAGCTGCCTGTCCTGCGTGAACAGTGCGTTTCGCTGCCATTGGTGCAAATATCGCAACCTCTGCACCCACGATCCAACTACATGCTCCTTCCAGGAAGGCCGCGTCAACGTCTCAGAGGTAGGACGGTTCAAGAAGTTTAGATATTTAGAAGGACAGTCTAGCCATCAAACTGTATTTTTTTTGAATGCAATTAAATCCATGCAAATTAAAACACATTCTGGGGTTAAAAAATGAGATTTCTTTCTCACTTAACTCGTCCCCCAGCTTCTGCTGCTAAAACCGGGAAGCCTTAGTATGTAAGCTTCTTGCACATGCTCTTTAGCACTGTCAATGAAATTAACGGAAGGAGCCAATCATGTGTATATTTGCAAAACATCATGTGTTCGTATACCATACATGTTACTGGCTTCTGCTACTTTTATTGATTTCAGCGAGATATAGGTCCCATTTCCAACATTCACTAGAATGGGGGTTCTACTGAGCATGTGCAAGAAGTGTGCTGAAGAATGCTCCCTACTTTAAGTAGAAGCAGCTGGAGGAGGAGTTAAATGAGACAGTCTCCTAAAGCTATCTCCAACAACTTTAGGATGCATGTACCTGTTTACCTGTAGTACCATGTGCTGTATTTAACAAGAAAAGGGACTGGAGTGCTTTTGTAATTTTGCTGTAGAATACAAGTTCAGTATTTCACCATCTGGTCAGTTAAAAATAGTTTAGCGCCAATAGTAACTCTGTGAAAGCCATATGGCTAATATCTTATCCAGAAAACATTGCAACTGTACCAATGCTAGAAATGTTCCTGGCATTAACCCTTTTACATTTATAAAGGTATTCTGTCTGAAGAAATGTACAGAGGGTTGTATGAGTTGTCACTGACCAATACTGGCCATGAGAGTAAAAATCTGATATTTGCTTCAACATGCAAAGGAAGTGAGAACATGTTATTGTGACACCTCCTGTAGGTGAACCCCGGTTCATCTGACCCCTCTTCTGGTTGTTGGAGAGAAAAATGATTTGCGCATGTATCCATGCCACCGTACATTTCCATACCATACAATTCTTAGGCAACTGATTGGGGTTCCCTCAGAGGATGGTGTGGATGTGCTGGTGCCATCACAAAGGATCCTTTGGCTCACTCTGCATGTGCAATATCTAAAATGATGTATGATTTGTTTTCTGCATCATTGTAGTTGACAATAGAAAGGTTATTCATTATATTTCCATACAAAAACAATTCAACAGAAATAGTTCCAGATTCCACTGTTATTCAAGCCACAATATTATTTAATGACAATCTCAAGTGTGCTTAGGTGCTTTGCGACAATGAAAAAAATAATTGTATTCCGGCGCTGTGTATTTCTTATCCCCGGCCTAATGCTGTTTAAGTTACCAGAGGATAGTGACGAAAGCTCTGATGGATTGGCTGCTTTCTCAAGGGTTGTGCTGCATGCAAGGAGCTCTCTAGCAGAGCAAGTAATGAAATTAGTTAAAATATTCAGTGTGTATATATATGCATCTCCCTTGGGGACAAAAGTCCTGCAGAATGCAAGTTAACCGTACTGCTGCAGAACAGAAACAGAGGTACCTCTTGTAGCGCTTGCATAACAGACAGATTAATGAAGCATACGCAGGCATACTTTAATTAACTTAAACACTTGTCACTGTCGGATGCCTGCAAGTGTTTGAGGGAAAGGGTTAACACAGTCATAGGTATTCTGTGATCATAGGCTTCCAAACGTCTCGGACCTTGGCGTCTTCATCGTATACTGTACGTCTATAAGTCTGGCTTTATACTATTGGCAAGGCAAAGGCAGAAAACCTGCTCAATAAAAAGGGTTAGAAGCTTTATGGCTTGGAGAATATGCGGGGATGGATTTGACTACCATTGTCCCAACAAAACAAAAACAGTCTGTTAGGGATATGCCTAGTGTTCCTAATTCTCCTAATTTACCCAATACTTTAAGTTTTGTACACAGAATATCACACCATGCTTTAGGTTTTTTCCTGGTATCACAGCTGATGACTGTGAGGGCATCTAGCTCTATTCTGGAGCCATGGGAGCTCATAATGTCATTGCATTGTGTTTACAGAATGTCAACCTGAACATGTCTTCCTCATTCATACATGTCTTCCTCATTCATATCACTCATGAAAGATATTGTAACCATTTTGTTTCCTGTGTCCCAGGACTGCCCCCAACTGGTACCCACTGAAGAGATCTTAATCCCTGTTGGAGAAGTAAAGCCAATCACCCTGAAGGCCAGAAACTTGCCACAACCACAGTCCGGCCAGCGGGGTTATGAGTGTGTGCTGAACATCCAAGGGGTGGTGTACCGCATGCCGGCATTACGCTTCAACAGTTCCAGCGTGCAGTGTCAGAACAGCTCGGTGAGCGTTATTCCTAATACATAAATGTTAATTCTTTACTTATAGGCAACGTAGAAGGTCATTTCAGGTATTCTCTCAATATATTCATTAATATGGAGGCAACAATATATGCAGTACTTTTTACAGTATGTGCCATGGCAAAGTTAAATTGACAGAGACAACCCGATACAAAGATGCTTACAAACGACGGAGAGTTAGTTATCGTGAATCAACTTTTTGGTCAGATGTTCCCCAAAAGATTCATTTTTGTATATAGCTCAGCCAGCTTATAAGGGCAGAAAAGAAACTAAATGATTTTATATCACATACAATCTTAAAATTCTTAAATAACCACATTTTCGTTCTTTGGTCTGTGTTGTCCTAGGCAGACCAAAATAATGCCGCTGTGTTCCTACACCTTGAACCATTGTAAATTAGGATTCTGTTTTGAGAAGATGGAACATGTTATCTGGCTTTTCCCTGTCGCAGCCTGCGGGGGGTCATTTGGAGGAATACGACAGCAATCTGACAAAAGGGTTGAAGCAAAAAGCTAATTTACAACAGACTGATAAAGCAGAACGGGAAGTCTTATCAGTCTGTGCGAGTCCCAGCTTACGCCAACTTCATAGAATTCCTAATACAGTTGCTTCTGGCAGTGCGAGAGAGTGCGAGAAACACACAGAAAAACATTAAGCGCTTAAAGTAAATAACCAGGTTCCCTGGATAAACAGCTAGAAGCAACACTGTCTGCATATAGGTTAAATATTTTGGGGTAAACGCCATGCCAGGCAGTGGTGGAGTACAATATGTGGGATACATGCGCCCTGTTAATGGAATTAATGAATAGCCCACAAGACCAACCGAGATCAACAACTGCACCCATAGCAGCAGCTGTTCAATGTGGTTTGGATCCGATGAGAGTAAATGGAGTTGTAGTCTAACGGTGTCTGTAAACAGCAGGTCACAAATTTTCAATATGGGGGAAAAAACATACATACATACATAGTATCGTATTGTTACGGAAAATGATGAAAGCATGATAAAATAATGGAGAAATAAAGCACAAAAAAAAGTTATATATATATATATATATATATATATATATATATATATAACAGTGAAAATGTGTTTATTAGGATGTTATTTGCCCTGTTATTAAATTCCTGACAATATCTCAACTGTTTGTTATGAGACATTACTAACTTATTTATCCATTTTCAGTATATCTATGAGGGAATGGATATAAGCGATCTCCCAGTGGATTTTTCTGTTGTCTGGAATGGGAATTTTATCATTGACAATCCACATAATATCAAAGGTAACGCAATGTACTTTTTTTTTTTCTTCTTCAAATAGAAACCAGATTTAGCGTTTGCTACATATTTTTTCCATCATATCGGCTACTGGTTACGGTGACCTTGCTTAAAGGCTACATAAAAATGTGTTTAATATTTGAGAGAATTTTGACGCTGATGCTGATTCACATGCGCACCGAGATCTTGACTCTCGAAAGAGGCTTTGGGTTAATGACTAATATGGCAGTATTCCTCAAATCACTGCCTAAAGGAAATAGGGACTGGAACAAGGAATCAAACCAAAATTATATAGTACCGTTTTTCTTAAGTCTGTTTGTACATGTGATGATGTTTGCATATAATTGTCTTTAGGAGGGCCAGATTTACTATCCAGTCGGAAAAAGCTTGCTTCACTGTTGCCCTAAAATATTATATTAATAATGATAATAAAGTATTATTGATGTGGCTTACATTGGGCTGGGAAATGGGCTGCGTATGGTCTGCAGAAGGTTAAGCAGGCCCACTGCCAACATTTTCTAGTTCATAGTGACCTTAAAAATAGCCATGGTATTTTTCTTGCCTCATGGGTATTCTTTTCTTCTTTGAAGAATGGTAGGTGTTCTTCCAGGACAATGAATTATCTGTAATGGTCAGTAATATATTATCATGGTTCTAAGATATCTTTCTCTGGTCTCTCTACAGTTCACCTGTACAAGTGCGCGGCCCAGAGAGAAAGCTGCGGTATGTGCCTGAAGGCTCACCATAAGTTTGAGTGCGGCTGGTGCAGCGGGGAAGGGCGCTGTACTCTACACCATCACTGCTCTTCTCCCCAGTACCAGTGGCTGGACTGGTCCAGCAGGAACGTGAAGTGCACCAACCCACGGATCACCGAGGTGAGTTGGCTGGGTGGATCAAATAGCTGGAGGATGAGAAGGTGCAAAATATACAAATGGGACTCCCAAGTCCCCAAACTGACATTGCTGTTAGGTATTTTTCTTTGAAGTCAATTTGTGATCAAAGTATTGCCTGTGTTAACATTGGGGCCCTAATAAATCATTTTCCTTAAGGCCTCCAAAAACTGTTCCTCAGGGTCAGATAAGATGACATCTAGCAGAGGCAACAGTAGTTAACTTTGACGAATAACTTAAGGTCAGCCAGGTTTTATTTTTGCTGTGAATTCTAGAATAAATCACATGGAAACTTCAAACTTCCTTATATGGTAATAGTGTGTGTATGGGTTCATTTATAATATACACAATATATATTTATATATACATTTATATCTTTGTATTCTTTATACCCACACTACATTCAGAAAAAGAACTAACATTATTAAACTAGAAACGTAAAATAAGGAATATGATGAAATATTTTCTATATAATTTTTTTAATTTGCTCAATTTCTTTTTCTTTCCATGTGTTCTGTTCCATCTTTAACTTCAGTCTCAGACACACAGAATGTCCACGGGCTCATAGCTGTTAATTAAATAAAAGTGTGAGTGAAGTGCATGTAGTGAATCAATACTCTCAGGAAGAACATTTTCTTTCCTTCCTAGGGAGAGGAGCTGGAGATACTCAGGTCAACACAAGGGGGACATACGCTCTCCTGAAATGTCAATCAATAGCATAGCTCGTTTAAATAACCCTAGGGTTTCAGAGTCATCCTATGCGGCAGACACGTTTTGTTCTGATCAGCTGCCCTATCATTAACCCAACAAGCTAGACAGTCTCTTAACCCCTTAAGGACAATGGGCGGTCGCTAAACCCATTGAAAACAATGCATTTTGAGCCCGTACATGTACGGGCTTTGTCATTAAGGGGTTAATATGGCACTTCTATTTATAAACAAATAAATGCTAATAAATTCTGTATCCCTCTAAAGGGACCTGAACATGTAGGACTGGTTAGAGTTCTTTCATTCAAGTCCTAGCCATCTCTCCAGTTTTAGATGGGTCTATGAAAGCCATCTACTAAAGAGTGAAATTTGGCGTACTTCAGTTCTTTCAGCTCATAAGACACGTCTAACAGAGGTAATCCAATGTTCCGCTTTCACCAGAGTAAAATCTTTCCACAATTCCACAGTTTTGGTACATACAAATGAGCGTAACCAAGCATAATCGTGTTCAAGACGCTGATGCGGATTTCTTTTTGAGCAATACAATACAATGAGACTGATCTATTATTGTCTATAGAAAACATTGTTATAAATAATTAAAGCATTTAATCCCGGTATGGATGTTAATGCCGATTTGCCAGTCACTATTCAGCAAGTGCCCTTGATTGCAAACGTTTCTTCCAAGCAACCGCTAACTTTTGGATTTAAACAGACATTTGCCCCAGTGCCAGGTTAGACATACACCCTTGGGGTAGACATTCCGTAGCTTAAGAAACGTTGCCGTATATAACTCCCACCGGAGAAAAATAGGCTATAGAAACTTATTGTTATTGCTACATCGGCCGGCACTTCAGTTCTATGCACAGAAAGCAGGATATCTGCTGCCTCCGGAAAAAAAAAAAGTTTTTTTTCCCTCTGTATTTCAACATGAGGCCTTTTTAAAATAAATGAATAGGGTGAAATATGAACCAATTTTGATTTTCTGGCACCAGTAAAACAGGAGCACATTGCATTTTTTTTCCCCCCAAAGGAAAGCTGCCAACCGATAGAAAAAGACGGGTTTTGGTCTCTTTCTGCTTTCTATTAAAAGGAGTAGAAATCCTTCAGCATTTCCCTGCAGAATAATATGTTACTGGCAGCAAATGCATCAGCTTGTTTCATGCTCCCTCACAGTATATTTTATCCCTGCAAATCTGATCACCGACATTATTACGTTTTTCATGAAAATACAAAAAAAAAAACAGCCATCAGATGCTTTCTGTGTAAATATTAGTAGGTTTGTATTGTTCTATTTGAATTATATAAATATATATATATATATATATATATAATTATAGTATTATGAACTTTGTTGAGAAGTTTTGACTGTTTGTTTTTCATTGCTATTGGCTCGAGTAGCTATCTTCTACTTTTGTACCAGTTTGTTAGTGTGTGTGATTTTAAAATTATTCCACTGATTGCAACATCGCTAGAGAATCTGCTGGTGCGGTATAAAAAAAATGTGATGTCCCTCTTTGGGTCCCAAATGTCTAAGTCCCTCTTTTCTCCCCTGATGAGCTTCTTTAAACGTACATCACAGTATGAATGGAAATTGAGCTATGTTTCACTCTGAAGTTGCAATCAATACTTCTTTAAGTTGTTAAATTTTATTGCAAATCATGTTCAGAGCCTTTAGTGCTATCATTCATTACAATGATGTTCTGATAACCGCAGAATCTTGGTTTTCTGCACTGCTCCGTCTAGTCGCCTCTGCCAGCGCATGAGTTAAATGCCTTATTGCAGAGACAGCGGCGTAAGAAAACCAGTTGAGCGACAGGGTAACCGTGGCATGATTAGTCGGTCTTTTGTTTGGATTTGGCTCCAAAGGCTCAGGCGGTGCTCTGTGCCTATGAGCGGCGCTAATCACTACGAAATCCCCTGCAGGGTTCTTTCTGTGTCGCATCCAATGGCAAAGGTCATTGGAAATGCAAGTCATCAGACATGCACCGGGGAGCAGATGTGCCCATTGACAAATCGATTTGATGGGGAGTAGGTGGGGGGTTGGATGGAAACCAAGGCCTCCCTTGACTGCTCCAGTCTACAGGATACCTCGACAACTGTGGTGCCAACTGGAGCAGAACAGCCAGTCCTATTGTGGCCTCCATTTGGGCCCCTGCCCTATGTTCCCGCTGATTGTTAACCTTTTTAAAGGCTAATTCTGTAGTCCAGGAAAAATAGATTAATGTGGTGTCTTGCAAGATGTATTCTGTCTTGAGATGATGAGATGATGCTTCTGCCATGTTCAGTTTAGTTGTCCTGTTGATGAATCCTCATTCGCTTCATTTCTGGAGCCTCTACCCTATCTTCCAATTCTGACCCGAACCTGCCATTAAAACATTAATAGTGCTTTCTAAGCTGCATTTCTTGCCTCTGTGAATTGTCCTTATTCATCCTGCTTAAAGGCTACAGCCTAGCTTCACCTTAAACTGCTACAGCTGATCCTGGTGACTTACTCTTACATTCAGTAGAGACCAGGGATTGTGAAATCCTATGTGTGTGTGTGTGTATATATATATATATATATATATATATATATATATATATATACATACATACATACATGTATATGTGTGTGTGCATAAATACACTACTACTACCACTTTTGGGGTCACTTAGCTGTTTTCATGGAAAACAAGAAAATCACAGGCTGTGTAACATAATAGCAAAAAGGTTTTCTAATGACCAATTAGCCTTTTAAACTTAAGCTTGGATTAGCTAACACAACGTGCCACTGGAACACAGGAGTGATGGTTGCTGTACACATATGAAGATATCCCATTCAAAATCAACCTCTACGCTGTACTTCTGATAGATTTTATGTTATTTTCTTAGACAAAATGTGCTAACGTTTAAATGGTAGTATACTATATATATATATATATATATATATATATATATATATATATATACACACATTGTATATATCAGTATACTTAATGCGTGTTCTGATTACCATAACATGCCCTGCATGAAGATGCTAGGGGCTGTTCTGTCAGAATGAATAATCAAGTCCCTCTCTCTTGTAACAATTAGGCTGTAAATGTGCTTTTTGCTAGGAGGGGAAGCTAAGAATCGAGGAGAGAGGGGCTGCAGCGCGCACAGCTTATGGCTCCTCTTCTCATCCTTCGCAGCCGCTGCTGCATCCCTGTGTTTGACTCTTTCTCATCCAGACGATTGTGACAACCTGCTACAGTTTGTCGGGTAGCTTACACAATCACTGCTGACTTCTTATGTCAGTATATATTAACACACACATATAGATATATGTATGTGTATATAAAAAAATGCTTGTCATTTACTTTAGGCTAGGAATTATTTTTCATTACTTGCATAATGACCCATGTTATATGTGGGCAATATACTTAATTACTCGAAACATGCAAATGTTATATATACGGTATATATATATATATATATATATATATATATATATATACATATATATACATGTCCATGTGCGTGCGGTGGTGTGTACACTATGGTGGTGTATGTTGTTTTTATCCTGCGTTTCTCCAGCTGTAATTAATAAAACTCATTCTGTCCCAGCCGGGGGCTGAGCTGTGACACAGTTACTTCCAAACTGCTCAATTAGCGTCCAGTGGAATGTAGGTCACAGAAAAAATCCAGTATTTGCTGTTCTTACAACCCCTTCAGTGCCCGGAGCGCCATGTGGTGCATATAGTATGGTAGAGTGGACTGCATTATTATGGCATTACTGCCGTCTAGTTAGAGAATACTTTAAAATCCAAGTTTAGCGTAATTCCCCTCCATTTCTCCATATACTTCCTTCCTCGACCTGTCCGGTGCAGCAGAAGAGCTATTTTGTACTGGCTGAAACAAGCCACTTGTGGATGGATGTATATTACGCTATAGGGTAACGCACTGCTTTCTCAGGTGTCTTTCCTTTCATTATCATCTGCTGACTGCCGAGCCCCGCTCCCTGGCGAATATGAAATTATTCTGTAGCCGCGAGATCCGGATAAATCACTGACTGTGACCCGGTGAATATTCCCCCAGGGAGTCATGTTTATTAGAAGCCGCAGGGCAATGGCTCTACATATCGTGGAGGAACGGTGCTCTGTCACACTGCTAAACTGCCCCGTCCTCGCTGTAACCTTTAGCTGTCTCCCTCACCTCATTGCCAGGGACAATGTAAGACATTCAAGCGGAATCATCAAGGCACATTCTGCAGAGTGAATTACCTTTTAGTGACTGTGTATTCTTGTATAGAAGTGATTCAAACACCCATGTAACGTTTGTGATGCCTTCATAATGAGACAGACTCAAAGCAAGATAGTGAAGATGTATTTTGTTCAAGAAACTAAATCCAATACAGTACACTTACATTGAAGATCTTGCCTTCAAAGACTCTTCTTCAAAACAAGCAGCCATGCCTTCTATGGCATGAAAAGTAATTATGATAATGAATATATTTTTGCACAGAGGGAACTTGGTTTCCATTGAGTGAATGAGGGCTTAGCAAGTGGATCATCACATTACTCCAAAATACTGTATTAATATTCTATATTTAAGTGTATGCAGACAAGTCTGCTGCCTTTTTAAGTGGTTGACATTTTAATTAATGGTAAATAGTTGTTAGACATATGCTCCCAATGACGGTGTTCTGTCTCTTTCATAGATTCTCACTGTGTCTGGACCGCCTGAAGGGGGCACCAGAGTCACCATCCGAGGAGTCAACCTAGGATTAGACTTCTCCGAGATTGCTCGCAATGTTCTGGTGGCAGGTGTCCAGTGCACACCTGTAGAAGAAGAATATATCATTGCTGAACAGTAAGTTACCTCTTTCCTAAATGCTCTGAATTCCTTTAATTTATGTTAACTCAGAACAATTTACACATTGAAAACCAGAACAGACTTAAACTGTAGTTTTATAATTGTCATCAGCTACTGTATATTGGATCATATTGTTGTAGGTAAGACATCATGGCAAATCTTCCGCTGTTGGCTAGTTGCCGTATTGGGTGGAGTGATTTGAATGCCCACTTTCTTGACCTGCTTTAATACGCGTCTCCAAACCAATGGGACTGATTGCCAAACAAAAGACATCATTTACTTAAATCTGTGACAGTTCCCCTTTACACCCGTCTAAACTAGCTATAAGCATATATTTGTGTTTCCTTGGCCCCCACGTGAAATCCATCTCTTGCCTCAATCTCCAGGGAATCCTAAGTATTGCTGGGCTCTGGCAATCAGATAATGGTAGGTAAGCTAAAATTGGAGATAATTCATGTATTGTACTAGGTATAAATGTCAGAGAAAAATGGCAAAGCAGAGCGGGGGCGTGCGCTGGAAACCCTCCGAGTGAAACATATGTGTACTGTGATGTGGCCTCAAGTCTATTTATAGGCTGAGTTATGATGTGCGTGATGGGTTCTCATGATGCAGCTTTTCTGACAGTATAATGTGTACATATTGTACACATAGTGTACATATCTGAATGCACTTTATAACGACTAAGGGTTTGTGTTTATACACAAAGCAAAGCTGAGCAGTTTCTTGATGAATCACAGCTTATGGGTTACTCAGAGGGAATATTGGCAGTCAGACCTATAGAGAGATGGACACATTCAGAAACATGGAAGGAAGGGATGCTATGCTATGCTATACACACACAGATGTGTTAGGACGTAGCAAGAACGGAAAGAATGATGTGAAAGAATGAAGGGCACATAACCCAAGTAGGACACAAAATTGAATTACTTTAAACAAACGCTAGCACCATTAGAATAAATGCCTGCTTCATTATCCAGTGTAGCTACATGAACCTTTGACTTATTAGTAAAAAGATAGTAACATATGATATGTAAGCATAGCCTGTCCTTAGCCTACATATATATGACATGATATCACACATATATTTAATAAAATTGTGCAAACACCTGCTAATCATATACATTTATTCCTACAATGGTTCATTGACCACTCTTTAAACAAAAGTCACGTGTCACTTTGCAGCTAAACGTGGGGGATCCGTAGCACATAGAGGACTAGGTACCTTCCTCGTGTATTGGCTGGTGCAAGGAGCTTGCTTGTGGTATCTTCCACATGAATTTTCAGACACTTTACATTACTGGACGGATATTGCCCCTGCACATTCACCCGATTTCTAAGCTACCAGTCGTTTCATCAGACAGAGAAGAAGAACACTCACCAGATCTGCAGATTTTCACGTAATGAATGGTATTATACAGTATATGGACACGTTTCTTTATTCATTTCGTTGTCCAGCGTATTTTATTTCAGAACATTTTGTGTTTGCACCTGTCTATGCACACAGTGTGACAGGGCTGCCTCCCTCAGAGCCCCCACACTTGCACACACATAGAGAGAAAACAAGTGCAGCCGTCAGGATGATAAAGTGTTCCCCCTTTTGTATCCAGACACAATTGGGGATCACAAAGCGGATTTCGTCATCTGTCATGAGAGATGGAGCCAGGCTCAGTCCATCTGGGTCCTGAAACACCTCTAAATCCATACACAAAGTCTGCTTTCCTTAGAGACCGAAATCCTGATGTCCCAATGCTGTATGTGGTGCTTTCAAGATGCACAGCAGTGTATAAATGGTGCCTTGGGTTCCAGTCTGATTTTTTTTGTGAGCTGCTGTTATATTTATTGGTGTGAATCCAGGGGTGACCATCTGGCAATGTGTTGGCTTAATGCAAATCTCTGGGGGCTTTAAAAGGAAAAAAAAGAGGATCAGAGGGCAGCACTTAGCATACTAGGCGAGAACCGACAGAGAGACGCTGGTTAATGGTGCAAGACCAGGGAGAAATGCAACACAGCGACAAGAATAACAAAATCGGTCTGGATGATTTAAAATGCTCATGGATCAGGACACTTGACGTACCCCCTCCAGTCAGTCATTTTTCTAGGACAAATATATTTCATATATTGTTGGCCAATACATGTAACATGCAGTATGTGGGATATATAAAAGTTGCTTAAGGATATTGACATCTTCTTCTAAATTTAAAGACATAATGGAATGAATGTGGGATAATAGAAAAAAGAAGTATGATTAGTCGATTTGCCAAGGGATAAAATTGGCTATTGTCTATGTCAACAGCTAAATTTGAACACTATGCTGGAGAGAGGTCCTGAGATTACAAGCATTGTTAAAGTTTAATTGACCTGAAAGTTTGTGTCAAAGGTCCTTTAAAGACAACTAGTACCACATTGTTTATGGGCCACATCAATAAATTAGTGGAAATGTATCTACAAATATGGTAGCAGTTGTAGTTTGTGGATGAAGTGATACTACAATGGACGATGATTCTTAGCTCTTTGTGTTTGTTCTAAACCTCAGGATCGTGTGTGAAATGGGCAAGGCTCCCCCAGCCTCCGCTTCAGGCCCTGTGCTCTTGTGCGTTGGAGAGTGTAAACCAGAGTTTATGGCTCGTTCTCTGCAACAGTATAGCTTTGTGGTGAGTATAATAATCTTAACTAAAATATCTCTATTATTCTATAATGCCATTCACCTTCTTTCATTTCCCAGCATGTTCTCCTAGATTAGTAATATGTGGGATCACTGCTCCGTATGTAGATGCATGGCAAAGGCTGTGCAGGTGAAGGTCAGACGTTATCAGCACCAGGACATGACGAGCCACATTGGCTATTTCCAAACTGCTTTTCTTCCCAAGAGGACACTCTTATTCCTTCTCTGTTTGCCTGTAATTTACTTTGTTAGTACAAAGATAATAGCCATGATGGAAGCAGTGGCTCCTGTCTCTAATCCACCACACTCTGTCTTCCCTAGCAGCAAATTATAGGTTTGCTCATGCTCATGATAAAATGACACATTCCTTCAGAAAAATCAATGCTAAGCCTTCTGCAGCTCTACTGCACAAGGCTCCCTTTAATCATGTAACAAGCCATAACTGTCACCGCGTGCTTTATGATGTCATTTAATAAAAGTATCCTGGGAAGGACAGATTGGCGGAAGGAGGGAACTAAAAGGAGTTAATCCTATTTAATATGGACATATGAGGGATTCACTTTATATAAAACACGCCATTCTTTCCTGTGCTAATTAATGAGGTTTTATTATGGAATCACTTGGAGCATTCCCAGAACCCTACGTCTTCCACTCTGGCTGACCTTGTTACTCCGCCATCTTCTCTTCCACTTACTGAATATATAGTTGTCAAAATTACTTCACATTCAGTGTCCGCTTTCCTCTCAACCATCTGTCCTGGGTAGTAATTCTAAGTATAATCAGTTCTTTACTTAACATAAGTTTGAATTTCTAATGAGTATAACCACATGCAAGCATTGCATCTACAGTAGTGCTATATATCATACAACAACAGTTCTGTAAACTAAACACCTTCCTTGCTAGCAGAAATGTGATGGCACACAAGCTGGCCTGCACCTTTGTTTCTCCACTTCATAGTCTCCAAACGAAGGCCAAGGGGATAAAATAGGAAACATTGAGTCAATAAATGTTCTCCATTTCCATTGCAGAAAGCCAACTTTGTGACCCTTAACTCGGAGTATTTGGAAGGTTGCAGCATAGGCTTTGGATAGGAGTGGAACCCACCGTGCCCCCTTTAGGTGTACAGCTTTGTACGCCCTTAGTCCCTTTTGCCAATCATGAAGATCATGCACTGGAAGGTTATAGGGTTGCTCATTTTTGATGGACATTTATGCACTTGTTGCTGATCAGCACATGTAAAATAGTGCAGCATGTGGAATGTATAAAGACAGAAGGGAATAGGTTATTCAGTTATACATCCCACATATCCTGAGGCAACATTTTACACGTGAAATGTATGTGCTATGCATGCATGTTATCTAGCTTTAGCTACCTTATATTGTGGCATTGATGTTGAGTCTCTGTAGCCTCTATGGTTCCTGTCTCTGAGAACCCTGCACACGCAGACATCCCCCTCTCCCAGGTTCATGTGTTTCTGCCAGTGGTATTATAGATTCAGCGGCTGCGTTTTCCGAACCCAAAAGTCACAATGCCCCCTCATTATTTCTGATTTATGGTAAGCATGGGGCCATAACAACCTTCCTGAGACCAGTGTGTATCTCTGCATCTCCAACCCTCCCTGCGAAATGACTTATTCCACAGCCTCGGTCTATGCGCCATACAGCTTAGAGCTGTAAATATTGTGCAGAATCAAATTTCGTACAGTCTTTAATATTATTGCATTACTTCAGAAAAATAATAAAACAAAATCACTCCTAACAATAACACCAAAACTGACTGCTTATTGCTGCTGCCTCTAAGTTAGTCTGGGCATAAAGTCGGTAATGATTTAACAATCATTCCGTTTTCCCAGTGCCAGGGAAGGTGCGATCCGGCGCTCTGGGGCTCAAAAGGTTAAACGGTTTGCTGGTTTGTCTGTGGGTTAAAGTGTGCGATGGTCAGTCTATTTTTCTGCCTGTCTACGTTTATTTCTTTTTTTCTCTAATACAGTCAATCTTGTCATTCCCACTGCTCTTTTTTCAACCAGTCTTGCTTTCTTTGATACTGTATCACATTTTTCTACCGGGCGGCAAACTCCATTAGAGCATCTCCATGTCATTAAATTGCCTAATAAAATGGATTGGAACCTTGCAGCAGTTCTTGGCTCGCATCCCTAACACGTCCGATGTAGTGAGAGAAAGCCCATGCTGCTAAAGGCAGACAAGAGCCCTGCAGTTTCATGATGCCTCCTAAATGGATATTTTCCATTTCTGATCTAGCGTTCTTTTCTACATGGTCATTGTTATCTTTGTTTTTTTTTTTCCAGAACCCAACAGTGACCCAACTAAGCCCAACCCGTGGTCCTGAATCTGGTGGAACCATGATAACCATCACAGGCCATAACCTTGGAGCAGGAAGCACTGTCTCAGTAGTCTTGGGGAACCAAACATGTGAATTTTATGGGTAAGAGGGGTAAATACATTTGCTTTATTCTAAAGTGGTCTTCTGAGGAACGGGAAACCTTCATAACATTCTTGCTTTTTTACAGTAACATCATCCAGTCAGCTGTAGGCCTGTGCAAAACAATAATGAAAATGGGTCCCACATAAATTGTGAATTCTGCTATTCTGTGCTATTAACGGCACAATGTTTATTATTGAATGGAGCAGCATACTCCTTAGTGCTGCATAAATTCAGCTGTATAATATTGCTTATTCTGACACTTTTTAATGGTAGGTGAGGGAGGATGGTGACCCAGAGACCAGCCATGAAGATCATAACCGTATATCAGCCTTAAAGGATATTAAATTGGTCGTGAAGGAATATATATATATGAATGTGAAATAAGAAGGGGTTAAAGTATACACCATATGCCAAACAAAATAAATTGTGCAGAAAAATGTCGCCACAAAGAGTGGCCAAAGTTCCAGTCGAAATATATGCATTCTGTTTACATTTTCATGGGCCTCAACAAAGACCTTTTATGGGTTAAAACATTAGCATTAGTGAACAGAGCAAAAGGTAGGGGACCTTCAGAATTTCATTAAAAACGATGCACATCTGCTCCCTTAAAGGCATTAAAGCCTTCTGGTCTGGCTGTACGCTATTGTTTTATTTATATAAATTAATGGCATTAGGGGGAAAAATGCATTCCATAGGTTTATCGGCCCTGTTCCCCTTTCCTATTTGAAGAACACTTTACTTCAGTTATTCTGTAGCGGGGGATTCTGATTAGATGGAGCATTTTATAACAAGATTGGGGCTAATTACAGTTTCCCACTCTGCAGCCTGTGTTCCGAGTTGTGGGTAGATTCGGCATGACGGCATAATAATAGCACGGGAAGCTAATTAACTGATCACAGGGAAGGGGCAAAATCCTGCCAGCTGTAATGTATCGCTCTGGATAGGGCTGCCAGGAGAAAGAGAAGACTATATTCAACCTGAAATGCAGCCGGGTACAGGGAATTTACTGTAAGAAATGATAGGCTGGGAAATCAGATAATGGTAGCCGCAGCCGAGCACAAATAAAAAGTGCTGGGTAAGCAGACATTAAGAAAAAGAATGTGATACAGAAGTATGAGAGAATTAGCATGTGGCATAAAAGATGGTAGTACAACATAGAAAGAAGCAAAGGCTAATATTAAGCGAATGAAAATAAGAATGGGGTATCAGAGGGATAGGAGACGGGGTATCAATCAGGGTCTGGGGGGGCATAAAAAGCATGTGCAAATGGGGTGGGTGTAGAACAAAAGAGATTGCCAGAATTGGGGGTGTGGGGGGCACCTGATGTGGACCGCCTTCACTTAACATCAGGTTAGATTTCCAGAAAAAAGGGGAATGTAACAAATGGTGTATGTTGAGATTATTAGATACTTGACCTAAGATTGTTTTAAAGAAATGACCAGGTATACAATGTAGAGATTGGGTCTAAAAGGGAAAAATGTTTCCAATATAAAACGAGTATTTCTGGAGAGGTTAGGTATGTTCGGGCAGATCATGGTTTAATCCATGGAAGAAGGGAGCAACGTGAAGAAGACACAATAAACATGAAATGTTGCGATTTTAGTAAATTTGGTCTGTAAAGAATTGTGATCTGGAAGTATATGCAAGGAATTCCAAAGCCTCGAAGTATTATATATATATATCAACGCGTAATGATACCTTGAATTTGTACTTTAAAACGTGCTAGTCTTACTGTCAACCGCAGTTTTCTACTGACTCGGCCAAACAGCCCCATCTCGACATTCCTGTTAGGTGACGTGCATGCGCGTCCACACTAAAGGAAATAAAAAGGCTTTCCGATACAGCATCTCCAGTGACCCTCTGTCAGCGGAGAACAAACTGTCAGTAGATACAAATTGACGTCCGGTAGGAAGTGTCAGTCCATGCCAGTTAGCGTCATTGTTTTTTTAAAAAAATAGTGATTTCCTAGAAAAGCCTGGTGCAACTGCCGGTAGCATTTCTTCTAATATACGTGTTTTACGGTAATAATAATGCACAAATCTTGCAAACCGAACACCTGACCTGATCTTACTAGACAATGTGGTTCAGGAAAAAAGATATTGCTCTTTCATTAATTTAGATATTGCTGTCCAGTTTATAAAAACAGCTATAGAACTAACTGTTTTATATAGATATATTTTTTTATTTTTATTTTAGTGCCAGAAGGGCAAATAGCATAATATCCCAAAGTCAGTGGCATATGAGATAACAACACATATTACAAGTTATAGTTTAGTCTTTAAAGGGGCAACCCAGCCATCGTAGTGCTCCCCTTAAGTTGTCCTTTTCTCCTTCTTACAAATGCATGGCCAGATTCAGCAGAACCCCCTCTATGCGTTTGCCCCCCCCAGCTGCTTGACTTTTAGGAGATGCATCTTGCCAGCACAGGCTTGCGCAATAGTTCCAGAGGGTCTTAAGCAGATATTATATCCCAGTGCACAGCGCAGAATACAGACGCATACAACAAAAAACATTAACATTTATAACAGTTTGTATAAGGAAATGTTTGTGCATAAACGGATGATGTTTTTATTATGTTCGTAGTAGCTCTGATAGATTTCATTCATTTCGTTCCAGTTTTAATGATGCTTTTCTTCTGCTACAGTAAAACACATCTTTTGATGCCGATGCCATTCTCCTGAATGGAGGCTCACGAGAAAAGGGTTGCATCTGTTTCCACTAATACGTGACCCTCATAGACTATTGTTAATATCGGTAAATCTGAGGGGCATAACATTTGACCAGAACCTTCAGGAAATATAAAAAGAATGATTTCTCCGCTGGACGTATGCGTCTGCCTTTTTCCATGCATTTAGAAAGCAGGGAGGCTTCACAACAGGCAATTTGCTAGGACCTGGTCTGTATTAAGCCGAGAGGCAGCACAATGAATAAAACACATAATTGTGATTCAGCTTTTCTCTATTCTGCTCAGTAACGTTTATTTTATTGCTGGGTGAGCAGGTGCCTGATCCACACAATCTGTCGGAGTTCATTAAATCTCCGGCCTATGCACACTGCTCTTTGTCAGAGCTCCAGTTAACTTTCTCGCGGATTATTTTATTCTTTGGTATCCGGTGCCCACAATAATATAACCAGCGTGGGGGTTATGCCAGTCCTGTGCCCAGTTGAGCCTCATGGCAACTGTGCATCACAGCAGCTTGGCTGCCTACTGCTTACCTCTCCTTACAGAAGTAAACTCGGATTGAAAAGGGGAATTAGTAGTGATTAATAATATTGCCTGGTTTCAGAAACTCCAAAAATAAATAATCCATGAAAAAAGAAAGACAAATGAATCCAACATGAGATAAGATGCAAATATTTCAGTTCTTACGGTTCCTGTTGCTTCTCCACTCCCCATGCTGTGAGCGACATGCTATTTAAATTATAACCAGACTCATTCCATGTTATGGAATATTTATACACGAAATGTTGAATGTTACCAAAATCTCAAGAAAAGTATATTTAAACCATAGCGTGTAATATAAGTAAAGCAAGACTAAGGCAAGAGGTCCTAACGTCTGGCTTGGTTGCCCTACAGTGACATCTTTGTTTTAGTGCGGTTTAATGCAGACGAAGTGTTTTACATTTCCTTAATCAACCCTTTTGATGTGGGTGGATGGAGTTTATAAACAGTGGGGGAAGAAATATGGAAAGAAGGAGTTGGTGGGTGGGTGGAAAATTAAACATAAAAAATTGAATAAAGACAGAAGGTGGGTAGCAGGTGTTGGAAGGAATCAAGAAGCAAAGTGATACTTACATTGGAGACTACAGAGTATTCATAACTAAAGTTATTTATCA
This sequence comes from Spea bombifrons, assembly GCF_027358695.1. NCBI lineage: Eukaryota > Metazoa > Chordata > Amphibia > Anura > Pelobatidae > Spea > Spea bombifrons. Next base: position 43,773,713 of record NC_071088.1, read on the forward strand.
ATGCTGCCTTGTAGCACAATAACCTCTGAAAATGTTTCTTTTATTTTTCAATTAAAGAATTATAATGTATTTTCTTTGATATATTATAGCTTTGTCGAATGACCTCGCCTTTAATGTTTAGTATTTTAGGTCTCTTAGTAAGACACAAGAAGTAAAAATAAGGAACATGTGTGTGACATTGAGTTAGTGACACTGGAGTTGTCAAATGAAAAAAACATGGAAATGGGTGGAAAATACTATAAAACAGTAACTAGAAATGTTTCATCTTTGCAGGAGGTCCCTCAATGAGATAGTCTGTGTTTCGGCTCCATCTGCACACGGCTTGGGTACCGTTCTTGTGTCCGTCAGTGTTGACAGAGCCCATATTGAGTCAACCCTGCAATTCGAGTACATTGATGACCCGAAGGTTACACGCATCGAACCTGAGTGGAGCATCGCAAGGTAGGAAATGAGGCCTAATTCAAGGTTATCAGAGACAAGGCTAAAATGGCTGCAAACAAATCCATAGACGGATTCAGGAGAATCTCCCGAATGAACTTGCTGTCTTTCCCTGCTCTCCAGATATTTACATGGAAGGAGATTTGTTTGGCAGAACTCATCTCCTGTGGAGTAAGAGGGGGTGTAGAAAACTCAGTGGGAGCTTTTTCTTTTTAATCATCGCATATCTTCCTTATTTTGTGCAATGTTGAATTGAAGAGTTTGACCTACAGTAAAGAAGCCATTGTGACTTTTGTATTGACTAAGTGTACAAGTGATACTGTTTACAAAACTACCTTTTTAAAACCACACTCTATTGCATAATACCAATTAATTGTGGAAAATGCTTAACAATGTTTCTGAGGTATGCATTAGATAACGAAAGAGACATCCAATGCCAAAAGTACAAGTGCAAAATATGTCAATGATGAAAGGACTGTCCGTGGGAGGGGTGAACATGAAGGACAAAAAAACAAACCACTTTAACTATGAGGATTATGTTCAAGTGTTTTTAAAGTAGATTAAAGGGGGCACAATTTGTTTCCTTTTCTTTAAGCACCAAATGATGTGTAGAAAGGTAAAGTGTTGTATAGCCTTGATGGGATATGTGTGTGTATAAAATATATATATATATATACACACACACACACACACACTATATGGACAAAAGTACTGGGACACCTGACCATTACACCACCTGCGGAATTTTTCCAACACTGCATTCTAAATACATAAACATGAATATATAGATGGCCCCCCTTTGCAGTTATAACAGCTTCCACTCTTCTGGGAAGGCTTTCTGTGGGAATTTTTGCCCATTCATCCGGTACACCATTTGTGAGGTCAGGCACTGATGTTGGATGAGAAGGCCTGGCTCGCAATCTCCGTTCCAGTTCACCCCAGAGGTGTTTGATGGGGTTGATGTTAGGGCTCAGTGCGGGCCACTCCGCACCAAACTCACCCAGCCATATCTTTATGGGCCTCGCTTTGTGCACTGGGGCAGTCATGCTGAAAAAAAGGCCTTCCCCAAAGTGTTTCCACAATGATGGAAGCATAGCTTTGTCCAAAATGTCTTGGTGTGCTGAAGCATTAGGATTTCCCTTCGGTGGAAGTAAGAGGCCTATCCCAACCCCTGAAAAACAGCCCCATACCATTATTCATCCTCCACCAAACTTTACAGTTGGCACAATGTAGTCAGGCAGGTAACATTTTCCTGACATCCAACAAATCCAGACTCAACCATCAGGCTGCCAAACAGAGAAGCATGATTTGCCAAACCACAGAACACTTTTCTCCTGCTCCAGAGTCCTGTGGCGGTGTCCTTTACACCACTCAATCCGACACATTGCCCTTGGTGATGTGAGGCTTGCATGCAGCTGCTTGGCCATGAAAACCAATTCCTTGAAGCTACCGCCGCGCTGATGCTGGTGCTGATATTAATGCCGGTGGAAGTTTGGAACTCTTCAGCTATGGAATCAGCAGAGCGTTGGTGACTTTTACGCACCATGCGCCTCAGCCCTCGGTGACCCCGCTTTGTGACTTTACGTGGTCTTCCGCTTCGTGACTGCGGTACTGCTGTTCCTAAACATTTCCACTTTTCTATAATACCACTTACAGTTGACCGTAGAATATCTACCAGGGATTAAATTGCATGAACTGACTTGCATCCCATCACAGTACCATGCTTGCATTCACTGAGATCTTCAGACCGACCCATTTTTTTCACAAATGTTTGTAAAAGCAGATTGCATGGCTGGGTGCTGTTTTTTATATACCTGCGACGATGGGTCTGAAACACCTGAGTTCAATAATTAAGAGATGTGTCCCAATATGTTTCTCCATATAGTGTGTGTGTGTATATATAAATGTTAAGCTTTTTTAGTTTGATTTATTCTTATTTTTTCAGTTTATTATGATTCACATTGTACGTTTCAGAAATATACACCATGCCTAAGATTGGCCGCGGGTTGTTTTTTTTTTAAATTTGGCTGTTGCTTTTCCTGTAATGTAATTTAAAAGCCCCACAATATTAGTGGCCCAATTTAAGGAACAGTGTTGGTGTAGCTTCTCGTATCCTTAACTCAGGGGAATTGCAATTACCGAGTGACCTTTATGAGGATCACGGCGACATTTTGAGCGGTTCTTGGTTCTTCTTTACTATAAGCCTTAAACAAATACCGCGTCATAAAACATAGCCCCCTTCCCTGTTAAATAACCTTCATTAACAGGAAATCCACCTTTTTTTAAGCACCGGAGCAATTCTCCCTTGTACTAAGTAAATTAAAAACAACATAAAACAGGTGCCAGAGGAAATGGAAAACATATTGCAGGTTGTTTCAGGACCTGGGCGAGTTTAATGGACTGAAGACTTTGCAGAAAATGTACATTATAGCAAAGTGTGCCCTCTGCTGCCATTATAATATAATATTTTTTTATATTATTTTGGAAAGATAGCAATAGACACAAATAGATTCTAAGAAGGATGGCCAGATAGATAGCAGGCAGTTTAAGCTTAAGAGAAAGAATGGATATGTAAATGTTCTTGGGTATTATTACTATTTGCATATCCTATTTTTTTTTGCAGACATACGACAGACCTTATTTTTTATTTGTACATCTTCTCACCAGGTTAATTTATTTGAAATTTGTCAGGATTTGTCATTGCCTGTTTTTTCTTCTAACAATAAGACGGACCAGCCTTCGGATTGACACGACTATTTGCGTTTTACGTTTTCCACTGTTTCTCATAACAGTGTAACATATTTGTAGTCTGTCACATGGTTCTACTTTCGACGAGTAGTCCTGATCCTGAACCATGCTTACGAACCTTTAAAATTTGTCATTCTGCAACGAGAGATGTTTTCAATACTATCTATTGTTAATATTGATCTCAGAAAAAGGTCCAGATCAGTGGTCTGCGGCACTGCAGCAGGTGTTGGTATAAAGTACACAGCACTAATGGTTTTTGCCTCCTACGAAAATGCTATAAGAGATTTTGTTTTGGAAAGAGCAGATCTGTACTATGTAGGGATACAGTAAATGGGAGACATTCAGATATCCACTATGTTTGTTAAATTTACAAGCAACTACAGGTTCTTTAAATATGGCAAGTGCCCAAAAATATCAACCACCTTGATCATCCCTCTATACTTCTATACTTCTGTAGTCTGGAGAGATGCTCCAAAATGTCCATTACTTGCGTAGCTATTGGGGAACCAGCACTGCTTGGTTTACTGATTAAACACTTTTATCATTTGTCATCATTGTTATATGGGTCATCTTTAGCATCCGCAATTTTGAGATAGAAAATCATCTCTAGGTTTAATTATGCATTCCTTAAAGGACAAAATATACATATGATGCTGATGAAAAATCACATTTTAATCTAAGTGACTGATTTTGCCAATCCCAAAACCCCCCATGGTGATTGTTAAATGGATGAGGGGGTGAGAAGTAAGGCAGGCTCAGCTGTATACCTTTTTATCAATGCAGGATGCAATAACATACACACCGAATTCTGATGAAGGTAAAATCCATGGGCCAGATAAGCTATTTCAAGTGAGCAGAATAACTACTACAGGGAAAATTGACAACACCTTTCAGAAAACACCAGCCATTTTCATAATTATGTTCATATCTTTAGTATACTAGAATAATCTTTTTAAATATAGCCATGTCAAGAGGTTTGGGAATTGGGATAAGATGGGATTGAGACCTTTCTGCCAACTTGACTAAACTACTTATGAAGTACTGGGTTCCATTATAGGTACAATCTGAACTGGAGAGACTGTTAAGGGTTAAAATGCCCCGACCGTCCACTGACCTATTTTTATTAACGTGGTTAAGTCATGCTAATGGATCTGTAAATTGACCAAATAAATATCTATTATTATATATTTCTTTCAAGTCAAAATTCCATCGATGAAGTGTCCATGCCATTGATTGTGAGCAGGAATGGAATTGACTTTGTAGTACAAAAAGTGTCCAAATAAATATCTATTAATATAATTTTTCAAGTCAAAAATCCATTGACTGCAAGTGTTCATGCCATTGATTGTGAGCAGAAAAGGAATTGACGTTGTACTACAATGCTATCATTCAGATGTTAATTAAATTGACAGGAAAAATGTCTATGTTCTACATGCAGGGGTCCAACCATCGGGAATTATAGTTAATAATAGTGTTATTGATGCTTATGTGGAGGCATGATGAATAGAGATTGTCATTGCATCTGCTGGTAAACGCATCTCCTGGCTTTCTATTGGCTGGTGAATAAAGGAAGCCATCTTGCGATCAAAGCTTGATGTTGAATATTTTGGTTATTATGAGTATCCTCAACAGCTGCAGGACCCTAACCTTGGTCAGTTAACAAATTTAGCTTCTTTGGGACATTTGGCAACTTCCGATTAAAACCTAGTCTGGAAATGCAAGCTAAGTAGAAATATTGTCCATGGCTTTGTTGACTGCTGTAGCCCAATATCATTACCACCTTATAACACAATAAATAGTTATTTTCATGATTCCGAAGCATCTTGGAGCATGGAAAATCTTTTACTTGTATTTGTTTCCCATGAATTCCCATTTTTTTTTACTTGGAAACTTGGAGCTATGATGTGAAACAAATTCAAATGACCTCTCTTTATTACAGTGGTCACACATCTCTGACGGTTACCGGTACCAACCTGGACATCGTGCAAGAGCCGAGAATCCGAGTGAAGTTCAACAACAAGGAATCGGTGAACGTATGTGATTCTTCCTCAGAATATTCCAACCTTTTATGGTGTGGCTATGTAGGCTGATAGCATCTCAATCATGTAACTTCACTCGCTAAGCAGAGACTATAAAAATGATGAAATAGTTAAAAATACCTTGCCCTGTCTATTACTCGAAATTAAGAAATTCTCTAGAAGCAAATAAAAAAAGACTGCACATTACTTGTTTACTTGTGCTGAACAGTGTGCTGCTACAGCAACTTAATTTAGTGGTTTTATCTTCAAATGTAAATAGTCTGCTAGCATCAGCAGTTGCTGTGGTGATTTGAATTGGTTTGATTTTTGTTTTTGGACAGAATTGGCCATTTTAATATCCAGGCCAGTTAATAACGTAAACAACAAGATGTTATCTGTTATAGAATGTGTGTATTGAGTGATAATAGAAAGTAGCGGTGAAAATGCAGTTTCAGGGGGCACATTAACTGAGTCCTGTCTCTTATCTCAGTATTTCAGCTTTTTAATTCTGTTTTCCTAGGTCTGTAAGGTGGTAAACGCCACATCCATAACATGCTGGGCCCCTGCTCTCACACCTGAGTACCGTCCTGGACTGGATGCTATTGAAAAACCGGATGAATTTGGGTTCATCTTCAATAATGTTCAGTCACTGCTTATCTACAACAATACCAGGTTTCTCTACTACCCCAACCCAACTTTTGAACTTCTCAGCACCACAGGAGTTCTGGAGCAGAAGCCTGGATCCCCTATTATACTGAAGGTGACAAAACAAGACACTATAAATCTACACATGTATTTTTTAAAGTTTATAAAGTATGTATGAGCAAGCTGTGTCCATCATACAGCAATGAGGGTAATACTTGTAAAGGTAAATGGTGCAACCAGTGGGTGTAAGGGAACATGTTCCAGGCTGTGTAGACCTATTTCAGCTGTTTTGGAGGAATTGTTGGAGTAGTACATTGGCACATTACAGTATGAGATATAACATATTGCATAAAACGAAAGTTATCAAGTCTTTCCGGAAGAGGGACAATATATTAGCCCTATCCAATGGGAGGGGCAAACGCAGATAAGGGTGGCATTGTCTGGGATGTCCAGGGGGAGCAAGTGCCTCTTCTTGAGCACTTCTGCAGATCTGCATGTGAGAATGCAGGCTGGGTCTAACCTCCAACAGGATGGACAAGTGGTAGTTAGGAGATCAAAGGCTGCACTTGGAGCAGCAATCAGCTGTGGCAGGCCCAGCCTCTCTAGACACAACAAAGACCATAAGGAAATTTGTAGATGTGGCTTCAAGATGAGCAGGGGATAGATGTCCTTTCTCTGCATGTGCCCTTGAAAAGATGTCAAACCATATATATATGACCTAAAATGTACTATAGCAAAGCCACAGTTAAGTGTAGTATCCCCTCTATTGAACAAGTAATTTAAATAACGTGTATCTTCCTTCAGACCCTTTAGGCAAATGTTTTATGTTAATATTTCTTTCTCCACAGGGAAAGAACCTGTGTCCCCCTGCTGCAGGAGGAGCAAAGCTGAATTACACGGTGCTGATTGGAGAGACACCCTGCACTGTCACCGTGTCTGAGACGCAGCTTCTCTGCGAATCCCCAAACCTCACTGGACAGCACAAAGTGACGGTAAGACTGCTGATTACCCTGGTTGTGATATACAGACACTGCTGATTCCTTCAGATGTAGCATATAAATGCACAGTTTTAACGTATTAATGCCTATGTACAATATGGCATTTCCCATTATAGATAGTATATTATATTTGTATCCAAAAGAAGTTGTTTCCCCATCCCATGGTGTTCTCTCACGGTTGCACCCCTCCTGTTCATTTTCTGGACTTGCTTTTTGTTACCCCCTATGTCAGGGGTGTCCAACCTGCTGCAGGACTACATACTCCCATACTCCTCAGCCAGCCCCTTAGCTGAAAGAGCATTATGGGAAATGTAGTCCTGCAGCAGCTGGAGGGCCGCAAATTGGACACCCCTGCCCTATGTCTTTCTTTGTGTCCATGAATATTTCATTTTCTTCCCAATTATGTCATTTTCCCCTCTATATATCTCTATAAACACGGGTCTCTTTTGCCACCCTCTCTTCTCTGCTAGATCCACGTTGGAGGAATGGTCTTCTCCCCGGGTTCAGTCAATGTGCTTTCCGACAGTCTCCTGACACTTCCAGCCATTGTCAGCATTGCAGCTGGAGGGAGTCTACTTCTCATCATTGTCATCATTGTGCTGATTGCCTACAAGCGCAAGTCCAGAGAGAATGATCTCACCCTTAAAAGGCTGCAGATGCAGATGGACAACTTGGAATCGAGAGTCGCCTTGGAGTGCAAAGAGGGTGAGAACTTTGGGGACGCAGGAATATATGATAATCCCAATAGCAGTTTATAAATCTATAATGCGCGTAGTTTGAAAATAAATTAAATCAATCAATCAATCCTTGTCCCACTCCTACTTCTGTCCTACTCCCATGACAATGACAATGTTTCAAAGGTCTTGGCTCTCTTATAACATGGGCTGAGTCTTTCTGTCATTTAATGTGTTATTGATTTTGTTCCCACAGACAGGTCTCTGTATTAAATTTGTCTTGTTTTGTTTTTGCACATGTTCTGCTGTGCTGAACAACAGCCGAGCATGTAAAAGGGGTTTTGTTAAAGCAGCTGGTCCCTGGCCTTGGATGGTTTAGAGATTTGTGCCGGACATAGAACCGGTGAATAAAAACCTGCCATCTGCCATCTGAGCTCAAAGCTAATCAGTAACACCAAGACTGGAATTCACTAAAAAGTATAGACAGAGTAATGTTTACACAGAGTAGACTTTCGGAATGTTAAGGAGATCTTGTAGGTCTCAACCAGTAACATAATCAGTAATTTTCATTAAGAAAGGATAGAACACATTACAATAGAAGAATGACATACATTATGTATATGTGTATTAAAGATAAATTACAAATTATTGTTGTAAATTGGCACACAGTGCTATGAAAACATTTCTATGGATAGAGTCAGCTGCTGTACACAGTTCTAGCTATATGGTCTAATTTTTTTTTTGGTTTCTCCACACACCAGCTTTTGCAGAGCTGCAGACTGACATCAATGAGCTGACAAGTGATTTGGATCGTTCTGGGATTCCCTACCTGGATTATCGTACATATGCCATGCGTGTGCTCTTCCCTGGAATAGAAGATCATCCTGTGTTGCGTGAGCTAGAGGTCAGTAAACCAACAAAACTGAATGCATTATATCTTAGAACCCTCACTGTGCTGTGCAAGTCTCAGGATCCATATTCAATAATAACTTGCATTGGCTGATACTGGTTTGTAAAATGATGTAAACCATGTCTCATATTGACACAGTTCACTAGATCAAAGGACACATGTAACTCTAAGCCTATATAGATACTATTCTCTCCACAGATACAAAACTTGCCGGTGTTGTAAATTAGAATACTGTGTCCATCCAATAGGTAGATACCAGCTCTTAGTGACTGCTCACACACATAGAGCAAGTCCCGTGTCAAATAGGTTTATTTTTTCTTGCATAAATATACATTTATCCTTTTTCATATGATCTCTCGCATAGATTCCTGTTTTTTTTGACTGTTGCTAATCAAGAAATAGTTCAGTGCAGCCAATTCTTGCCACTAATACAAAGGTGTTAGTAATAGGAACATGAGGAAACATTTTCAGAATGCCTTAGTTTTTAAATGTGTAAAAGTCTGAAAACATCTAAACTAACCTTACTTGTTATAACCATGTAAAATCTCCTACTGTACCTGCAGAATAACCCATCTTTCATGATTGTTGTTTTTGAAACCACAAATATATGGCTCGCTCATCTGGACAACACATAGTTGAAGAAAGCATGTTTAGGTGAACTAAATGTTCAAAACCCCCATCCTGCATACCCTTACCTGCTATGATATTGGAGAACCAGATGATGGTGCCACCTGCAGTTCAGTGCCCTAGGCAATCACATAGATCACCTGTATGGTAGACCAGGCACTATATGCTCTCAGGCATCTAATGGACCTTTCCTGATTTATTTTGTTTTAAAACCCCATGTTACAGTTGCTGGGTTTTTTTATAATTAAAAGTGCTACATCAACTTATTCTGGCAGCACATGGGTTAGCGAGCCCCAGCCCGCGCTCTGTCCTTATCCCTGCGCAGGCTGTTTGCTGCTAACTCCCTGTCTCCGTATAGCTATGGGTCATTGACCTGCTGTGATGAACTGCAGCCAAGCTAGGAGTCGGTGCAAAGATTCCAGTAATGAATTCCAGGGAAGGTAATGGCCTCATATTAAATCTGTCTCAGGGGAGGCAGCGATAAGAGAAGGCCAGATATTCGCATGGGAGAGGCGGGGTAGTAGGGAAGGAGACAGTTTGCATGAAGAACATATACAAGGAGAAGGTTCTCGACCAGTGTATATGCCTAAGGTCTGATGACAGAGATTCACAGAAATACACTTCTGGTACCCTGATTCCTATGATGTACGGGTGTAGTTTAATGCAAATTGGTGGTAAAAAAAGCATAATGCTGGGTAGCAGTCTCCGATTTATCAGCAGAAATATGCCTATGGGCTTCAAAATGACTGATTTTGCTTCCTGACAGGCTGAGTAATCGTTTTTCTGCTTGTGTGTTCAAAGAAATATGTCTGTTTAAGCCTTCTGAGTGACATTGGTTATAGAATATTTAAGTTTCTGATGTCCTTTCACAGACAAATATATATATATATAGTATTGGTTATATCTTTTAAGATCATAATGCTTGACGAAAAGTTAACATATTTGTGTCCACGAATGATTGAAGTTGGTAGAGTTGCAGAAAAGTAAAGAAACAGGGATAATAGGTGGTAGAAAACAGAAGGACCAGGATGGTCACAGCAGACAATGTAAGCCTTCATAAATGTCCAAGTTCTACCTTGATTACCCCTGATTTTTAAAGACATCACTAACATGAAGATTAACAAGTGAAATGTTTTATTCTATAATGCATTGTGGCGGGCCCAGGGCCAGCCCTAGAGTTTCTAATTTCCATCACCCTCCTTCTGCATATACTTTATTGTCAGCATAGGAAAGGACATCATGGTTGTGCACCCTACCAGTTCCTTACTAACCCATGTATTTTATTTACCGTATATAAAAGGGCTGTCCCAGAGAGCGTAACGTTTTCATCAATAATGTTACCACCCCTGTCTCAGAAGTGGTGCTGTAGATGCTTGCCCCAAGGTTGGCCAAATAGAACTACAACACGTATACATAGTTTTATATTCTATAATATTAAATGTGTTATATTTAATGTATGAGATGCTTGGGGAAGCCTAAAATTTTTTTTTACATGCCCTTGGGTCCTCTAAGCCTTTTATTCTGTTGTCTAGGCCATCTTTAAAGTTGGTACGTTTCATTAAATCTTGAATGTCAAACAAGGTCAAATGTTTGCTGCATCAAGGAGAAAGAAAGATGACTTTGTGGCAATTTGTTTGCTTGTTTTTAGTGTCTTCCAGTCATTTTTATCTAAATATTATCTCCTTCACAGTCGGGTCAGGGTGTACGATTTGTGAACATTAAAACTGCTCGGTTGTTTGGAGGGAATATGTTTTAGTGATTGTTTGGCTCTCCAAACACGTAGGATTCAGTGCTCATTAAAACAAACAACAATAATTTTTTGTCAAGACGATGCTCTAAATTACTCCCCGATGCGATCTAAGTGAGGGTAGGAGGTGAGGGCGGCTAAGTGCAAGTTGTTGTGTCTGACAGCTCAGCTGAGAGTTGGATGTAGTTCACATATAAAGATAAATATTTAAAACACTGGACAAAGACACACAGAGGTTGAGTCTCGTTGGAGACTATAAAAAGACATTACTTTAGAAGCTCTGTTTATGAAAGACACACAATTGTTTCACAGCTGTGTTGGGATCTAAACAGTGGGTCTTTGTTACCAGCATGGTTTTGCAGCACTTTGTTGTATGTATTAAGTCTTCCCACCAAGTATAATGCCATTTTAAAGAAAAAATACCTTTTTTTTCCCCTACAGGTGCAAGGGAACGGCCAACAGAGTGTGGAGAAAGCCTTGAAGCTCTTTGCCCAATTGATCAACAACAAGGTTTTCCTTCTGACGTTTATCCGCACATTGGAGATGCAGCGCAGTTTCTCCATGCGCGATCGGGGCAACGTGGCATCCCTCATCATGACTGCTCTTCAAGGAAAACTAGAATATGCCACCGATGTCCTGAAGCACCTTCTGTCCGACCTCATTGAGAAGAATCTAGAAAACAAGAATCATCCAAAGCTTTTGCTCCGCAGGTAAGGCCTATAATCCGGAATAGGTGATAAAGCCCAACCCAATAATACTTAGTGATAATAATGATAGTTATAGAAACATAATCCTATCATATTAAAACAGAGAGAGGAGGACGCAAATATGATGCAATATTTTATTGAATGGAATATTTGGAAAATCATGATAAAATTACTGTATTTTGGGGCGATAACAATATATATCGAAATAAAGAGTAGTCATTCCAAGTCCTAGAAGGCTTGCGGACATAGCTGGTGAAGCAGCTGTCTCAGTACATGATTTTTCCACCACTGGGATTAATAAATTTGCGCTTGTCTTCGCGGTGGCATTATTTATATTAGATGCTTGTCTTGTACACAGCAACAAATGTTACTTAAAAGGATTCTAGAAATGCTTTCAGTAGGTGGCAGTGAGCAGTTAAGGGCTTAAGGCAAGATAGAAAATTAGCAGGAAGCGTATTGAGGTGAACATTGATGAGCAGGGATAAAGCTGGACATAGAAGCTGAGATTTAGCGAGGAAAGAACGATGCATAATTCTGTCCCGGTGTATGTCATGGTATTACCAGCCCAGCTCGTATATATCACATTAGTCACTCCAGATTAAATCGTTGTGTGTTAACAATACTGTGACTGGGCAGCTCAACCATCCCCAGGTCACGTGGCGGCTCAGTGGTGTATCTGGTAGAAGCACGAGTCAGCTTCTAGAGATTAAACTCTGACACGCTGCAGGATGAACCCATCACCAGGGAACATCTGACTTCAGAAGGCATTAGTGCTGTTTAAAAATAACTTTGGCAAAAAAAACATAACTACTTTTGTTGCGTTAGATGATGACAAAAACCCTTTCCGTACATTTTGTGGCACAGGGTTTTGGGGTGCATGATTAGTTACCATACTGAATCTCTTTGATGCTGATTTAATGGGGGAGACATTATCATCACAAAAACCGTAGGGCAGAACCATTTACTTTCATACAACCTCACAAAGAGCATTTGATGCAAATCTGCATCCAGTTGCACATTTTACAGGAGTGTAATAACACATTATCCACCAAGTGCTTTCACGCACAGATGGAACTGTTGGTGCATTTGGTTCCAGCAACATTAATGTGGACCCTACAGGCTACCTCTGGTAATCATCCAATGTTCACTATATAGTTATGGTGCAAAGTGATGAAAGTAGAGTAGTTGGTTGCTAATGGTGAATTTGACGGAAGAGAAGAACCAGCTTGTCTAGATTGAACATTTTGTCCTTGCTGTAAACCCCTCAAGCCTTAATCGTTCCTTCGTCTTATATTTCTGATCAGGGTTGGACTGGGATAAGTAAGTGGCCCTGGCCTTTTTAAGGCACCCACTACCAGGGTACGCATGGCCACTCATATTTTTTTTATGCTCTTCCACACTGCAGGACCTGATCTGCAGGTGGAGTGACAGTATGGGTAAGTGTACGGCCGTATCAACAACCAGCCCAATGGGCAATTACCTGATCTGCCAGATGGCCAGTCCGAGCCTGTTCATAGTAGGCTTATTCCCATCCCCCAAAGTATGAAAAAAATACTTGGTCATCATAGGGTATAGAAAAATAGATATGTGGCATACGATAGTTTTGCAGGCCGATAATCACATCATGCAAGGACCAATTATCTACCCAGCGCGTAAAAAACACAATTCTTATTGTCCGCTGTTGGCGTATGTGCATCATTGTTTACTGACCCGGCTTCATCCTCCCAGTTTGAAAAATCTACTTTATGGTGCATTTTACTTTAAAATGCAGTCAGTGTTTTGAGGTTGTTTTTTCCCCCCGCTTGCACAGGAAATGGTTGTTGATCTTTGTGTGTCCGTTAACACAGAAATTGTCCCACTAGGCGCAATAATGGAATCCTTTTAATTTCCCCCGGGGATTGTGGGAGAGAGAAGGAGAGGGAGGGGGAATGCGGGTTGCCTATATTTCCAGAGCCAGCTATTAATATTAGTTCATCACTCTTACAGTGAGGATAAAAATAGACACCTTAAATGCTGGATGTTAACCCTTACATGGCTCTTAGATGCCACATTGTATTTATAGAAGAAAGCTAACACACATAGCTGCGTAAATAGGATTTTCAAATTCCATAAAAGATGCCCTGGTAACAGGTATGAGGAGTCCCACATTGAAACAGTTCAAGCCTTTGTATCTTGGTATACATCATGATACCGTATGTGCCAATGTATATTCAATACATGCTTAAAAATGAATAAAAATGTTTCAAAAAAAAAAAAAAAAACAAGAATTGTCCAGGAAGAATAAATGTCAAATTGACGTAGACACAGCATTTTTGTTATTAAGGTCCTTCTTTTAAATATTTTCCTGCCAGACTGTCCAACTTAAAGGGAAAACAAAAAAAGAAAAATAATAATAAAACATATCTTCTATATCTGCTATGGAAGGGGGCAAAAATTAGTTTCAAACAGCAAAGCTCCTTTTCTTAGAATAAGCATTTATTCTTAAAGGGTTGAGTCTGTGCAGGTTATGCTTATTCATTGCCGTCTCCATAAGTCAGCACATTAGTGCCCTAAAACCATCTCCTATATTCTGCATGTGAGGGAACGCATCTCCTGTACCACAAACCAAAAGTACGCTCTTTGAAGTTTCCGACGATTGAATCGCAGGTTTCAGGGAAAGTAAAGAGATGGGTTATCCCCATTACCACCAAAGAGACTTTAAACACACCATCGCCGAGACTCGAACACTTCCACTCCCCGGAGGGCTCCTAGCAAGGACACATCCATTATTTTTGGGAAACGGTAAATATTAATGCAGAGCAGGAAAGATCAGCCGTGGCCTGAGGGAGACTACACAGTGAGAGAGAGAGAAAGCTGGAATGAAAAAAAAACCCACAGCCATGTTTCTGCAATTTAATTACATGCTTGGTTGTTTCAAAATGAAATTTATTTAGTGACGGGATACGGAGGCAGTCGGTTTCCTTGCAAAGAGCGGCGGCGGGAGGGAGAGGTCCTTAGGGAGAGGGCAGTGTGGTGGCAGAGCTGCTGGTGGTTTGCGTGATCAGCAGGAACAAACATCAGAGGGTTACAAGTGCAAGACATGTTAAAGAACCAGGTGCCACTTTGGATGAAACACTTCATGCAGATACCAAATATGTTTAAAGGGGCCAATAGCCTTTTGTCGTAGCTGTGCAGTCCATGTAGACCCATGTAGTCAACCAGAGTGCATTTTGGAGGGTATTTGAATAATACTGGATTCTATTCTTAATCAATGCTTAGACTGGATTTTAATGATATTTGGGGGTGGATGGGGGTTAATTCCCCTTAAATAAATGCGTGGCGTAGCTAAAATACAATGTATTGTAATTAGGTGCTGGCTAATGGTAGCACTCCCAGATGTTGCGGATTTCCCTTAACCCCCGATGGCTGATGGATGGTCCATGTTGTTGCCGCTGTCAGAGTGAGGGGTTTATATTGTGTCTTTGTAAAAGCAGAAAGCGTAAATCATCCACTGTGTTTCTAAGTGCTTTGGAGCATTGCACTGATTATTTAATAAATAGTGATGCTGATAAGGCTTTCTTGCAACATGGAAACATTTTATTCAATGGGTTAACTTATCACTCCCAGTGTTTCAGAGGTTTCGGCTGTATTTAATTTAAATACAGTTCTTAACTATATGTGTGCTATTAAAAAAAATGGCAGAGCTTATAACATGGAGTTTACTGATTCCAGTGCGATGTTGATTGAATCAGGATTGTGGGAAAAATTATTACTTCTGGTAGCAGATCCACCATGATTTCCTTTTTTTCAGAAAATGTATGCCATTTAAAAATGCAGCCTAACAGCCCTCTATCCAGTTGATGCGTAATTAGGCTAGCAAATTATTGCAGATACGAATGTAGGGTTTTAGGAAATTAGAATCTCTCTGATGGTGAAAGAGTTAAACTGCCAACCACAATATTAAAGTGTATCTCCCCCCCACACACACGTATTCATCGGTTGAACACTCTGTGGGGCGCGTTCTTTTCGTTAAGACGAGAAAAGAAATGTAATAATTGCGGCTGCTGTGCTGCGTAGAATATATGAAAAAAAAAGTCGAGATTTGTTGGAATAATCTCTAGGGTTTTGAAATTCACGCAGCTCTGGAAAAAAAATTACAGGCATCTTTTAAAAGCCAGATTTGTTCTCTCTTTTGTGAAGCTTAACGTGAAGTGCGACGGGCCTGCACAGGATTAAAAACATGAGCAAAGGGACAAGGACACCACCTCGTGTAGCTACGACGCCTCATCCCCACCATAATATGCCCACGTATTTGTATAGGGATGCCATCTTATGTGAGAAGGGACCGTACAGTACTACTAAATATTAAGCAGGATGAATATGACCCTCGGGGGCTAATTCATTCACTGCCTACCTGAATCCCATTTGCTCTCATAGTCCCTCAAATATCAATGTGGTATTCTAAAAATACCCTGGCTTAACCAGCATACAACGTTTTAAGATCTCAATGCCATATTGGCCGCGTGAAGTTTTACACTTATCGCAGTTGGAATGGGATATCATATGTAAAAAAAAAGAAAATAAAGTTGTCCTGGGTCACAGGCACAAAATGGCTGCTCCCTGTGACGATGGCAGAAATCATTACCCTTCCATTATAAATATAACCCATGTTTCTGTATTTGGTATAGTACTCTTGAGTTTTGTTTTCTTTATATTTTATAATAACAGAGATTTTTTTTGTATTTTAAACAAGAATGTTTTCAAACCTCAGATATAATATACAGGGTTAAACAACCGTTTTTGTACAGATCCTGTGATTTTGTAAATCAAACACGCACGTTCCCTGGGTCTCCTAAGTTTTGAAAAGGTGTGAGTGTTATACTTACGGTTTCAGCTAATGCTACACACTGCTGAAAATAGAAAGGTTAACGCAGCCGACTTCCCTTGGCTGTATAAATTGATATTTGCGTATACATATTTACATTTCTATTCATGCGGGGTGTACATTCAGCTGGAATAAAAGGTGGCAGAGTATAGATTCACCAAAGGAATTTTACATTTTATGTATCCATAAATAAAGATTTAATATCCACTCTACTGCTTGAGTTTGGACTATGCTTCTCCAGTGTTGGGATGTGGCTGAGACAGCGATGAAGAAAAGAGGGACTCCAATATTATTTATTGACTGTTACATGGCAATGCAAGCAACTCTATTGTTTTGGTGAAAAAAATGGCCTATTCCTCAGATAACCGCTTTCTTTCTGCACCAGGGTAGATTGCTAAAATAAAACACTAACACCATTGCCACCTAAACTTTTCACCAAGAAAATGGGAAGTGAATTCCTGAATAGCCATAGCTCTAAAAACACTAAAAATTCAAACTTTATTAATTGAATTAAAACCTCACTAAATCTCAAGGTAGAAGAAATCTTACTAACATTCCTAGTAATCACCCCCCTTGGGTTCTTAATATCAATTTGTAGCTAGAGGAGTATCATGGAGCTATTTTATCTCAAAGTAATCTCATAGAGTAATCTCGGAGTAATCTCATAGCTACAGTAACCCTAACTCCTTATAGTACAAATAAAATGTAAGAAAAAAAGAAAACAAGCAAAAAAAAAATAAATTAAGTAAAAACTCAACATTATGAGTAAGCAGCAGTTGGGTCGTGTTCTTCCTGCATCCCATTTCCATGTGCAAGATTATCTTCTGAAGATTTGTGGCACCAGTGCTGTCCCTCTACATGGGAACATGCATATGTTTGCTGATTACAAAGATTGTATAAGCAATAATTACATCATAACCCAGCATCTGTGACAGAGCACCGAGAGAAGGAAAAACCTTCCTACCTTTGAGAATAAGGGTCACATCTGGCCTCTTGGAACTGGGAGCTTTTTTATAACCCCCACGGTTAAGCCACTGAAAGCAAATATCATTTATAATTCCATCATTGTATCTGGAAAAAGGAGACATTTTACAGCCTGGTAATGCTAACATTCTGATATTTTTCATTCACCCCATAGGACGGAATCTGTAGCAGAAAAGATGCTGACTAATTGGTTTGCGTTTCTTCTGCACAAGTTCCTCAAGGTAAGTGCTTATATGTGTTTAGTACTGTTTCACAAGAATAAGAGATGCAACGCCGGACGCATAACAACATCTGAACAATGTATGGGAAGAAAGTGGGCACACAATGCCCTAACAGCACCTATTATACTTTTATTTCCATATGTGCATAGATAACTAGTGTAGTTATCTCATTATCTAACTAGTTTAGTTATCTCTGTCACCATCAAATTAGCAATATGGATGCAGCTATAAGCTACTAATAGTTAGAGGTATATGGATTAATGCATATTCATACAGAAATTGACAGGGTAGACTTCTAAATTGTCTAATACCCCTTAAACACATATTGCTATGGGATTTTTAGAACATTAATAAGGAAGAGCAATTTGTTGGAATACAGAAACACTTAGGCAGTGCAAATAACATAAACGTTCTTATTTGCATAAGAAAATTAGCTTTAAAATCATTTAAATTAAAAACGATAAAAGCCGAATAACTGGTAAATGCCCAGCATTTTAAGTGATGCAGTTTTGTGTTGTAACTATAGAACATTTTTTGTTGCCGTATCCGTTGCACGAACACCACGCTCACAGTCAATGATATGTGTGACATTGCTTGCAGGAATGTGCCGGAGAGCCGCTGTTTATGTTGTACTGCGCTATTAAGCAGCAGATGGAAAAAGGACCCATCGATTCCATCACAGGAGAAGCTAGATATTCGTTAAGCGAAGACAAGCTGATTCGGCAGCAGATTGAGTACAAAACCCTGGTAAATGAATGAGCGGGGTAAAAGGGGAGTTAGAGGAGGAATGTGGAGCTTTGCCACAAGATGGTAAATGAATGAGCGGGGTAAAAGGGGAGTTAGAGGAGGAATGTGGAGCTTTGCTACGAGATGGTAAATGAATGAGTGGGGTAAAAGGGGAGTTAGAGGAGGAATGTGGAGCATTGCCACAAGATGGTAAATGAATGAGCGGGGTAAAAGGGGAGTTAGAGGAGGAATGTGGAGCTTTGCCACGAGATGGTAAATGAATGAGCAAGGTAAAAGGGGAGTTAGACGAGGAACGTGGAGCATCAGATGGTGGTGATGACAACATTTAGCAGATAAAGATTTCCCTTTTGCTGATGGTCTTGAACAATCCAGGCGGATTTATTATTATTAATTGTTTTATATAGCGCCATCAAATTCCGTAGCACTGTACAATGGGTAGACAGGACAAGTAGTATGTAACATAACAAATTGACTTAAGGAGACAACGGGTGAGGAGGGCCCTGCTCAGGCGAGCTTACAATCTAGAGGTTTCTCCATAAGTCTTTTTTTGTCTTTAGCAAAGATGGCACTATCAATATTTAATATGTAACGCTAAGTTATTCTTTTTTAAATGTACGAGGTGCAATGTCTCTTAAACGGATAGCAAACTAGAATTATCGATTAGCGCAGCACTTTATTAAATTCAATGTTTTCTTTTACTTACCCCTTGCTCTGTAATTCTCTAACTGCTCTTTTCCTCTCTCATTCAGATTCTAAACTGCGTGAATCCAGACAATGAAAACAGCCCAGAGATCCCAGTAAAAGCTTTAAACTGTGACACCATTACTCAGGTCAAAGAGAAAATCCTGGACGCTGTATATAAAAATGTGCCATATTCTCAGAGGCCCAGGGCTGTGGATATGGACCTTGGTATGTTAATTCAGTTGATGCTGGCATTATTAAAACCCATAAGGCATTAATACCTTAATAACGCTAGAAGTTTGAGTTGGTTGAAAAAGTCGCATAAGTGGCTGAACCTAGCAAAAATTATAGTCGATATTTTTCTACTTTTTATTAGTTTCTGTTACGATTTTTTTTTAAGTGCTATAGAAATGAGTGATATTATCCTTTTCCCAAGAGGTGTTGTTTGGGTGCAGATGGGCTTCTGTTACCTTAGCCTTGACATGACCGATGCCATTTGACCTTTTTTTTGCAGAATGGAGGCAAGGTCGTATAGCTAGAGTGGTTTTACAGGATGAAGACATCACAACCAAGATAGAAGGGGACTGGAAGAGGCTAAATACCCTCATGCATTATCAGGTAACCATTAATTTGATAAAATAATAATAATAATAATAAAAAGCTACAGTGAACAATCATTTAAAGTGGACCAAAGTCACACTCTTATGAGTGTCAAAATCATAAAGCACAATATGGACATGGGCAGGGTACATCATGGGATTTTCTGGATCTAGAGGTAGTCAGCGAGATTACACAAGACATGCTTACCTCCTAGCAGTGTATAAAGTATCCGCATTATTGTTGATGTCAGACATCCATCTGTATATAGTATATTGCATTTTTATGATATAATCTATAATGAATAGAGCTAGACAGTGCATTACTTTGTGCTGATGGGACACTAGCGCTAGACTGCTGACCTGCTCAGTGCCTGGAATATAGGATTGGCAGTGAAAGGCTGCATTCGGACCAGTGAACGGTTTTACATACGGTATACAGAAAACCAAAACTGTACTGTGGGCTGATAAGCCTTGGGGGGGTGGGGGTTGTATGTGTGCCACCAGACTATAATTACAATCATCACAGCTATTACTCCCTACACATTTATCAAAATTACCCACGGGAAGCAAATTATTCTACTGGGCATCCACATAATGACCAGAGGGAAAACAAGCAATTATAGCACTGCTTGTGTGGTGTGCCAAGGTTAAAAATGGCCTGCTTGCCCCTTTTAGTCATTGTGTTGGCATGTAGCGCGTAAGAGTGTGATGAAAATAAACATGCAACAATATGGCAAGTTCCCATTAAAATAAATATTGCCATTTGTTAAAGATTTAACCAAATTTTCTGGCACAAACAACTTTAAGTTTTCATTGTATGATTCCAAGTTAGATTTATAAGGAGGGTAAAACCATGGAACTTTACTTAAAGCAGCTATAACAGAATCTCGTTAGCGCTAATATTCATTTACGGTTTGACTTTTGCCTAATTAATCCTCTTGATGTAATAGAAGGACAGGCAATTTAAACATCTGAAAGATGGCTTTACTGCCTGTCCTACCATAAATCACATTTTTATAAAGTTCATAAAACTGGTTAGGATAAAAAATGGTTTAATAAGAATGCTTTATGGTCCATAACATTATGATAGCAGCTTTATTCCCATTGTACTTCTGCTTTAATTAAATCAGCAACATTTTTCTCCGTATTTCAGATGGGGTTATAAATGAGAGAGACACGGAAATTTTCCAAGTTTTCCAAATTTCCGGTTCTCGCACCAAGTGCCTTTGAACGTTTGAATGCAGGGTTGGGTTATGTGGAAATGCCACAGGAAATAACTGACATAGCTCGTCGAAGCTGCATTGTTTGCCAAGCAGAAAAGCTAAAAAAAAAAAAAAAAAAAAGAAAAATCAATCTGTAATTCCAAGAATATTAACAGTTGTTTTAAGGGATAGTTGTAACATATAATTTGTAAGGAGAAAGGGGAAACGCACAATGATGATTGGTCTAAAAAACATAGTAACACAAGCTATGATAGTGATTGGCTCCTTATTATTTTCATCATTGAATTGGTTAAAAAAAATTCAGGAAATAAAATATTGAATATTATTTTTTAAACCTTTTTAGCATGCTGTTAGTAGACAGAAATTGTACATTTCATGTAAACACTAATAGAGCCCATCTAAAGAAGACAATACAGAGGTCTCAAAAGCCTACGTAACATAATTTTCTTTGTTAGTCTAATAAATGGTTATCACTGGCGACTAAAGGCTCTTTGGTCCATATGGCTATATACGTTTCCCTTCATACAAATAAACTAGTCCGTTCTTCCACTTCCCACCTCCGATGTTATTGCAGCGTTTCCCTATGCAATAACTATTTGCCCTCACCCTCCAAGCCCCCACGGTGCATGCCAAGATGGCTCCTTTGCCAAACAAACATGTTGAAGATGAGCGGCCGGGCACAGTTCAAAGATTTCAGTTTTGTAAATTCAGCAGATGCTACAGGAGGGATACAGGGAACAAAAAAACATGTCTGACACATTTCGCACCTCCAGGCTCTTAGTCATCAGCAAGAAATAATAAAACTCTCATCGTGTAGCAATAAAGCTTTTAATTTGCACACTTTTTTCCTTCAATTTACGATAAATGATTTGGTTTTCTTGCCTGTGCAGTTACATTTTGTGACCACAAGGAGGCAGCAGAGCTCCAGACTGACTACATTTTCTATTCCAAACAGGTCTCTGACCGCTCAGTGGTAGCCCTTGTTCCAAAACAAACATCATCCTATAACATCCCAGCTTCAGCCAGCATTTCTCGGACCTCCATCAGCAGATATGGTGAGAAAAAGCTCCTGTATAAAAAAAAAAAAAAAAAAAAAAAAAAGGAAGCTATCTGAAATATAAACCTGACACGTCTAGTACATTATTAGATTTGATTTATTCTCTACACTAGTTATAGTGAGTCTTCTCTATCACACCTTCTCTAATTTGTGTATGAAATATACAATTGTGTCACTGTAACATTTGTCTGTGTGTGTGTGTGTGTGTGTGTGTGTGTGTGTGTGTGTGTGTGTGTGTGTGTGTGTGTGTGTGTGTGTGTGTGTGAAATAACTGCTTATACTCTTGTCAGGAGAGATTTAAAATGTGTATCATTGGGGTCTGAGGGTGACTATGCAATCACTTCAACTAGATGAGATGATTATAAAAGATTTTATTTTTTAAAGTAATGATTTTAATTAAGTACTGGCGTTTGGCTATGGATTATTTTGTTCTGCAATCCATTCTACATTCTCAGGCACTCAGAGTGTTAAGATAATATCTGGTCTTTGGTCTCATCTTAGATTCATAACAACCAATACGCCTTATACAGGCATCAAATTATCTTTCTATATTATCGCGTTCCACTTACCTACCACCCTCTGAGTTATTATATTTATGCATATTTCCACAGTATGTCTGTGATACAACATTAAAGATTTTCATTAGTATCATGCATGTTATTGTATGCCTATAGCCAGGTGGTAAAGTCCAGTTTTCAAGAGCCTGATCCCACAGCTTTGATTTCATTATTATTATTTTTTTTTTTATTATTATTATTATTTTTTTTTAATAAAATTCAAAACCTATACAAGGACAAGTGGACAAACTGTTTGAGTAGAATCATTTTACATTGGTGTTGGTTAACCCTTGTTGTATCTCAGAGGTTTCAAGTCTCTCTTTATGCGGTGCAAATCGTCAGCACGGAAGGGGACTGAAGCATGAAGAAAGATAAAGCCCCATTACATTTTACTAATACTAAATAATACCCAGCAGGCCCATTCTAGAACGCACACTCGTCCCCGCCTTTGCAAAAACCCACACGGCCCATTTTCATTCAGATCACACCATAGAAAGTCGTAAATCACTGAGGATAGTCTACGAGGGTTAGCGTCTCCAGAAACATTTTTCTCCTTCGTTCATTAGCATGCAAATTATAGACGCTTTTGCAAGTGTGGTTGTGCAAAAAGAATAATAGTAAACATTATGGTGCATCATTACATTTTGTTATTCCAATTGAACACTACCGTTGTTTGTGGATTTCAGACCCAGCGTTTAGTATATAGTTGTAACACAAAAGCTACTCCTGTTTCCGCTCCTGAGGGAGTTACCTGCTGAAATATTAATGATGGGGTTGGAAATTGTAATGGGGCTGTGCATTGTGTAGGATGGACGGAGAGAGGGCAGAAAAGAAGGATTTTCTAGCAGATACACTATTGTCGGGCCGGCAGAAATTTCTGGAGAACATCTGATCATGCTTCCTGCATCCCCAGCTTTTACTGTATAATAGCATCTGCTTGACAACATAGCATGTCTCGATCCTGATAAACATGGTCTTGAAAGCATGCTTTTGGCAGGTAGAATTTATTGCATTCGCTATGACGCTATTAGTGGCCTACAAACCTCATCTGCTTATAGCTGTCTGAATGGCAAGGAAACTGGAGAATTTAAGAGCTGCAGAATTAAGCAGATACATTTCTGGCACAATCATGGATGACTGTGTATATGTACAGTGTTTTGGTTTAGGGAGGTGATAACAAGAAAATACTAAGCACATACCTATTAAGGTTAAGGTGACAATTGTTTCAAACTTCAGAATTTGGCTTTTTTTTTTGCTCTGCAATAAATAATATAATTATATCTTAACTTGTTAGTTAACCTTTAAGCTGCATTGTGTAACCCAGCATTTTCTCCCTCAGATTCCACATTCCGCTACACTGGTAGTCCCGACAGCCTGCGCTCGCGTGCTCCTATGATCACCCCAGATCTAGAGAGTGGGGTGAAAGTCTGGCATCTGGTGAAAAATCATGAACATGGAGATCAGAAAGAGGGAGATCGTGGTAGCAAAATGGTATCTGAAATCTACCTTACCAGGCTGCTAGCTACCAAGGTAAGCAAATAATTATTTTTTTTTTTTTTAATACTTTTGATTCTGAGTTTAATACAGATTGAATCAAGATCCACATTGAAGTCAAGGATAATTTCAGAAACCTCATAAAAGTTTAAGCTGATTTTGTGTATAAGTACATGTAAAAGCTTCTAACTACATCTGCCTGTCTTTCTTACAGTAAGAGGTCACAGTTTTAATTAACAGAAGCATTTGGATACTAATCATATTGGTTGTAATGCAGAATGTAGTGTTTGCCACAGAGCTTTTCAATGTACAACGTGTTGTAGTTTTAAAACCTATTTTTGTTCATTGTAGGGAACTCTGCAGAAGTTTGTGGATGACCTATTTGAGACACTTTTTAGTACGGTGCACCGTGGGAGCGCGCTTCCCCTTGCCATCAAATACATGTTTGACTTCCTGGATGAACAGGCCGATAGACATGGGATTTACGACACAGATGTGAGGCACACGTGGAAGAGCAACTGGTAAGAAAGGAGTAATGGGGACATAGAACAAAGGATACCAGAAAATGTATGACTGGATTGTATAAAATTATTATTGGGAGAAGAGGGCTGTAGATAGAGTTCCATCTAGTGGTCAAAATGTGGAAATGCCCTCAGCCTTATCTTTACAAATGCAAAACTAAATAATGTACCCTTCACTTACTTTATCTTGTGTGTCCATCTCTCCATCTTTCTGATCCATCCAGCCTCCCACTCCGGTTTTGGGTGAATGTCATCAAGAATCCCCAGTTTGTGTTTGACATTCACAAGGGTAGCATCACAGATGCCTGTCTTTCTGTGGTGGCACAAACGTTCATGGACTCTTGTTCCACTTCGGAGCACCGGCTGGGCAAAGATTCGCCCAGCAATAAGTTGCTGTATGCCAAGGACATACCCAATTACAAGAATTGGGTAGAGAGGTGAGTTTGTGTCGCGCACTGCTTAGAAAATCCCTTTTCCTTAAAAAAAATATATAAAACACAAGGGTAACACACATGTATTCAATAAAAAAAGAGAGATACTAAGCACCATATTTACAGGGGTTTTGATTACATTCCCTGAGTCCCCAGATCACAAAGTAATGGAGTTTTAAACCCCTGGAGATGTTTCTCCTTCTGATTACAGTAGTGCCTAATAACATTCAAATTCTTGGGATTCACTGCCCATAACAAGCTTCAGAGTAAGGAAATGAATGAGCCTCTGCATTAGGGGATTCCTTTGGTAAAATGTAAACTGTTAACAAAGGGCTTTCCCTTGGGGTACTCTTTGCAAAGACAGTAAGTTCAGTAAGAGTCTCTGATTTCTGCAGGTATTATGCTGATATTGCCAAACTACCAGCCATCAGTGACCAAGATATGAATGCCTACCTCGCAGAGCAGTCTCGCATGCATGCAGCAGAATTCAACATGCTGAGCGCACTCAACGAGATCTACTCCTACATCAGTAAATACAGCGTGGAGGTGAGAAATGTTAATAGGAACCATTGTACATGCACAATATAAACGTATTTACATAGTTTAATGTGGTTACAGTGAAAATTTGTCAAGCAAACCTTGAGTCTACGTGACTTATGATTTAGGGTCCCTAATATACAGTACAAACAAGTGTTTCATAATTCAAGGATGTAAAATTTGCCAAGCACCCAGGTTGCATCCAACCGACTTGCCCAGCACACAGATTGCATCCACAGGATTTACCCAGCACCCACATTGCACACAGAGACATGACTTTCCCAGATTGCATCAGCAGAATTTATTCAGCACCCACAGTGGCCTCCTCTCAGACTCTTGGGTCTCCTTTCCTCCCTTTTCTCTCTACCTGTCTGCTTTCTCTCATTCTCCATTCTCATGATGCCCCCTTCTCCCCATCTCGCATTCCCTTTTCTCTTTATCTCTTGTCTTAATCTCTTCCCTTTGTCCGCATATTTCCTCCTCATTATTTGCCCTCTTCTCCCTGTCTCTCCCCTTATTCATTATGTCTCTTCTTTCTTGTTATCTCTGCTACTTTGCCCCATTTCTCATTATCTCTCCCTTTGCTTCACATCTCCCTTCTTTCTCGGTATCCTCCTCACTATATCTCCCTTTTCTCACTTTCTCTCCCTTTTCTCATTATCTCCCCCATTCCTCTCTCATCATTATCTCTCTGCCATAGCTTACTCTCTATCTCTCCATCTGTCTCTCCCCTTTGTCACTACCTATATCTCCCCTTTCTCCCCATCACTTACCTTGCTTTTGTTCGGTGTTGGTAGTGTGAGGCTTCTGTCTCTCTTTTCTCTCGATGTGTGCACAACTTCACTGCTGACATCATATCCCAGCATTCAGCATCGATCGCGAGGGAGCAGTGAGACAGAACAGACCTTGTGCTCCCTTTATTTAGGGCTAGTTAGAGGAAGATCTATGATCTCCCCTACCCACCCTGCTCCACCAGCCATGAGCAATTCAATCTGCCACAGAGGCACCACCACGTAGATCTGCGCTGTAGGCCGACGCTTACCTTGCATTAAGGTAGCACTGGCATTGAGCACAGGACGGCAGTCCACACCTGCTGCACCCCCTAGTGACGTCTCCAATGATTGGCATATCAGATATTTTATATTGTTACTGTGGGGGGGAAAAACATGAGCAGGAATCATGGATAATCTTCAGTGTGACAATCCAACTTTAAACAGAAATCACTTTGCATTTTTTGCCTGTCCCCAAAACTAACATCTCTTTATTTCCCCAACAGCTCATCACAGCCCTGGAACATGATGAGCAGGGTCGTCGACACCGCCTGGCCTACAAAGTGGAGCAGTTGATAGGAGCAATGAGTTTTGACAGCTGAGCTTGACCATTTCTCTCCACGACCAAGGAAAGGGGAGAGACTCCTGGCAAACACTTTTAAGACAGAGTTGCAGGTCTTCTGGCCTTTCCTTCCAACTGTGAAAAAAACTGACGTCAAACGTCAGTAGGTCTTACAATAACTTGGTTCCCTCAAAGGAACAAGGAAAGCAGCCAAACCCTTTCCTCTCGATATAATTCAGAACATGACAACTTCACAGGAGTTTCCATGAACTAGACAGGCTGCTGAATGCATGTTCTATGTAAATTAATAGACTGGAACAAAAGAAAAGACTCAGCTGCTCTGTTTGTTGGTTTGATCGATTGTTTAGCTTGTTTTTCTCTTCAACTGACTCTTTTTTTTAAATTATTTATTGTTTTATTGGGTGTTGGACATGGGGAAAAGTATATTATTTTCCATTCATCAGGAACACATAGGGAATTTTTAAATGGATGTTCTGTGATTTCAGTGGCATTTTGTTTGTTTTTGTTTTTTTCTTCATTTGCACTGGTTTAACATGACTTTCAAGGATGCCATACTATGAACGTGCATCGGACAAAGGTGGTGTTATAAGAAGCAGTCTCCGTAGCCTGATACCTAGCTACCAGCTCACAGAAATACCGATCTACAAGAGGTGTGTTTCTGAAATCCAGTAGAATCACCTTTCACTGAAACATCTGCATTAACTCTTTAAAAGTCTACAGCAAAGTACATGATTTATTGTCCACCAACATCACGGTCAAAGGCCATTCAGCGGACCTATCATTATTACTGTAATCCATGGGACAAAACGGTCTTACAATTCTAAGATGCTCATTGTGATGTTACTTCCGTTCTTTTGTTACTCATTTTGTCTGACTTAGGGACATGGTAGCTTGGCAAAAATTTGGTTGAAAGAGGTGGTGTAGTATTTATTGCCAAAATTAAATGTACCGTGCCATGTACCTGCGTATACTATGCACAGATCTTAATTATCTAGTGTGCTTGTCATGAAACACATGAAAACCCTTTGCTAGTTAAGTCTCAGATTATGTAATTGGTCTATTGTAAACTTTGGCTTAATACTAACATGCCATTATAAGGTAGCATAATGAATGCAAACTCACCGAAAAATGAAATATTGTATTTTAAGAATACATTTTAACTTCTGTATCCGTCTGCAAATAATTGTTACCTGTAAAGAAATGTCCTGTTAACAATCGATTCTATATATATAGGACAAAAAAAACCCTACAAGTCTTAATGAAGACCAAGCTGCTTTGGTGTAAAGCTGGACTTGCTCTATAACAGCTTGGACCTCTGGCACTTCAGAGATTCATAGATTCATACATTAATAGCAGTGCAATAACACGTAGAATTGCCTGACCCCCTCCTTAAAACTGGGCACTTAAATCAGAACTGTATAAAAACCGCGTTCTTATTCCCTAAGCAGGGGGCACAGAGGATACAACCGGTCAAAGGCTGCTAAACTACCCTATAATTGACTTTATTTTTTAAATTTTCCGCTTTAGACATAGCCATGGTCAAATAAAGAGGTACCACTTAAAGTAACACATCCTCCCGTATTCATAATTCTGTGTACGGCAAGCGTTCCACATGTTTGCGAGACTTACCAAATCCACACTTGATCAGTGCCTTCTCTTGCCCGTTTCTTGACATTATGGGAATATAAACAGTGTGTTATAT
This sequence comes from Spea bombifrons, assembly GCF_027358695.1. Taxonomy (NCBI): domain Eukaryota; kingdom Metazoa; phylum Chordata; class Amphibia; order Anura; family Pelobatidae; genus Spea; species Spea bombifrons. The sequence continues at coordinate 43,802,196 of NC_071088.1, forward strand.
AGTGGTTAGGCCATCTACCGGGAAGGACATTGGCTGTGGAGCCATACAAAACATGATGATGTGGCAGATGGTAAACAGTGCCACCCAGGAGCAAGTGATGCCTCAGCAAGTTCTAAAAATGCAGCTGAACCTTGTTTTGTTGGCAGCCATTGAGTACTGAATTGTGCATCCATTAATTATATTTTTTATATATTTAAGTACCTAAATACTTAAAATAGTACAACACTGTGTGATTTAAAAACACTACAAAATGTCGCCAGCAACCATCAAAAAGTCTTATTTTTTAAATAAATTTTATCATATCAAATAACAGCAGAAACTGCTGTGAAATAAGATATTCTCTGTCCACAAAATACATAAATAGCATGCATTTTTTTTCTACATCCTTCTATGACTTTTGGGTTTTCTTAGAATCTTCTTACCTTTTTTGGACCCCAAAAATTTCTGTTATCACAGGAATAGTATCTAAGTTGAATTAGTCGGTAATGTTATAGAAGCGATGTGTGAGTCACCTGCATTATTTGTAATTCTGTATCATCTGTAACAGTTGCCTGTGTTAGGTTGAGTTGCAAAACCTTGCCCGCAAATTTTTTGAATAATGATATGTTTACAGCGGCCATGACTTGAAATAGCTTTGCGTATTTATTTTTGATTGTTTTGTCTGTCAGTTACCCGTTGAAAACATCTGCCTCTCAGGGCGTGTCGTTTACGATGGCGGTTTTCTCAAATCTGTTTCAACATTCCTTTTTTTAATTTAAAATAGCTAATTATGCCATCGTCAAGTACAAGCCACCTTTATGTATTTAATTAACGGAAGCTTTCTCCTACAAAGCAGAAAAGCGTTCCGCAAACCCACAAAAATTAGTCAAGTAACTGTGGCTACAGGCCATGAAGGTTTAAATTCACTATTAGACTGCTTATGCATCCCTTCTGTTCATTCCCTCGCTATAGTTCAAAGCTCATTCCAACTTTCTCTTGCCAAGACCATTTTATAGCTATGGATGTGAGTAAAGCTTAGCACGAGAGGGTTCACTGGCGGGAGGGTTGACATGAGAGTTTGCATTTCCAATTCTAGTACTATTGCCTTTATGGAATCCATATTCCATTGTAGGAAGGCTACAGCACAGATGAGAGTTTTGGAGGAAAAAAGGAAACATCCTTAATTTAAGTAGTGCCATAATTCATAAAATTAGGTATCATATGCATTAAACCTCCAAATCAGAATACAGGGGGACTTCCTTCCCCTATGCCACAGAATTTCTCTACGATAGTATATATCTTCTGCTCTCCCTGTTATTTTGTATGTCTGCTTTGTTCTTTCTGTCATTTTTACTGGTGTTGTGAAAGCAAAATTGTAAGAAAGTTTTAATTATTTAAAACAATGTTCGGAGAAAAAAGTTTTGTTATTATTTTAATATATTATTGTGTACCTATTGTAAATATGAAACACTCCTATTTTGCAAGCCAAGGACCCACTTTGTACTATTGTTATATATAAATAAAGTTTACTGGATAAAATGTTTTTTTTCTAATCATTTTTTTCTATATGATCTACCAAGGTAACAATTGGTAAGTAGAACTAGACTTAATTGTACCAGGGCTACAGATTCTAGAATGTTAGAAAGCTGTGAGGAACAGTGGTTAAAAATCAGAGCCGGACTTAGGCGTTGTGGCGCCCTGCGCGGACTACTCCTCTGGCACGCCCCCACTAACCCCCCCCTCTGCCCCTTCAAACTACACCCCCCCCACTTACCTTGTTGCCGGAGTCCTGCGGTGAGAGCAGGAGGCATCAGTCTTCTCGCTCTGCCGGCATTTCACGGAGAGTACGGGGCGCCCCTGCTACCATGGTGCCCTGTGCGGTTGCACACCCCTAAGACCGGCCCTGGTTAAAATATTTTTATATTATATATATATATATATATATATATATATATATATAAAAATGGACAGGGCTCAGTATGGGCACTATGCATGTGCTATGCAGCCCCATACGCAACAAACTGCGATGCACTGTGTGTTCTGACACCTTTCTATCAGAACCAGAACCTTCTTTGGACCACTTTTGGTAATAACCACTGCAGCCCGGGAACACCCAAACAAGAGCTGCAGTTTTGGAGATGCTCTGACCCAGTCATCTAGCCCTCACAATTTGGCCCTTTTCAAAGTCACTCACATCCTTCTGCTTGCCCATTTTTCCTGTTTCTATCAACTTTGTGGATGAAATGTTCACTTGCCTAATATATATATCTTACCCACTGCCTTGATAACAAGATTATCAGTGTTATTCACTTCACCTGTCGGTGGTCATGTTATGGCTGATCGGTGTGTATATACTACATGCACCTTAAGTGACTAAGATTAACTAATGAGTTATTTGCATGGTATCAGCAGTTGCCACCATCTGCTCAATATACAACTACTTCTGTGGCGTTTGTATGGGTCAAGACATCTACAGTATGTACTATTTAAGTTAGTGAAAGTGATGTTTGCATAATGAGGAGTCTCGTCTATATCAGCACCTTGATGACTTCAGTGAAAGTCTATTTAGTGTGGGAGTCTGCTATTTATAAGTTAGCTTATGGAGAGATGAGAATGTGGAAAAATAAATAAATTCAATATCTGAGATTTATATGTGAAGAACATATTGTTTTAAAATATATAGAGAAAAAGTAGCAAGACAGCCAACCTCCATTCTGCTTCCTTAGGATGCTAGTGGTGGCAGTGAACATTAGTCCTCCATAGTATTATCTCCCTTTTACCTCAGGGCTGGCATCTCCTGGCCCTGTTGGCCTAGGCTAGAATATACCACTGCCTGTATCAATAGCGGAATGTGTTGGGATAGCTCATTTATATTAAACAGAAGTACAGAAAATAATTTGAGAAATAATTAAGAGAATACCCCTCTTTATCTCATTAGAGATTTTTACCTTTAGCTCACAGCAGCGAGGTGAATTGTATAGTGTAGGACTCGCCTAAGAGGTTTGCCGTGACTTGGCAGGCGAGCTTCCATTTTAATGGCCATTGGAGTGAAACTAAAAACCTCCATTTGTCTATATAAGCACAGGTGTTTGGGATAGTGCGCAGGTAACTTTTTTTTCGGTGTAAGCTCCCAGGTATGAATATAAGCAGCAGAAGTCACTGAACATGATAAATCATTGCTTGGGGATTCACAACATCCCACATTAGTTACATGAATCTAATTACGGTATTTACAGATGCTGGTGGTATTCAACCTTTAGATCTTTAACAAGTGCTGTTACTTTGGGTGACCGGTTAAATTATTAATTTTAACTTATCAGCAGTATAGTCTACTGACCTTATGGAAATAAAAGACATACTTTTCAGAGTTTACATATGGGAAATAAAACATGTGCTTGATCATTTGTAACATTTCATAGATTAACCTGAAAACGTAACTTTCATTAATATTCCCTAAGAGACATGGAGTGAACAAAAAAGAAAGATATTGTTCAAAGATACAGGTCTCTATTTTAACCAATTTGCATAGAATCAAAGCAGCGGGTTACATTTAAACTGATTATTGTTGTACAAAAAAAAAATAATAAAAAAAAAAGTTTAAAAAAAACAATCACAAAACAAAATCAGAAAACCACCCACTTATATTTTGAATGTGATTGCAGTTATAATTGATTTCATTCTGTGGTTTAATTTGATATTATAAAAAACTAGACTGGATACCCATCACAGCCCACTTCTTTATGATGTTTCTATTTAACCTTATATGTGTCAAATATTGTTGTGTACACCACTTTGGCACCCTAAGGGTTACAAATGGGCATACCTGGGAACTTCTGGGCTCTGGCTACCGTTGCGGTATGCGGTCAGGACCGCACACCGACGTCAGTGGGCGGTCCCGCTGATGTTGGTGGGCAGTTCTGCTGATGTTAAAGGGCGTTTAACCCCGCTTTAAACACCCCCATTTAAAGCAAAATGGGCGGGGAGCAGGGCGTGTCAAGGAGGATTCGGGTCTTGAGAAGCAGTGCTCAGCCAACAATCTCTGGTGTCAAACCCGGAGAATTCCCAGGTATGCAAATGGGTCTCTTTATGCAATTAAATTGGCACATGCAACATGCCCATTGATATGACTTCCATGGGTTAATTGTTATTATTATCCTTTATTTATATAGCGCCAACAGTTTACGCAGCGCTTAATACAATACATAAATTCAAGGGATATGACAAGACAAGAATTGACAGACTAAGACAAACCGATACATTTGGTGGAGAGAGCCCTGCTCGCAAGCTTACAATCTAGAGAAGGTAACTTGCTTATTGTTTTTGGATAATATAGAATTTCGGTGTCTGGGTAAGAAATAAATTATCCCCGTTTATTGGACCCTAAATGTATCTCATGGGATATTCTACACATCTACATCTGTTTATTATCAGAGCCAATGTATCATCTTAAGCAGTTATAGTAAGTTCTGGATAATAAAGTGCTTTAACCCTGTTTATTCCATTGAGATGGCTGGAAGTTCACTTAACCCTTCTAAGTCACTTAACCTATTAGTCAGGGTGCATCAGGGTGGAACCTTGTATCTTATATAATTAATTAGCTTCACAAAGTCACATTCGACCTAGCCATCTCAGATAAAACTTGCACCCAGCACATGGCAGTGAGAAATGTAATTTTAATTAACTGGAGCCGTACACAGGAGATGCAAGGCTGAATACAAATGACTTAGGTGGCTGAAGGTCTCCATCTGTATGGAAATAATGTATACAGGGTTGGGTATTTGCAAGCTCTCCAGCACAAGCGGACTATTCGCCGGCTTAGCTCGACCAGTCCAAGCCTGACTGTCCAAGCCTCCTTATTCTAGGAGCTCAGAATGTTTGGTGAACATCTTTAAATGGCCAAAGAGGGTATAGGGGTAAAGGGGGTATATAGTTAAAAGTGTAGATATGGGTGGGGTTTCCATAATTCCTGCCAATTTTTTTTTATGGCTGGGAAAACTAACATTTACGTAAATATCCATTTAAAGCTAGGTTTCCATTTGGTTTTTTTTGCTAAAAACGCCTATAAAAACGCCAATAGCGCCACCTGGCGTTTTTTTTGTGAAAAACGGCTGCAGCCAGATGTTAGCTGTAATTCAATAGGAAATCGCAAAATGCCATTTCCACTTGGCGTTTTTCTGTTTGGCGTTTTTTCAGTCCTCTTTGGCGTTTTTCTGCTTTTTTGGGCTCTGTGGCAGTTTTTCAAAATTGCATCATGTTGACACTCTGGCGTTTTTTGCAAGAAAGTCTATGGGAAGTCTATGGGAGAGAAAAAACGCCATGAAAAAGCCATGTGGGTTTATTGCCTTGGCGTTTTTTATGGCGTTTTTTCCACAGTTACAATGCAGAGGATGGACCCAGTATCTGTGTGTCCTACGAGAAATAGGCTGAAAACAAACAGTTTCACACAAAACAAAGTCCTGGACTGGTTCATATTGAATTTTACACCATTTGGAACAAACATGCCATTACAAACAAACATACGCGACCGGATCCTGCGTGCCAAAAGCAACAGCAAACAATTTGCACCATCATTTGGGGCCATCTTCCCAGAGGAGCAGACATTCGAAATAAAGCATGCCTTACAAACCACAGAAAAGAGACAAAAGGGTCTACCAAGTAAATGACATCAGGAGAGGGCAGATACTTGCCATTTATCCTAATCCCTTTTAGCTGGGTGAAACTTCTAACTTGTAAAGGCTGGAAAAACTGCCTAAGGTCAAAAAAAGCAATTTCCACAGAAAGGCTAAAACGCCAGAAAAAACTGCAGAAAAAACGCCAAAACGCAGGTAAATGCAGTGGCAGTTTTCTTGGCAGTTTTCCCGGCGTTTTTCATCAAGAAAAAAACGCCGGACAAAAACCCAAGTGGAAACCTAGCCTAACTACACTAGGTTTCTGAAGATCCACAGTTGCAAGCAGTAAATAGGCCACTTACTTAAAGACATGGTCCAGGCCGCCACTTATCATGGTATGGTTAAGGAGGTCCTCCACAGTTTACAAAGTTACTGTCCAAGAAAAGAGTTTGCTGAGCTCCATAATGGGCAGAGTGCCTTGTTAGGTCCCTGCCATCTGAAAGTGAGAGGGGTGAATGGGTGAGGAGATTAGGAGGAGAGAATTAGGAGTAAGAGAGATGGAAGATAAATATAGGAAGAGATTACTAAAAAGAGGACTGAAATAAAAAAAGAATGCAGATTTTGACGCACCATTTTAATAATTGGCAAATATGCTAGTTTCAAATAGAACACACAAAAACAAGCTAATTATGTTGTAAACCAAAAGTTTCAAATCAGAGTCTGCCAGGGGGCAGCTCCCCTAAAATGATGGAGCCTATAGTTAGCAATAATAAGCATATCATTATAACATTTATTTTAAATGAATAATTATGAATATATTATGAATCAAAAGATTGATTTTTTGGATTTGTCCTACCACAGGCATATTGAAGGAAAGGGTTACTCACATACATAATTATTAATGCTCCAGATGCCTCCATAAATTGTATATATGAGTGCCATCTGTGTACACACAACGCTGAAGTACATTAGCACATAATTATGAGAAACTTAAATTAGATCACACTCTTTGCTCATTAACAAGTCATTCTGAATTTTTCACAGCTGGGATTTACCTCCTGCCATGGGACTTAGAACTATACAGTCCCAAAGCTGGTATGTCTAAAATTTGATTAATTTCCTCTTTATTTGGAAGTTATAAATGATATGTCAGATTCCATGTCTTATAACATTTTCTTAAAGACAGAAATTGAACATTTATTACCAGACTAATAGAAAACTACTCAGTTACCTTATGTCCATTGCATAACTTTCAGGTTACTTTTTTATAGGGAAAGTCCTTTTTTTTTTTCTGCTTTTTTTTTTTTTTTACTATTCCTTCTATCCAGAGTTGTTAGAATGAGAATCGGATCTGTTGCATGAAGTTAGTATGTTCTAGACAGAGTACCCCACAAGTATACATTGACAATTACCAATGTCCGCTTCAGAAAGTTACTACATACTACACCGTGACTTCTTTAGCTCAATACGAGTTAAAATTTGTTTTTTGTTCGGCTTGGCTTCGATTTAGTACATATATATATATATATATGTGCTGAATAGTGTCCATATACGTACAGTGTGCTGCTATAGAAATGAGTCACGGTGCCACATTTTTGTATATTACTTATGTTTGTTTGTTTACATTTGTGATATAATAAAGTTAAAAAAAAAAAAAAAAAGTTACTACATCCAGCCCTTTTTTCCCCCCACAGTCCGATGGGCTTGTTGAAAAATTAATGAGAAAAGCTTAAAACGGTAGAGGTGACTCCTACAAAAGGGCATATTGCTGAAGCTTTGTGGTTGTCGAATGGTAGACCTCCTGATAGTTTGCAATCCTGGCCTTTCCGTTGGACCCAAAACTGTTAATTGTTAAATCCTTGACCGATTTGAAATCCTGGCCTACTCTTCCACTCAAACTCATAGGAAGGATTAGCCTCATTAAAATGGTCATCTTTCCCAGATTCCTATACAGCCTCAACATGCTACCGCTATTATTGTCACCAAATGATATACGGAAAATACACAATTCGTTCTCTCGTTTTATATGGTGAGGGGGACGGCCCAAGATTAGCTTTCAAAAACTAACCCAACTGAAATCAAATGGTGGCCTAAACCTTCCTAATATTAAGCTATACAACATAGCAGGCCTTCTTCGGTTTGCGAACGACTGGATTTCCCAAACTGATTATTTTACAGATTGGAGATGGGATCAGAATTTCTGCTGAGAATGGAGCTTATGCTATCTTTTACATGCTCCCACAAGGGACATTCCAGTCTCTTGTCTCTCCAACCCCCTTTTAATGACGACCATACAGGCCTGGCCCACGGCTCGGAAGTCGCTTTTTGGAAACTATAACTATTCGCTATTCTTACCCCTAACTGGTAACTGCACGTTTCAAGGGCTGACCCCAGATCTCAGATTTCAGAATTAGAAGGCCAAAGGAATCAAGATATTAGCGGACATCTTCAACTCCTCTACTGGAGATTGTCTTCCATTCCCAGTCCTCAAAGCAAAGTATTCCTTGCCCCCTTCCCATTTATGGCCATATATACAAGCAAAACACTTTTTACAAGAGACTCTACGCAGCGTGCATCCCACTCAAAGGAACCATGTTTTAGAATTATTGCTCAATCCCTCATACTCGAGTAAGGTATCGATTTCAACATTATATAGGGCGATATTTCAACCCTCAGATTATTCCACCTCCACAACAGGCCTTGCAAGGTCGTCTCTTATCCACCAATGGGACTCTCTTACTCCTTGCGATTTATTATATGCATATACTCATAGGCTGAAAAACCTACAGGCCTCCTGGTCCCATGACACGACACTCAAATTACTCCACAGAGCATATATCTCTCCCAGTCAGCTATCCACCTTCACTCCTTCTTCACCATGTCATTGCTGCAAATGTAACCAGATGTCGGCTGATCTCGATCACTGTTTACTTACATGCCCTAAGATCCTGGATTTTTGGAGGGCTGTGGGTCCTGTTATAGGTGACATATTAGATTGCAAACCTCTTACTATAACTGTTGACTTATTGTTGGGAATATACGACACATTAGGCATCAAGGGGAAACACAGAATAAACCTCCTAGACCACCTACTACTAATAGCAGTTAAGGCTATTCTGGATCACTGGTTACAACCACTAGCTCCCTCCCTCCAATATTGGAGGAACAAGGTATCAAAGACGATGTTTTTAGAGTGGACTATGGTCTTACGTGATAAAGAAGAAAAAATTTGATGTATGGGAACCATATATCACCACACTACCACCCAGACAGCAAAGCCAAGTTACTCTGATCTTCACACACAATTTGCTTTTGCTCTCAGGCGCTAATCTCTGCTTGACATGCATCGTACCTTCACGAAACTTCTTCCTTTATTGAGGATGTTAAATGATATGCTTCACTAGCAAATATTATTCACTCTGGACTCACGGTACCACCCTCAGCAATTTCACGGACAGGCGTCAAGGGATGCTCGGTCATAACTTTCCTTGAATGGGTCTTACCTATTGTAACTGTTTATGTTAGTTATTGTTACGTTTATGGAAAAAAAAAACAAGTACAAGTGCATAGCCTTACTTACGCAAACATTTGAAATGCAAATAGGATTTTGATCCCATTCCTGTATTAACACATGTGACTCTTGCCACCGTTTTAACACAGTATACTATGTCATCCAGTTGTTGTACCACCTTGCTGGTTTGTCCTTGCTACATGATATTGTGTCTTTTTCATTCTTGTGGAACAAACATATGTCTAACCAGTGTGGAACACGCCTGTTTTACTCTTGTGTATGATGTACTTAAATAAACATTTAAAAAAAAAAAGAGCATATCGCAGTACAACACTTGAATGCACAACCGTTGATGGAATGCCTATGAAGGAAGGTGCTTGCAACTGGGACAGGTAAACAAGTCAAGCCATTTAAAGTTAAAAAGAGCTTGCACCCCAGGACCAGAGACACACATACAAACATACCCAGGCACCAAATAATCACACACACTTTCACTAACATACCTTGACACACACTTTCAATACCATATACATATATGTTACAGGTTATGTAACCATAGTTACAGAAACACATACACTAACATACCCATAAACACACATTTATACTAACATACCCAGACATACACACTGACATAAACAAACACGCTAACATGGCCAGATATATACAGTGTCATACCCAGACATACACACATGTAACTCACTTAACCTGTGAAGACTCAATGCAGTTTGCATACAATGCCGCTGGGTCATGCAAAACCTTGCCTCCTTCTTGAAATTAGGACATGACGGTAAGTCCAGGAGAATCAAACACTCAGACTAAAACAGATGCGCAATTACACTCACATGAATACATGAAAACTAACATACCCATACAAAGACACAATAATATTCCCAGACGAACACACACTAACATGCCTGGATGCACACGCACACTAACATACCTAGGCACACAAACATACACACATAGCCACACACACTTTCACTAGCATTTCTAGACACACACATTTAAACTAACATAAACAAACTAACATACATACTAACACAAACTAACATATACAAACATATCCAGACACACACACATGCCAACATATCTAGGTGGTTCTACTAACAAACCCAGACACAAACACACTAACACTAACATATTTAGACACATACGCTTACACTAATAAAACCAGATACACACACTAACATACCCAGACGCACACACATGCAACTCACTTACCCTGTGAAGCCATAGGCCTGCCTCAATGCAGCTTGCACACATTGCCATGTGTCACGCATTGTGATATGACCCATGCTTCCATATGCCAACATTTAAGCAGTGCTTCTTACAATACCTATATCCAAGGAGAATAACAAAATTAGAATTGACAGACTAAGGCAAACCGATACATTAGGGAAAGCAGCCCCTGTTCGCAAGCTTACACTCTAGAAGAAATGGGGTGAGGGGAAACATACGGTATGGAGAAAAGGGGAGAGATAGTGTGGGGGTTATATTAGTGGCAGATAAGTTCTAGCTGCAAATATGGTATGCTTCTTTGAAGAAGTGGGTTTTCAGGATACAGAATTAAATTGTTTGGGTGTCCTTTAAAGGATACAGAGTACATGTTATTCAAGTAGAAAGTTCAATGTAGCTGTATATAGAGAAATTTCCAATTGTGTATTTTATTCACTTTTTCCCCCCAATTAACAAATCTAGAATGTTGTAGGCTGAACAGTCCAGGTGACTAATAACATCCTTGCATGGCATTTTGTAGCTTTACCATGTAAAACAATCTGCACTAATTTACAATGTTGTTCATAACGCCTCTCGGTATCCTGGGGACCGTTATTGAAATCAGGTTATTTTATCCTTTGTCTGCAAGCAGATTCTTGTCATTTGGTGGGAGGAAGGATTTATTTTCTGCTTTCATATTCTCAACACAAGACTAAATGCTATAATCAGTATGTTTGGATATTCCCAATATCTTAATTTGAAAGACCAGGCAAGCATCTATCTTTCAAGCGTACCAATTTGAGCGTGTCTTTCTGCCATTTTCAGTGTTCCATTTGTCCGTCATTCTGCTGTCACTGGGAGATGCGGCGGAACGGAAAACAAAAGACATGACAAATTTGGCCTTTTCTTTTTAACAATTAAATTTAATATGCCACCGTCTGCATTTTTAATTAGAATCAGCTCATTGTCAGCGGTCAGGGAGGTTATTAAAAAAAATTAAAAAGACAATGACAGTAATTTTATTTACAATGGGGATCGATGTCCTGTGTTTGGAGATACAAAATGTGATGGATCCCTTCGGAGCCAATTAATATTTCACTCTTGCAAAGCAAAGTGCTGAAATGAGAAAGGCTTATAAGGAACTGTGAAGAAGATAGAATGGAAATGTAGATAGATAATGAAATACCAAGATTATAATGATACAATTGCATTACTGTAGTGCTGTTAAAGAGTATTTGCCCTGTTCCCGATTTCCTCTATTTTTGCACATTTGTCACATTTAAATGTTTCATATAATCAAACTCATTTACTATTAGAGAAAGATAACCCAATAAACACAAAATACAGTTTGAAATCATTATTTCATGTATATATTTATTTATTTTCTTTTTTTTTTTTGCGGAGGAGAGAGAGGGGCGCAAAGTGGACGCTCATGAATACGTTTTCAGCAGCCACTCAGCGCCCCTGAGGCCTCCATGAGTCGTGGTGCCACCATTTCTTGCTAAGTGCCGGAATATAACATCATATGCTAGCGCTTAGCAGTGAAGCAGCGCGCACCGCGACAGAGCAGCGAGACAGAGGCCTCGCACTGCCACTGCAGGACCTCTGCAAGTGGGGAGAGGGCAGATAGTGAAAAGGGAGAAAGTACATAGTGAGAAGGGAAGGAGAGGGGGTAGATAGTGAGAAAAGGGGGGATGAGGTAGATAGTGAGAAAAGGGAGGAGAGGTAGTGAGAATGGGGGTAGTAAGAATATTGAAATAAATAAAGAGTGAGAATGAGTGAGAGAATGAATTAATTTGTGTGGATGAATTGTGTGAATGGGTGAGAAAATGAAATAACGTGTGGATGAATTGTGTGAATGAGTGAGTGTATGAATTAATGTGCGGATGAACTGTCTGAATGAGTGAGAGAATAAATGATTGTGTGAATGAATTAGTGAGTGACTGTAAAAGCGTTTGTGTGTATCATTGATGTATAATTGATTTGTAGAAAGGCAAAGACAGCACAAGCATGATGTTTGAGTCTTGAGGACCAAGATGGGGACAAAGATGGCACAGGCCGGGCTGTTTGGGGACAAAGATGGCAAGTCCTATGTGTATAATCTGGGTGCTGGTCAGGTTGTATGTGGGCAGTGTAGACGCCAGGGCTGGCTTTGAGGTGTGACCTATGCCTGTAATTTACGGGGTTTTATCTATATCTTTAGTGCTGAGTTTATATGTGATTTCCAGTTGATCTATACCTGCAAATCTGGGGTTGTGTGTTAGTCTGTTGATCCATATCTGCTATGCTATGTTTCTATACATTATGTATGCATACCTGCAAATACAGCGTTTGTGTGTCTTCCATGTGTTGTTTATTTGTTCAGCCTTCCATGTGTTATTTATTTGATCTATACACTCAGTGCCGAGTTTACATGTGATTTCCAGTTGATCTATACCTGCAATGCTGGGTTTGTTTGTTCTGTTGATCTATACCTGTAATGCTATGTTTCTACACATTATTTCTGTATACCTGCAAATACACGATTTGTATGTTTATTTGATCTATACCTTCAGTGCTGAGTTCACAGCAATTGATCTATACATGCAAAGCTGGATTTGTGTGTTAATGTGTTGATCTATACCTGCTATGCTATTTTCCCATACATTATTTATACCTGCAAATATAGGGTTTGTATGTCTTATTCAGTTGATCTATACATGTGAGTGCTGTTTTATGTGTTGTTTATTTGATCTATACCTGAGCAACAGGGAGTAAGTAAAAGAGAGGTGTGGCTTAGTGAATGAAGGGACAAAGAGACTCTGGGGATGATTACGGGTAGAGGACCTCTCAATGACACGGCAGTGTGGCAAATTTTTTTTTTTTGCGGGAGCAGAGGGAGTGATTACATGCTAGGGAGTGTGGAGCGCGGCCCAAGGAAATGCTTGCTTAGGGTCAAACTTTTTCAATATAAAAATGTATTGGCAGCAGGGTCCAATATGTATATATATTGGCAGCAGGGGCTAATATTAATATACCGTATTTGCTCGATTATAAGACGACCCTGATTATAAGACGACCCCCCAAAATCTGAATATTAACTTAGGAAAAAAAGAAAAAGCCTGAATATAAGACGACCCTAAAGGAAAAAAGTTTTACCAGTAAATGTTAATTCATGTAAACTATTTTTTTTAATAAAAGCTATGATTGAGAAAAATATTTTTTTTTTGTTTTTATTTCTTGTATTTTCCAACCTGTCCCCCAGTTACGCACATCTGCCCCCAGGCTTGCCACACCAATATGGCACTGTGGCCCATGATATGCCTTTTAACCCTCTATATGCCACTGTGCCCCATGGTATGCCTTTTGACCCCCTATGTGCCACTCTGCCTCCAGAAATGCCTTATACCCCTATATGCCACTCTGGCATTTAGGGGGTTAAAAGGCATATTATGGGGCAGAGTGGCATATAGGGAGGTATAAGGCATTTCAGGAGGCAGAGTGCACTATTAAATGCCCCCTTAACGCCACTCTGCCTCCTGAAATGCCTTATACCTCCCTATATGCCACTCTGCCCCATAATATGCCTTTTAACCCCCTAAGTGCCAGAGTGGCATATAGGGGTGTAAGGCATTCCAGAAATGCCCTACACACACACACACACTTACCGGTGCTTCCAATTTCCTGCTGTATTGCCGGGGCAGCGGGTTGACGTCTCATTCCGCGGCAGCCGGAAGGAGGTGGAGTTGGCAGCGGGGGTTTGTATGCGTCCGTCGCAAATACCTTCCCCGGCTGTCAGAGATCAGGAACTCTGGAACTCTGATCTCTGACAGTCGGGGAAGGTATTTGCGACGGACGCATACAAACCCCCGCTGCCAACTTCACCTCCGGAAGCACCGGTAAGTGGGGGGGGGGGGCGACGACAGGAGGATCCAGGTCCCCTGCAGCGGTGCGGGGGATCTGGATCTTAGTCTCCTAATCAGACCTCTATTTGAGGTCTGATTAGAAGACGACCCCGATTATAAGACGAGGGGTATTTTTCAGAGCATTTGCTCTGAAAAAAACCTCGTCTTATAATCGAGCAAATACGGTATATCTGCAGCAGGGGCTAATATTAAAGGATGAAACTGCCAGTTCAGCTGTTATTTTGAAATCATATTTCAATAACAGTCTTTACATATTATGTAGTTAAAAATGCATATAGATATATATATATAATTTATTGTTTGTTTTATACAGCGTCATCAAATTTCATAGCGCTGTACAATGGGTAGACAGGACACAAGAAGTAGTATGTAACATAACAATTTGACTTATAGAGACAACAGGTGAGGAGGGCCCTGCTTCCTATATATACCTGTGTGTGTAATCTCATGCACTTCATAGTGTGCCCCTGAATGGCAGAAATAAAATGTGGTCACCCTAGGCAGCATCCTTGAGGTGCAGCGCGGGCAGGGCAGACTTGGCACCAGATTTAAAACCTGGAATTGCAGTCTAGAGGCACCCTAGTGTGGTCTTATGGTTGTCACAAGGTTTTGGCATTCCTGCTCTTGTTTCATGGCAAATCTGAATCCTGAAGTTGTACTCTGTGCCAGATGTTTTTGTTCTTTGCTGAACTGCTCTGTATAACATACCTGGCCGGACTACCTGCTGTGTGTACTGAGTACAGCATTGGCGGACTACCTGTCCTGTGTAGCAGAACTAGCATCCTAGGGGCTACTTTTCCTGCTTTCCTATCTACGGCTATCCACCCCTCCGACAAGTGTTTTGCTATCTCCAACTCAGTTACTAAACATATTTGCCTCTAACAGAGCCTCCATACTATTATACCCTTTGGTAGGATAATTAGGGGGAATAACTCCTGTGGTGTGTGTGTGCTCCTGGGTTCTGGTGTTGTGACAGGGGAACAAACATTTTCACAGCACTGTATTGTTTTATTATATAACACCAACAGATTCTGCAGTGCTGTACAATAATGTTATACTTGAAAACGTTATATTTAAAAAGAGACAGACCTCGACCCTTTTTATTGGAAAACATTGTCATAATAATAGAAATGTTACGTGGCAACATATTACTAAATACATGAACTATTTACTATATTTCAGTACTAACAGAAGGCAGATGTTAATTGAAATGTATATCTGCAGAAATAAATAAAATATTATTTTATGTATATATCAGTGTGAGATAATTTTAACGCAAATTGCCTGCAAGCATTTTGTTTGGGATTCCAGTTGTAGCTTTATACACAGTTAAACTACAGCTATTATGGGACACTGAAAACATATTAACACTACAGATTTTTGTAAATCTTTGTTAATACCACCCTGGGATGCTTACTGAAATATTCATCTCTTCTGTGCATAATAATATGGGAGCATCAGCATGCTGCCAACCAGTGATGGCAGCAGCCTGATCCATACTGGCATTTAACTCATCGGCCTCAATTCCCCTGATTCTCTCACAGATACGAGTGCTTCTTATCCCTATTCCCTTATCTCTTATCCTGGCACACACAGCAATCAGCTGTCAGACCTTTGTGGCCCCAGTGTGCATCTGTAGTTCTAATGCAGTGTCCCCTGACACTGTATTGCATTCTGAACTAAATTGATATAGACAGTTAATGTCATACAGTTATTTTTTTTTTATTTAATTTTTTGATATTATTGCAAATTTCTGCCAAATTATCTGTTTGCGTCTATTGTTGGCATTACCTTCGATTTTAAATCTAATTTCCCAGATTTTAAGACACAGTCTTGGTTTTTCGGGTATTAACCCATTTTTGAGAGCATTGGGGATCATGGGCCGGTTTGGGAGATGCTTTGATCTCATAGAATAGAGATTGCAAGCCAGGCCTTCTCGTCCAACATCACTGCCAGACCTCACAAATGTGCTCTACTGGAAAGATTCCCACAGAAACACTCCAAAATCTTGTGGAAAGCCTTCCCAGAAGAATGGAAGCTGTAAAGGGGAATCCAACTATTTAGAATGTATGTGTCAGAGAAGTCCTTGTTGGTGTAATGGTCCCAATACCTTTGTCCATACAGAGTAGTTTTGGTCAAATAAATAAATATATATACACACTGTATGTATGTATGTATATATAAACAAGTTCATTGCTGCAGGTTTTTTGGCAGGTTTTTATCAACATGGAGTATTCTAAAAAGAAAAAATGTAAACTTTATGAATATAAAATATCTATTTACGAACCAGCTCATAAATAACCTTTGCCCCTCTGTGTGCTGTGGGGGCACGGAATAACACAGTGGGCAAGCACTCAGACTATTAATATGTCCTATTCAGGGGCATATCTAGAGTATTTGGCTTTTAGGGTTGATCCTATATTTGGCATTCCCCTCCCACATTATATTCTAAAAACACCTACACTCTCGTGCTCTGTCACATTCTTACTTACTCTCTTACTTACACTCTCACTCACTTTCTTACGTCTCTCACACGCTCTCTCAAAGTCTCGCTACCTTCTCCGCCAACCACTTCTGGTTTAGACGATTCTGTTTTACAGGCCGTGGCTTAAGAGAACAACCTGGCAGTTTAGCCCGATAGAGAACATGCCATGACACAGTCCTGTGTGGAGTTAGGAGGGCAAAGCTGGCTATATGTATTTTATAGATCACAAATTTTGGGGAAGAGTTATGAGTCAACAAAAAAAGCAGACCTGCTTTCCTTCCATTACTCCTTCTTGTAAGATGTAGCTTTATGTTTTTTTAAAGTTGTCCTGATAAATGAATTAATTAAAGTATTAGCTTCAAATAAGACTTAATTCTCTCTTGAAAGTCTTTCAAATGTCTCTTTGAAAGTGTACAACATTTTCAGAAAAGATTACAAGTGGCATCTCCTTTTCAATAGAGATCCATTTTGCACAAGCTGTGTAACAGTTGGTTTAATTCCTAAATAACCAATAACATTAGATTTCCAATCAAAAGAAAGGCCTGCATTTAGAATAGCTGCCGTCAGAGAGAGGGAAAACATAGTCATTGTTTCTAAAAAAAGTCCGGAAAGCAAAATCTCTATCTATATATATATATATAACCTATCAAACACTTTTTCAGGATAGGATCTTCTGATATTTGGATTAGATTGATTAGTCTCTGTTATCAGAAGCCTGCTAGACTCCAATGAAGCCTATTTAATCTTTTTTTGATCAATACTGGTAATAATGGAGCTGGTCTAGTGATATTTTAGCAACAATCTTTAAATCGACATTTAACAGAGAGATCTGTAATTTTCCCACTCATCCATAGGTTTTCCTGGCTTAAGTATAGTAACAATGTTAGCCAATATCATCCCCTTTTGGATCCAGAAAATGCTTAAAAAGAGTTGTGAGGAGATTTAATTTAAGAAGTTTTATAATAGGAGTTGGGGTATCCATCAGTCCCTGGAGACTTGAGAGGTTTCTCTAAGTTCATCTGCAATTATAGGCTTACATAAGATCTTTTTCACCTCTTTAGAAAATATAGAATAGGGAGGTCTTGTAAAAAAGTTTGAAATGCTTCTGACCGTGGTTGGTGTACAGATATATCCCTACTTAAATTATATAACTTTCCATAAAACACAGCAAATGCATCTGCAATAGATTTTGGTTTATAAACTCCATAGTTAGGCCAAGATAAACAGAACATAAGACTGTATATCAATAGAGGGTGTGTTGGCAGGACCAGAGGCAAAACGGTCTACAGGGCTGGTGAAAGGCAACAAAGGCTCTATCGCTGGCAATGGTCAGGACTCAAATGAACATTTAAATAACCCTCCAAGCCTTTCCACACCTCCACCTGGCTGATCAATTTGGCTAATAAGCTGTACGCTGCTAGCGCCGGCATGGTTTTTCCAGAAAGTGCTCATTTCCTCTGGCGGCTTTGAAGCAGCCAGAAGCATCTGACTGTTGTCTGTTGTGGTGTGCATTGCAGGCCTCCAGGCAGATATTGGAGGTCCCTGTGATGCCATCCAGGATGGCAGCAAGTTGGGGGACAATAAATGATCTTGGGGAACCTGATTAGCGCCCCCCCCCAATATTGCAGAAGCGATAATACTGTGTGAAGGATAAAAACAAAAACATCAAAAACGGTATTTTCTTAATTTGAAAGTGGCGTTTATGGATTATATTTTCTGATAAATCATAGCACCTTACCACCACATGTAGAAAGGTACATTGGGAGTGAGTGATTAAGGTGTCACAGGTTTGAAGGCTTTTGTCCTCTAGATTGTAAGCTTGCGAGCTGTCTTTACCCAACGTATTTGCCCTTTGAATATATGTACTGTAAAAATTTTTGGTGCTATATAAATAAAAGATTAGTACTAATACTACTAATAATAATAATCAAGGTGCCAACACTGATTGCAGTCTTACCCAAATGTCACATAAGAGGTAACACGCACTTGCTGCAGTTTATAAAGTGTCCTCATGGTGGCAGAGTTGTGAAAGCAGATTTATACACATTTTGGTATTTCTAACCTATTGATTGAATACAGGGACAAAAGTGTTAATCTGGAAAAAAATTGTTAGATGGTATTTTGTAACATAACTTCCGTATTTGCTCGACAAGGTTTTCTTTGCTCTGAAAAATAGCCCTCGTCTTATAATCCACTGACATAAACAACAAAACTTACAACCCTTATCTCGCCCGACATCAACATCATTCACTACCACGCAGTCCTCACCTCCTGTTTCTCACCCCTTATCCACCTAGATTGTAAATTCCTGCAGGAACAGGGCCCTTCATGTCTCTTGTATCTGTATGTCAATTTCTGTATTATACTTGTCGTTATCTGTAAAGTTTTCATCTTGTACAGCGCTGCGGAATCTGTTGGCGCTTTATAAATAAAGTATAATAATAAAATAATAATAATAGCACAGTCTGGTGCTAAGTCATAGAAGCCCCGGTGGAGGTGGAGGTTGTCTGCGCGCATTGCGCAGACGTCCACCGGCTGCCCCCACTTGACCCCAAGGAGTCTGGAGCACGGGGACAAGTCTACAGATGCATCGGTAAGCCGGGGGGGGGGGAGTGGCATATGGGGGTCAAAGTGGCATATCTGGGGTGAAGAGTGACATATAGCTAATTTAATACTGCTGAGCATTATCTGAACCATTCTTCAAAATAACATAACCACCATATAAGCAATATAGCGTATACTTGTTTAAGATACAGTAAAAACTTGTGATTATTATTAGAATAAGTATGCAGCAACAATTACGTATATGTCATGTTACATTGTACGTACACAGAATTTGCAGTTTATCTGAAACACAGAATAATTCTATTTGGACTAAGGAGTTGCACTTACAATTTTAGCCACTAGATGATGCTAAACAACAATTTTCATTTCTTGAAAGTATATAATAAAATTCGATTCAATATAAATGTAATACAATGCATAGGAATTAAACAGCTCTCTCCTGCTGTGAGTTTTGGAATAAGTGCATCTTTCGTCTACTTTAACGTATACCCTGGTGGGTTTATATAGGATTTACACTCTAATCACTAACATACCTAAATGCATAAAGCATATAATTTAAATGTGTTTATTTATTGAAAGCTACTGTGTACAAGACAACCATTCATATGCATACTTTTTAATAGTTTTATTTACAAAAATGTAGTCACCATATAACTTTTGTCTTCCTATAAATCCTCTGCTCTGTTCATGCTACCAGGGAGAGCCAGAGGCAACCTAGGCCAATACGAAAATTGCTTTTAAAGCCAGTAAGTGGCTTAAGGACAGTTTATGCAGTGTTTTCTCTCCTAAACCCAACCAACCTTTTGTATGGGTCCTACCCATACTATACTTATTCCCCACCAACAAAACATAACCAACTGGGCAAGTCCTTGGGCAGCTGCCCCTGTGCCACATTACAAGGGCAGGTTACCCTATTGGCTGCAACTTAATGGATTAGTTTGGGAGATAATATTTCAAGGGAGGAGAAATGTTAGGACAAGAGTCTAAAACTAAAGGATAACATTAATTTGCTCCCCACAATGAAGTTCATCAAGGTCTCTTGCATTTTCATATCTCAATAACTCTCTAACCTTTCATCAACTCACAGAAGACATGCATTAAACATTATTAACAGTACAGAATCCTATGTGACTTCCTCAACAAAGAATGCATATGCAATTATATTGGCCAGAATACCCCACTGACAATACCTTTTTATGTGTTAAGTGCAATATGAAATGACACTAGACATCCCCACCTTAGGTACTATCTATTTATTAGCATAGCGAGCCAAAGTTACCAATAAGAGTGTGAGATCATTTCCAGTTCACTACATGTTGTGCAGTTGGAGTAAGAGCAATCAGTACTGCTCCTGTTGGTACAAGGGTGACCACATTTTATTTCTGCCATTCAGGGACACACTATGAAGCGCATGAGATCACACACACACACACACACACACACAAGGGTGCATCTTTGCATGCGCCTACCCAGAATCCCTTGTTGTTGTGTCAGCACCATGAGATTTCTGAGAGGAAAAACAAGCCTTCTGGCTTGTCTGGTGTCTGTAGATGAGTGTTTAATAATGCTTCTACTACCCCCTTAATTTTAGTGGAAGGGTTTTCCATCACCTTTACCCACCATAACTTATGTAATGGCATATATATATTATACACGTTAGACATGCATTTTTAACTACATAATATGCACTTATCTCTTTGAAGTAAAGGCTATGGTTGAAATATGATTTCAAAACAACAGATGAACTGGCAGTTTCTTTAATATTAGACCCTGCTGCCAATACATTTTATATTAAAAAAAAACTGGACCCTACGCAAGCATTTCCTTGGGCCCCGATCCACGCTCCCTAGCTCCCGCACCAAAAAATAGATATAGATCAAATAAACAACACAAAAAACAGCACTTGCATGTATAGATCAACTGAATAAGACATACAAACCTTATATTTTCAGGTATACATAAATAATGTATGGAAACATAGCATAGCAGGTATACCGTAGATCAGGGGTGGGCAATTAATTTTCCCATGGGGCCACATGAGAAATTGGAATGGTTTTAGAGGGCCAGACCTCTACAAACTACAAACTCCGAAGCCTTGTCCATTTTGTTAACTTATGTGCTGTTTAATAAAGTTATTCAAGCCTACGTCATTGGTAGAGGTGCTTGAATAAGTAAGGCCTGAATAACTATTAGCACAGCACAGAAGTGAACAAAATGAACAAGGCTTCGGAGTGCATACCGTATTTTTCGCTCTATAAGACGCACCTGCTGATAAGACGCACCTAGATTTTAGAGGAGAAAAAAAAGGAAAAAATATTTTGAGCTAAAAAATGGGCTAAAATATTTATTACAATAACTGAATAAGCTATGAACACAGTAAGACACACGCAGTAAGACACACACAGACACAGTAAGACACACACAGACACAGTAAGACACACACAGACACAGTAAGACACACACAGACACAGTGAGACACACACAGACACAGTGAGACACACACAGACACAGTAAGATACACACAGACACAGTAAGATACACACAGACACAGTGAGACACACACAGACACAGTAAGACACACACAGACACACAGACACAGTAAGACACACACAGACACAGTAAGACACACACAGACACAGTAAGACACACACAGACACAGTGAGACACACACAGACACAGTAAGACACACACAGACACAGTAAGACACACACAGACACAGTAAGACACACACAGACACAGTGAGACACACACAGACACAGTAAGACACACACACACACACACACAAACACAGTAAGACACACACACACAGTAAGACCTCCCTCCCTAACCCCCCTTCTCAGTATCTCCCCTCTAACTCCGGGTGCGCCGGCACCCGAGACAAACGCTTCCAACACAGGAGTTTAAGGTAAGTGACCGGGGCGGGGGGGGGACACCGGACTCATTGGTGAGTCACCAGGACACTCTTTGCGGGCCGGTCCGAGCTATTCAGCGGGCCGGATGTGGCCCGCGGGCCGTGCTTTGCCCAGGTCTGCCGTAGATCAACACATTAACACACAAACCCAGCTTTGCATGTATAGATCAATTGAAATTCACATGTGAACTCAGACATACAAATCCTGTATTTTCAGGCATACAATAATAATGTATGGAAACATAGCATTGCAGTTATAGATCAACAGAGCACACAAGCCCGGCATTGCAGGTATAGATCAACTGGAAATCCCATTTAAACTCAGCACTGAGGGTATGAATCAAATAAACACATGGAAACAGCATTGCAGGTATTGATCAACTGAATAAGAACCCTGTATTTGCAGGTACACATCAATACTGTATGGAAACCTAGCAAAGCAGATATGGATCAACAGAATAACACAAAAAAACTGATTTGCAGGTATAGATCAATTGGCATTCCCATAAAAACTCAGCATTAAAAGGTATAGATAAAACCCCCTAAATTACAGGCATAGATCACAGGTTGCACAACCCAAAGCCAGCCCTGGCTTCCACACAGCCCACATAGAACCTGACCAACACCCAGATAACACACATAGGACTTGCCATCTTTCTCCCCAAACAGCCCATCCTATGCCATCTTTGTCCCATAAACACCCTGCCTGTGCCATCTTTGTCCCCAAAGCTTAAGCACCCTGCTTGTGCCATCTTTGCCTTTCCACAAATCAATTATATATCTATGATACACACAAAACACTTTTACAGTCACTCACTAATTCACTTTCATTCGCTTAATTAATTCACACAATCATTTATTCTGTCCCTCGTTCACACAAATCATTTTCACATTAATGCATTCTGACAAATTCGTTAATGCTCTCCCTTTATTCAGACAATTCATCCACACATGAATTCATACTCACTCATTCAGACAATTCATCCACACGAATTCATACTCACTCATACAGACAATTCATCTACACAATAATTCATACTCACTCATTCACACACTAATTCATTCTCTCACTCTTTATTTCAATATTCTTACTACCCTTTTCTCACTATCTACCTCCTCTCCCACTATCTACCCTCTCCCTCTTTTGTGGTTCACTTACCTTCCAGAAGTCCTGCGATGGGAGCACAAGGCCTCTGTCTCCCTCCTCTGGTACTGTGCGCGCCGCTTCACAGCTGAGTGTCGGAATATGACGTCATATTCTGGCACTCAACATGACATGCCGGCACCGCGCCGAGCTAAAAGCCTTGCGGAGGAGACTGAGGGCTGCCGAGTGGTTGCTGAAAGCTTCATGAGCGACAGCTCGGGGCTCCTCTCTATTCGCCGCGTCAGAAAAAAAAAAAAAAAAAAAAAAAAAGACGTTTCAATTCCAGGACAATGCATTATCCCGGATTGAGACTGCCTGGGACCCGGGACTTAAAGTCCCATTGTGGGACTGTCCCCGGCAAACTGGGAGATGCGGTAACCCTAGTTGGTAGAGATCTGCTTCCTACTCTCCCTTGCATCGGTTTCTGCAAGATGTGATAAGATATGAGATGAGATGCAGAGGCCAGGTATTATTATTAATTGTTTTATATAGCACCATCAGATTCCACAGCACTGTACAAAGGGTAGAAAGGACATAACAAGATAACATACAGAAACAGGCGAGTAAGGCCTTGCTTAAGTGAGTTTACAATCTAGATGGAGTTAGGGTGTATGATACAAGAGTGGGTGGACCAGCCATACAAGTATGGCAGGAGAGGGACTAGGAAAGATGAGCTAAAGGAATATGGGAGGAAGGGGGTATACACATCCAACATATCTGGAGGCTAAATCGGGGCACCTGTGTGGGGAGGAAAGCTAAAGGGTGAAAAGGGTGTGGCAGCACCCAGGAGTGAGCATGGTCAGGGACGGGACCACCCACACCCTATACACAAATATCCATTTTGCTGCACAACTTTGCTTCAGAGCGTTGCAAGGTGGCCAAATTGATTTAACAGCTTCCTGGGATGACCAGATGGTCTCTCTAACAGGCCCATGAGCACTGCTTCCTGCTAAAGTAGTATAGTGGGGCAGCTACACAGAACAGCTGGACAGTGTCCTAAATTTGGAAGTACCCAATAAACTGGTATTTCATGGCACAATGCTCATGCCAGACAGGGAGGGAACAGGAAGCAATTCTATGCCAACAGAAGAGGCACAATAGTAATCGCAGGCAGATCATACAGAACCCAGTAAAGGGGAGAGCAGGAAGCAGATCTTTGCTGAAATTCATGGCACTGAATTCCTTATTTCTACCTAATACTCTTGTATTGTGCCATACAATCTTTCTTATGATCCCTATACTTATTTTAACTATATGCTATTCATTTTTTGTATATTTATTCTCACTAAATTCTATTTCAGTGATTGTCCAGCCCCCATATGCTGCATGCTTGTGCGTGTTATGATGAAATAAGTGGGAGTTATGTTAAAGGAAGTGTTGGAAGTAACAAAAATATGATTCCTGAGATGTTTCCTTATCTGCACATCCCAGAAGAAAAGGCAGCTTCCTGTATGGACTAAATACTTAACTCTTCTGTAGGTTCACTCATTCTGTTCCCAGCTACACCCTGTCAACCTCACCCACTGTAGATTCTTGTTTGAAGCAGTGTGAGGAGGAGGAAACTGAGTGTAAATACAGCATAGCACAGTATATAGACATCATACCCTCAACCCTAACATTAAACAGTGCAGTACAGACGGCTAAGGTCTTAGGGCGGTACCTACAGGTTTCCTGCGAATACTTTCTCAAATGAGACTTATGCTAAAATTACAGATGAAAAGTCACAGCAGTTTGTACTTTACCTAAGTAAGGTGTTGATGTGTAATGCTGGCGGCCATCCATAGACAGGGCTTCAAGAGACTATATTTGAGGGTTAAATTCATAATTGTTTGAAATTCAGCACTGCTTACATAACTCATATCAATGCCAGGATGGCACCATATCGGTTGCAACATCATTCTCTACAAGCATGTTCAGTGAATAATGAACACAGGAGATGACATTCTCAGCTCCTTGAAGTGTCAGGAGAATAAACCTTATCACATTAGTCCTGTCTGTTATCTGGTAAATGATTTAAGGTACTGGAGGTCATGTGAATCTGTTGGCCAATCTTTTAGTTCCCAGTCTTCATATAACCTGAACACACAAACCTCCACAGAGGAATGTAAAATAGTTGTAATCCTGCACCAAACAGCACGGTCCTCTAGGGTATTAAAGCCACATTTATTTGTAATCCACGTATTCAGATTTTAACAGGATTATACAGAACACAATTTCCCTATAAACAAAAGCCTAGCTCATCTGAGCACTTCCTAACACAGAAGTGCCTCACTACTCAGGGTCTAAACTAAACAAACCATAATCTCACCAACCTTTTTGATGGTCTCTTTTGCACATAGCAAGCCCTGCTGCTTCCAAACAAAACTCACCCTCCTCTGTCCAACAGGTTAAGGCTTTACTGCAGTCAGTGCAGCTAATTACTTGCAGCTGACCAGTGCATTGGAGTCAGCCTTAACTCCTGGCCTGGATCCTGTGTCAGTCCAGGTGTATGTAAACTGCGGGGTGGAGCACCGGCCCATCCTACTCTCCGTATGCTCCACCCCAGGGGCCCATATAGAAACATATTATAATCTGGCGCAACACACACTGGCTATATATATATATATATCTATATATCTATATATAATCTGGCGCAACACACACTGGCTTTATATATATATATATCTATATATCTATATATAATCTGGCGCAACACACACTGGCTATATATCATACAAAACCCTGCAAAATCAAGGGGGAATGTAGACGCCATCCACAACACATCCTGCACCTTGTTACAAGTGCAGACAGTACAGTACAGCATATTATTTCTTTGGACGAAAATAAGGGGGAGCAGCAGCTGTATTAGGGATCAATAACCACATTGGGCAATTGGTCTCCCTAGTACACTTTAGGAGTAAATTAGTCACAAGGAATAATTGACCAGCTATTATCAAGATGAATACTCTCAATAAAGAATGAATTTGGTCGGTAACAGATCTGCCTAATTGTTCCGATGCATATGGAAAAACCTAGTACTCCCCAAAATAGAGAAAGTATGGAAACCTTTTGGAAATATTAGGCACTCTGTTCCTATTTTGTTTCCACTGACATGACATCACATTACACAAGGGAGTGGAAACCGAATGACAAGCGGAGATATTTATAAAAGGAATACATTTAGGAGGGAAACCAGTAGTAAGTAAAACAATGAATTGCACATAATGTCTTTCATTAATGTAATTGATATCACCATCTATAACCAATGTATTTTGTGTACTCTATTATAAGTTTATTGGCAAAATATACAGTGATGTGGTCTTAATAGCAGTAGAACAAATCCTCTGTGCAGACTCACTTGATGATTATTAAGAAGTTTTTATTTAACATTTAACATACCTAAACCATTGTTTTATCCTCATCATAAAGAGGTTTTCATCGGGATCTATGTTGTGTGTACATTTTTGAACTCATTTTACTTTTCTACCATTTGGATATAAAATTTGCACTATTTAACGTGATCCCCGGCAGCCTCACCAAAAAAAAATCATATAAAAGTACTTTATGAGTACTTTGCTATACATGCTTTAAAATGTTTTGGGTTTTTTTAAAGCTGCAGCTACACTTCTCCTCCATGGTTTCACAATTCTCACCACTGGTTGGTTGCTTGACGCAGCCAATCAATGGCAAAAAAGACCACCCATTGAAATTGATGAAAACATTTTCTGCCCAGGGGGTTCCCATTACCCCCCCCCTTCAGGACGTTCGCTGAGTAAGCTTTAGAACTGACTGGCGGTACGTATATCACATATGTGTTTGGCTGAACACATCTTGGAAAATAGTAAGGGGTAAGGAAAGGGGTAAATTCATGTGGGAAAAATCTGCAGAATATCTCTTTGCAAATGCATGGGGACACCATGATCATTAAAAAATATGTATAAGCTACCATATGCATTAAAGCACATATGATGACTAGAGTGTTCCTTTAATACAATTCACATGGGTTTCCTTTATTATTTAATAACTTTAAGATTTATTGATGCCATTACTCAATTAGCATTAATATAAATACAGTAGATCATATAGTAGATCAGAATTAGATTTTTTCAATACTGAACAAACCCTTTCTTTGTAATTAGTTAGGCAGGAATATGTCTGGTACAAAAGTACAAAAAAACAAAGGCCAAAAGACTGGCATGAGTTCTGCTGCAAATATTTTCACATTCCTGATGTCTAACTTCCTGTTTCCTTCTATTCACTTGGAGACCCTCTCCCTTGTCACACCTCTTCCGATGGAAATGAGAATGTACCACCAAACCAGCTTTTAAGAGACAATGATGTGGGCGACTAACAAGCCTCCTTGGGGTCAGAAAGTCAATTTCATGCCACTTTCACTATAGATTGTATTTAAACCTAAGCCACATATACTAATCACTGTTTGGAAGTCTTGTGTTTTTTGGTTGCAGATGCTCATAGAAAAGCTCAAAAGTTAACACCAGAGGAACATTAATCTAAAACACCCATTAGCCAAAGAGATATACACGCATAATCATTCAGATGTTCAATGGACTGTAAACCATAATCATAGTAATATGATAGCATTATATATAAATCCAAAATGTCTTGGTATGCTGACATTTTGGATTTATATATATTGTTGGACAATGCTATGCTTCCAACTTTGTGTGAACAGTTTAGGGAAGGCCATTTTACTTTTCAGCATGACTGTGCCCCGGTGCACAAAGCAAAGGTCCGTAAAGACATGGTTGGATGAGTATAGTGTGGAAGAAATTGACTAGCCTGACGTCATCCCCATTGACCACCTTTGGGATGAACTGGAACGGAGATTGTGAGCCAGGCCTTCTCATCCAACATCAGTGCCTGGCCTCATAAATGTTCTCTTGGATGAATGGGCACAAAGTCCCATAGAAACACTTCAAAATCTTGTGGAAAGCCTTCCAAGAAAAGTGGAAGCTGTTGTAGCTGCAAAGGGGGATCCAATTACACATTAATGTCTATTTATTTAGAATGCAATGTCATAAAAGTCCCTGTTGGTGTAATGGTAAGGTGTCCCAATACTTTTGTCCATAAAGTGTATGTCTTTTGCAGCCATTATCCCTAAAGCGCCAGGGCTGTTTGTCTTCCACAGCTAGGTTAGCTGCAGGTTGAAGGTACTGTTCCTTACCAGCCTGGTCCATTGCTATGGTAAGAAATTGGGAAACTCAGATTGGTTCTGCAGGTTATAAGAGGCTCTGATCGGCAGGAGATGCCTTGTGTGCAGAAAGGAGGCTGTTGGCCAACACATTGTTACTATTAACAGCTGGTTATATATGATTAAAGCTGTGGCAAATCACTGCCAGATGTGCCCCAGAGCCCCTATTTTCTGGAAGGGAGTTGGCCTAGGATAATGACGATATGGTCTTTGTATTACCTAGAGTTATGTAAACAGAGGACTAGAAACCACAGGGCCCTGTTATGAAAATCGCCCCCGGGTTGCCCCCCCAATGACTGGTCTGTGCCATCATTGCCACCAACTTCTCTGTGCCTTCTTTGCCCCTTGCCCCCTTCCAACAAACACTCTGGCACACATATGTATATAACACACACTCCAGTTCACTTCCATACACAATTACACATCCATGCTCACACACACAATTACACATCCATGCTCACACACACACACAATTCCACATCCATTCTCACACACCCAATTACACATCCATACTCACACATGCACACAATTAGACATCCATGCTCACATACTGTAAGGACTCACACACACAATTACACATCCATGCTCACACACACACACAATTACACATCCATTCTCACACACCCAATTACACATCCATACTCACACATGCACACAATTAGACATCCATGCTCACATACTGTAAGGACGTACCAGGAGTTGGAGCCCAGTTGCAGGAGATGGCGCACACCCTTGCAAAATAACACTGCTCAGAGTGACAGTATGGAGAAATAACTTGAGCAGTGAGCGTGTGCACGGGGGCAAAACAGGTAAGCGGTACAGACAGGGGATATGCAGAAGTAGAGTCAAAAGTAAAGCAGAAGCCAGGGCCGGCAGACAGGGTACATATACGTGTATCAAAGCAGAGGTCAAAGTACAGTAAATAAGGCATATAAATCTACATCCAGACTACCAAATTCCTATGACACAGCCACCCACTTCAAAAAGGATGGATCATAGAGTACCAATCACAGTGACATTATAGAATTAAGGACATTATAGAATACCGCATGAAGGTACATGTTTTTGGCAATAGCCCATCCCCTGCTGTCGCTATCTACGGACTCAGGCGGTCTGCCCAAGAATGTGAAAAGGAATATGGGCAGGATGTCAGACAGTGCAGAGGTTGGCACTATTGCCACAAACCACATACAGTGGATGAGCTCACACAGGCTCAGAATGTCATCATCCATTGTGTCCAACAAGAGACCTATGCACAAACACTAGACTGCCTTTAAAACCAAAAGAGCATTCTCAAAGATAGTTCCCAAAAGAAGCTCGACCCTTTTTTGGACACTAAAGGACTGTTGAGAGTCGGGGGGGCGCATTTCCAATGCAAAACTTGAAAGAGATTAAACCAATCCAGTAATAATTCCAAGTAATCATATTGCTTTTTTACTTGTGGAGCATCACCATGTACAGACCAAGCATCAAGGGCGTTTGTTCACGGAGGGAGCCTTACGTGCAGCTGGACTCTGGATAGTTGGAGTCAAGAGACTTGTAAGTAGAGTCATTTTTAAATGCATCACTTGCCGCAAGCTCCGTGACACATTCCAGACTCATAAATGGCTAATCTCCCTGCAGCCCAGAACCCTCCTTCACAAATGTCAGTCTTGATATGTTCGGGCCCTGGTCTGTCATCACACGGCAGACTACAGGAGGCACTGCCAACAGCAAACGTTGGGCCGTCATATTCACTTGCATGTGTATCCGAGCTGTACACATAGAAGTTATTGAGTCCTTAAACACATCCAGCTTCATAAAAGCCCTCAGGCATTTCATTTCCATCAGAGGCCCTGTCAAACATATCCGCTCTGATAGAGGTACCAACTTTGTTGGAGCTTGTAAAGAATTGAACATCACTTCAACCCTTGACAGAGAACATGTAGAGAGGTATCTTTCTGAGCAAAGTGGTACATGGACATTTAACCCACCACACTCTTCTCATATGGGAGGTGCTTGGGAGCGTATCATCGGCATAGCCCACAGAATCCTTGACTCTATATTCCTACAATTAGGAACTTCAAGGCTCATCCATGAGACTCTTACAACCTTCATGGCTGAACTAGCTGCTATAATAAACGCCAGTTCTTTAACCCATACCCAATGACCCAGAAGATCCCTTCTTGCTTACCCCTTCTATTCTTCTCACCCAGAAAGTTGGTGTAGCTACAGCTCCTCCTGGTGATTTTGACACTAAAGTGCCAGTGGAGGCGAGTGCAAGCCCTGGCAGATGCACCTTTCCACCCTACAGACAAGAAACAAATGGCAAGATAGCAAACCCAACTTGGAACCCGGCACCGTTGTTCTTGTGAAGGACTCTCAGTCGAGTAGGAACGAATTATGGTTGGTTACCCAAGTGTTCCCAAGCGCAGAAAAGTGGAGGTCAAGGTCGCCAGAAACTATGGGACTAAACCTTTCCTCAGACGTGTCTCTGAGTTGATTTTGCTATTCTCCCCAGAAGGACCATTATAGATAGTTGAAATGTGCACCCAGCATCTGCCTCAATGAATTGTTAAGGGAGAAGAGTTTAGCTGCCTGTCTAAGTATACCTCAACCACGTGTAAGGAGGACAGAACAACATTAATAAACAAAAATAAAGAAATGAATGAGCATTCAGCTTGTAGGCTTAGTGATGGATAATACAGATGTAGGGTAAGTTGGTTCATTGTCTAACAGTGGGAGTGTGTTGATGAAGTTTTAACAAATAGTAAAGGTGTGGCATAGTTTCCTCCGTTACTGCTTTTTAGTATCACTCACTCAGGCAATGAATTACTATATTTATCCGTACGGAATCAGGATTTCCTTTGGCTCAGACACACGCACATCAATTAAAATGTAGAATAATGGTAGGAAAACATGTCTGTTCAAGGAGACAGTGTGAGGGAAGAGGGCAAATTGGACAAAGGGAGCATCTGAAGAGGGGGAAGCATTATACAATATTCTAGTGCAAGTAGGAGACGTAAACAAGTTGTGATTTAAAAACGTGTCACTGAATAATGTCAATTAAGTCTTTAAAGAGACAGACTGTTGATATTAGTAAACTATATGTCTTAAAGCATAATTGTTTGTAAAGCCTTTTGTTTACATATAAAAAGCACAGCTACATTGGGAAAAGGGCTTGCCTCAGCTATGCAAATCCTTTCATGAGTCTGCGTTGAGTGGGCAGCTTAGTACTCTGAGGGTGAGTACACTTGGCAACATGGACCCAGGGTCCATCTGACAAAAATAATACATTTCAAGAAGATACACCACCTCTCCAGTCATTTGTTCTAGAGACCATCTATGCTGATTAAATGATTGCCACCATGCCAGAAGGTTATACTTCCAGGCATGGTGGCAATCATTTAATAAAAGTGTGAATCTCAAAAAGGAGGTTAAATAGATTAACATATTTCCATACAGTCGCTATTTTCATAGGACAGTCCCAGTTTTTATGCACTGCCTATTGGGATCCTCTAATCTTTCCTTGTTGGCCCAGGGAGCCATAAAATCAATGGAGGTCTATGCTGTTTCCACATGGCCACTTTGTGACTCTCTGAAGCTGAGCACTGGATGGTGACATTCCCCGTCAGGCTGGATCACCCCACACATTTCAAGCACTCGCCCTACCCCTCCCTGCATATTGCCATAATCAGAGGTACCTTGTTTTGAACACCTGAAATGTTGGGAGGCATGGATTAAAAATATTCTGCTTGTGTGAAAAGCTCATTAAAAACTACCCTGAATAGGAATTCAACAACCAGCTTTTTAGGAATATTTAATTGTCCTTTCAAAGTATACCTTGGAGCCACATATTACTAGGTATAAGTATTAATACACCAAATGTGGAGGAACTAGCCACTATATTTGACATGTTTACACATAAACAAATCTCTATGATTTGAATGCTCAAGGGGTCCCTAGCAGCCCAGG
Source organism: Spea bombifrons (assembly GCF_027358695.1). Lineage (NCBI taxonomy): Eukaryota > Metazoa > Chordata > Amphibia > Anura > Pelobatidae > Spea > Spea bombifrons. Next base: position 43,834,665 of record NC_071088.1, read on the forward strand.
AAGAGGAACTGGGAATCACTGTGTACTTCCGTAGCGCTCAAAGAGTACATCCTGTTTAGCCATACTTGTTGAGTGATTTTGTGCCTAGAGCTGGTTTCTTTAAGATTATTATAAAATTTAACCACTTCTTATGTGTCGTAAACTGTGAGCTATCGCCGCTGTGTGTGCAATCTACATATATGGCATACATTTAAGAATTATAAATGTATGCTAGTTGAGACATTAGAGTTTTGGCACAGTATACAATTTTTTCTTGTTGTATGGTTGTCTACATTTAATAAGGCAGGTTTTTAAGAAAATTGTTCAGTTTTAGTTACTTTTGTTGTTTGGTTAGGAATTTAAGAGAGGAGATACTGGAGGCAGTTATTTCTTCTTTTTGTATTTTTACTACCGTGTCATATATTTCGCACAGTTACTCTTGCACAGTTTACCTTAAATTGGTATCTATGAATAGCCTGACTTGTCCTATTTTTATGTTTCCTGGGAAAAATGTAAGCTATTTATAAGGATTTCCCCTATATTTAACTATAGCAAAACTATGAAAATTGAGAAGCATGTACTTTGACCAGGGCATTAAAAATGTTACATAAAAATACGTTAAAAAAAATATTCCTTTGGGGTTGTGTTTGCATTGCTTGATCTTGGAATAAATAAAAGAATAATTAGAGAAAGGCATAAAGAGCATTACCTTTAGACAAACTATAGGAGGACTCATATCTGTACTGCTAATTTGTGTGCTAAAAGGGAAAAAGATTTGCAATATTTACACACCTCCCAACAGTGATGTATCTTGGTTGAGTGATGTCCTAGCTGCGCCACTGCCCCATTCTTGCTGACAATGGTCATCATGGGCCAGTTGGGGAGATGGGCAGAGAGAGCTAGGTCCCAAAGAGGGACTGCCTCTTCTAAATAGGAATACTTGGTATGTATTTGTAAAGCACAAATCTGTATTTACATGTTACCTTGACTACACACCATCTACCTACCTGAATCCTGAAAATATGCTAACAAAATTCAACTTGTATACTTGTCTCATGTTTTTGGTAGTTTTTTAATTTACTTTTTTAATTTCTATATGACCACATTTGCACAGTAACAAGCATCATCATCTCACAACCCTCATTACTGTTTCAGTACCGTATAATTATTTGCCATGAAGTTAGGTGACTCAGGAGCTGCTCCAGCCATCCCTGTAGCAGAGGGTCGGGATAAGCTGCATATGGATCTGTTTAAGATCTGATGGAATTTGGAAGCTGTTAGGAGAGAAGGAAGCTACAAAGCTCTTATTAATGCCCTTTGTTATGGGTGGGGGAACCTAAACTGAGAGTTGATGTTGGGATTTGCCAGTAGAGGCTGTTCAGGGAAAGTAAATTTTAAGTATTAACTACTTGTTGCATTGAATGGACAGTCCAGTTCCCTTAACTAAGCAAATTTCAGATGAATTTACAGATGAACATGTTCATGTGCAGGTTGCAAGTTATTTTACTCTCTGTGAGATTCAACTGTATAAGTGAACATTTCATCCTCAAAGTTGATGTGTTATAAGCATAAGCATCTTAGCGACTTTGACAAGGGCCAAATTTTAATGGCTTGATGACCAAGTCATCTCCAAACTGCAGCTCTTGTCATAATGTTATGGCTGATCGGTGTATATATTCTTCCCTTTCTTATGTTGGAGATGAGTGCAAGGCTGAACTGGAAGACAGTGGGCTAGAAATAGCAGCTAATCTCAGTTGAGATACCAGATTGTGGAGATTTAAATGTAGAGAGTTCCACTTTTTCAAGGAACGACATTGCTTGCATGCAGACAGTGATCTGGTTGCAAGTGGTCACTTTGCTCCTTCAATATACTGTACATAACTTCTGTTATGTGATTAAATATTTCTTACTTTTTTATTGAAGCCCACAGGTCAGTGACGTCGCTGTGAAAAAAATAAAAAAGTGCCAAAGTACCGTAAGCCCACCCTTCATTTCCTTCAAGGGTCTCACTCCAGAAGGATATGCGGCCCCTTCCTTCCCTCCCTAGCTATAATGCCTGCAGGAGGGTCGGATCTTCTTGGTCGCTCCCCGCAAGGGTTGGGACCACTTGAATACTCGTTTACAGGAAGGGGGCGCTCAGAAGAGCTACCTAACTCCCCATCCTCACCAGAAAAAAACGGACCTTTTTAGGGAACCTGGCTCCGAGGTGCAAAAAGTACTTACCAGCATGTGACACAAAAAAAAAGTGAACTGCGGTTAACCTCACACTATCATCCTGTGCACAGCGCCCAGTCCTGGACCAGAGACTGGAGACCTAATATATCCTCGGGGCTTCATGCTTTCCCAGGCCTAAGGCTTTCCCTTAGGAAATATATTGCTTAGCCTGCCACAAACTTGGGTTACCCTGACCTAGTGGTGGGCTAAGCAATATATAGCCATATAGTGTGATGCAGGGCCGGCCGCCTGGGGCAAATTTTAAAATGCCGCCCCCCCCTCCCTCCCCTATCTTCCCTTCATCTCCCTCCGTCCCTGCCGCCCCCCCCATTATCTACCCTTCCTCTCACTCCCTCCCTATTATCTACCCTTAACCCCCCCCCTGTACTTACCTTTCAGCAGTCCTGCGGCGAGTCTCCCTGTTCGGTCTCGGTGCCGGCTTGTAATGCTTCCGGCATCCAGCATTACAAGCTGGCACCGAGACGGAACAGGGAGACTAGCCGCAGAGGAGAGAGAAAGGGGCGCCCCTTTCTCTCTCTTTCGCTTTAAAAAAAGAAAAAAAAAAAAAAAAAGGGCTTGGGGCAGCAAAGTGCCCGCCCCTTCAAAAGTGCCGCCTGGAGCGGTTGCCCCACTCGGCTCCATTGTCGGGCTGGCCCTGGTGTGATGGAATCCCCTATATTTATGCCTCAGATGTTTTTTGAATGGTATTCATTTGGGCATGCTTTGAATTCTTGCGTTGTTTTGTGTACCATTAGATTGTAAGCTTGCGGGCAGGGCCCTCTTCACCTAATGTATCAGTTTGTCTTATTCTGTCAATTCTAGTCTTGGCATACCTCTTCAATATATGTATTTTATTAACTAAGTGCTGCGTAAATTGTTGGCGCTATGTACTGGAAAATAAAAGATAATAATGATATTCTAACAGCAACCCAGGAATCTGAATTTTGTGGCTTTTATGCTTTTTAGGTTGTGCTCTCCTCTATTTTTGTATATTTATTGTAAAATGGTTTAATGCCTAAATGGTTCTTTGAAATAACACTCTATGGGAGGTAAACTCTTATGTTTCATTTTGTGATTGGATCACGAGCATACTGCTTATCAAGCCGAGTACACAACCATATTTTTTTAACATGTGATCAACCACTGTTTCTTCTGACTTATAAAATGTCCTACTTGTGAAGGAAATGGGAGTTCACACCACACCATTTAAAAACAAATGCACAATGCATGGTATTCACGGTACGTCATCTCCAGCGGGACCTTCATAAAATGTATCGGTGGCCCTACAATTCACAAATGTATTGACTGTAGAGCCTTATTTCAGACTGAGAAAATATTATTTATAAAAATATTGTCTTCTTACATAATTAATAAGTAAGCTCCATAAAAAATGTTTTTACCAGAATAGGAATCTCCCAAGATTCTATGACAAAATACAAATGCGATGCAGGAGTGCATACTAAGCAGCCATTTGCATAGATTGTTTTCGTATGCCAGCAGCGAGATGACATGAAATGAAGGATATATAGACTATTCCTTAAAATACTATGAGGGTTTTGAGTTTGGAAACTGGTCATATCACCATAGCAACCAATAGAATATTCCTGCTTATTGATATGGCAATAAAAGCATTTTAAAAACAAGGTTCTTTTTTTTTTAACTTCCTAATTCAGAGGTTTGATCTAAACAGGGACAGACTACCAGCTGCTATATTAGCCATGCCAAATGGACATATACGCCTATATAAGTATAGAAATAATGAAGTAATTATGCTGCTTGAAGACCTGTATCTGCTTTCCCTCGGCCCCACTTTGGTAACTAATATACAGAATAATACACTCACGCACATAGACACTCACATTAACACACACTCACTCTACCACACTTATGCATACACACTCTAACACACACATACACACATAAACACAGCATCAGCCCCACTCTATCAAATCTCACACCCTTACATTTTTTTAGCTGCTCACACACTGGTTGAGCAGTTGCAATGTTACAGAAGGGTCACGTAACATTGCCTCCACGAGTGTGTCAGTCCAAGTAGGTCCTGCAATAATAGTTTTGGACTGGTCCGGGGGCAAATGCCTCCAGGCTAGCCACTCCTGAGAAGGGCACCCTTAAACAAACACACACACACCGTGTAACTTATATCTTGGTCTCCCCTGACACATACACTGAATCTCACAGAATCCATAAACTGCTATATGTGGCTAGCAGAAAATTGAATTAAAGCCTAGAAGGAAATTGTACCTTACAATAAGGCACATACATAATATTTTCATTAGAATGGCTGTGGCTCTGTGCTTTTGTATGAGAAGAACATACTCTGGCATGCAGGGTTAATCATCTCACTGCCCTAGTAATTACATCATGGGAGGATGGGTGGGGGTGTATAAACATATCATATGAAACATGGTACACTTGTAACTCCACCTTACTTCTGAACAAGCCAGCCTGTAACACACACACACAGACACAAACAGACACACACAGACACTGCATGCAGCCCTAGGAGAACCCTGACTATTAACATTCCACAACTCTGAAGGACTTGCTCCATCTGCTGACTTCTGTCCCACCAAGGTGCCTGCAAGTATAAGGATGCCTTCCTGCCCTCTCACTTCTAGGACTAGATGGCAAGTTTGTTGCTGTCTTTTAAGCATCATGACTCTACTTGGTAAGTATTAATTTACAGATGAAATGCTTTTATAAAGAGATTGTTAAGGCGACAATGTTACAGGGACTCAAATGCGGTCCTAACAAGTTATAGGCAAAGGAGCAGTATACAGTATATTGGGTGAATAAAACTTTTTTATAATGCCATGGACTATGGTAAACATATCTTTAGTAAAATTTAACGCAAAAAGAATTACCTTTAAAATTAGGAGCCTTTAAAGGGACTATTCTGGGGACAAACTCAATAAAGACATCAGGGACACAAGTCAATAACGCAACTACTCCCAAAAAACAGAACGTGTACAGATTTTAAAAAAAATTATTATAACTTAATGTTCAGGGTTTAAAATCAAAGAATTGTGTGTATGATTTATTTTGTAGGTTTCAATGTTAACTTGGAGGAAAGCGATATACCAATATATATATATATATATATATATATATATATATATATATATATATATGGGAGGAAAGAAGAGAGAGGGGAGATGTGATAGAAACATTTAAATATTTAGAGGGATTTAACAAGGTACAGGAGGGAAGTTTATTTTACAGGGAGGGAATGTTAGAACAAGAGGTCATAATCTAAAACTAGAGGGTCAGAGACTTAGACGTAATGTAAGGATGTTTTACTTTACTGAGAGGGTGGTTGATAAATGGAACAGCCTCCCTGTAGAAGTGATAGACACTAATACAGTGCTAAACAATTCCTTTTTCCCCCCCACATTTTTTTAACATTTGGAAATTGAAGGAACTCCCTTCCTGTGTAATGTTTTCAATAAGGAGTCTTGGAGTTGCGTTGGAAATGTGTTCATTGAATTTGTGCAAGTGCCAGTTCTTATAAAAATCCCCAAGAAAAAAAATCTAATTATTTTCTAAAGCCTTGGAATGATGAAGATTCTGTAATTCCATAATGGAGTTCATTTCAGGAATGAGAATTTTGAGTTTAAACACTAAGCGTATGTCAATATGCAAATTATGTTTTAAAGTGTGTGTTTATCTATGTTACTGGCCCCATAATTACATCCTTCGGACAATCAGAGGGTTAAATATATCACAACCTATCAATGCGTCCTTTTGTGTCACATGGCAACTAAGCATTCCCTAAAAAATGTTTAGCAATGGGGTTTATTAAGCAATGTAAGCATTTGTTGGTGAGACAAAACATTTCAGCTTCAGTATGCATTATGGAGGGGTGGCGTATTAGTTCTCCAGCAAGTCGATGTGAGTTTCACACGGATTTAACTATGGATCATACAGGGATAAACTGTCCCTTTTGCATACCCCCCATCATTTCAGATGTCCAAAACAGGGCACCTGTGTTATGGGGTGCGGCAAAAGGTAGGGGGACAGGAGCAGTGCCAGAATGACACCCACCTCCCTACTGGAAGAGCCACCTGGTGATGCTCAGCATTGTGAGATGGCTATGTAGGAGCACAGTACAGGCCACCTTTGATTCTACAGCTCCTTGGACCAGTGAGGAGAGATCAGAGGATCTCCTAAACTGGCCCATGATCCCCGCTGTTTGGAAGTATGTTAATCTGTTTATACAACTTTCTGAAATTCACACCTGGAATACTAAGATACCCACCATGACAGGAGGATCTCCCAAACTGACCCATGATCACTCAACAGCCAACTGTATTGAATCAGTTCTAGAAACTCTTCTGTATGTAACTCAGGATGCAAATGTCTTACTGCGCTGTCTCTGTGCTTCTCTAAGTACAAACATTTTTCTAATATGGCAGAAGGGTATTATACTTTAGTTTAACCGGCAAATGACAGCTGTCTCTGCATAAAGTGCTCCTTACCAGTACACATACGCAGGTGGCTTGGGATGATTTCATATGAAGCTCAAACATATGTATTCAGTTTGTGCCATTATACTATCTGCTTCTAAGCAGTTGTCAAACTGGCATTGTTCCGCCCCAAGTTATCTATTCTGTGGTGTTAGAGTTAAGAATAACTGTTATGTTTATTAGTACACAGGCGTGCATCCTTACAACATTTTCCTATCACACAGTAAAAATAATCATTTTATGCAGCATAATTTAGCAGGATGGCTAATATTTAAATGTCTGAATTATCTGCTTTGTAAGATCAAGTGGTGCAGTGAAGAAGTTTAGATAAGACATCCATTAAAGGTTCATTAGAATCTTAAAGGTTTTTTCCCATCTGCAAACACTTTTATAGCTAAATCCAACATTAGAAACACCACGCCTAGTTCTAGCGATTGTCCAAACCCTTCCCAGAAAGAAATCTTTAATGAACATTTTTTAGGTAATGCTTAACTGCCATGTGACACAAAATCAGGCAGTGATCGGTTGTTGCCACATTATTAAGTTATTTCGTGGTTCTGTGTTGTAATTTAAGAACAGAATTCAAATTCTGCAAAAGGTGTATTTATTTAACAGAGAGCTCCGTTCATTATAGGTGACTAAGTAACTGGTTACCTCAACTCACAGGGTCTTGTGGCAAATGGACATATTCTACAGTTCTCATGGTCTGAAGATATGCTGGGCATAGACTAAAATTGATGTGGGCATCTCATAACAAAAACAACAGTGCATGAAACTCTCGACTGTTTGGAAGTATGTTAATCTGTTTATACAACTTTCTGAAATTCACACCTGGAATACTAAGATACCCACCACGACAGGGGGTATCAGGATCTCCCAAACTGACCCATGATCACTCACCAGCCAACTGTATTGAATCAGTTCTAGTAACTCTTCTTTATGTAACCCAGGATGCATATTGCAATAATGTCTCACTGGTGCCATGCGCTGTCTATGTGCTTCTCTAACTACAAACATTTTTCTAATATGGTAGAGGTGTATTATACTTTAGTTTAACTGGCAAATGACAGCTCCGTCTCTCCACCTCCGTCTTTTCTATTGATGAAAACAACAAGGGTAAGGCATTGGGGCTTTTACAGTGGATGAGTGGAACAGCATATCAGCAGAAGTGGTGGATTGGAATTATAGGATGCAGATTAAACCATATCCTTATATAATAAAAGGTTGAGGACCAAGTAGGGTTAGTGGCTTTTAAAGCAGGTAGAAGAATAGGCAAACTAGATGGGCTGAATGGTTCTTATCAGCCATGGAATTGTGGCTTGAGATTTGTGTACATATTATTATGTTTTTGCTTTCCCTGTTCCTAAAACTTTAATGACTGTGTTAGCATACCACCAAGTGTAGTCACTCTCACATTCATCTGTCTTATCTCTGTAGACTCAGATTGAGTAAATACCTATTGAGTGAATGTAACGGGCCTGAGTGATGTCATAGTCCTGGTCTGTTTCCTTTGTGTATCTTTCATGCCTTTGAACACACCACAGTGGTATCCTGTCTGGCACTGCAAAAGTGGGGCATTTTATCAGAGTTTTCCAGGGGGCATAAAGTAGAACCACCCTGTTGGTTCCTTCCACATGTCACAAGTCTATTATATGACTAATTTAGAACAGTTTCCCAAGTTACACTCATCATGGGACAAAAAATATATCGATTCTATTTTGGTTCTTTCCTTTGTGTCACATTATTCTTTTTGTATGTAGCCATCCCTAAAATAACTTTGTGTTATATGTCATGTATGAGAGTTTGCAGGAGAGTTTTTTTTTACGCTACATAGAGATAATTCTGACCGCACATAAGGAAAATTTGCAATCCCTTTATAATTTTGTAAGGCAGCCCATGTACAACAAGAAAGTGGAGAAACTTTTTTATCTGCTTTAAACGTACTAAGTGCATGTTTTCAAAACAAACTGAATAGAAGGTCATATTTAGATTAAATTTCACCAAATATGGAATGCATCCATCCTTTAATTCTGCTCTACCATTTAGGAAAGCAAAAGCGGCGCAGTCCAATAAGATTTAATAATAACAGACAATAACAAATGGCGTTTCATGGCGGTTTCATCCGACAATGTCTTTGTTAACGTACAAGACAATAAATTGATTCACTTTGTTAACTTAAAATTAATTTGCTCTGTTTCGAAAGATCTCTGCGTTAGTAGGTTCAGTCTCCAGGCAAGGGAGTTCTTGTCTCACTACTCTCCCTTTTTGAGTCTAACTGGACCTAGCCCTGCACCTACGCACAGATAGCCATAGCCCTGAATCTCAGCCACACCCTGAGGAGAGCAGGAGCTCTAGGCTACCAACCCTGAAGAGTTCCCATGTGTGGGCATCATCATACTTAGGAACTTCCCAGGGTAGGCTACCCAGTGCACTACTTGTTTTGATGGGACTAACCCAAGATAAATTTAAATTAGCTGGGTGTAGGAGGGGAAGTAAGCAGGTCATGGGCATGGGCAAACACCACTCGCCTGCCCAGAGAAACAGGAAAATGACCTAGAGGTCTGGGGAAGCAGGGCTTCATCAGGAGAATTAGAGACTTGGCTTTAAGGCCCCAAACTCAAATATTCTAATGACTGAGTATTATGTGTAATGTTTGTGCAAGATATCTGCCATGTAAATATACAATAAAGGACTACTAGACCTCTTAGTAAAACCAGTAAGCTTTCATTGCTAGTGGTTCTGGACACTAGTCCCTTTTTAAGCTCATCATGAAAAAGACCCTCAAAGTCTGCATGACCTGACAATAATTACAGCGATTACAGTTTCTGTAGCCTGCACATATGTTGTATGTACACACATGAGACTGAATTTCACCATGGTTGAAATAAGCTCATTCTTGAAAGATAATAATAAAAAGAAAATAAGAAAATCTGTTAAATGGTAGATGTTGAGTTTAGCCACGCTGATTCAGGTTCATGGGTTTCAGCCAATTTTGTGTGAATATATTCAAATAAGGATTTGCTGTGAATTAGAGCAGATGAAATGGGCCCCTGCTAAGAAGCAACTATTTGGGCTTAACTCTGCAAGACAGAATTGATGTGGATTTGCTCTCTGGTATGCAGGAATTAAGGCCCACTTGATGCAAAACTTACTTGAATGTTGTTGAAGATACAGGGTACCAGGATAGATGCCATACCAAGGAACTCTCAGGGTAAAGCAATGCTTCCCTGGGTCACCGTGCAGCTGTACCTACTCCCACCCCATCCCATGTTGTTAAGAGCATATATCATATTAATCAGAAGAGAGCAGTGTTGTTGAGAGGTTGGTCAGGCCTAGGACGGCCCCTAATCAAAATTTGCAATTGTTCCTATTCGACTGCAGAATGAGTCTTATGATGTCACTTGTTCTGTGGACCTTTAAATGCAGGCTGTCTAGAAAACATTTACTTTTGCATTAATTTGAATATTACAGCCAAGAACAATTCCAATACCTATCTGTACATACACCTAGAGTCTAATTAATATGGCCTACTCACTAACCTAATGATGGTTGCAGCTGCATGAGATGTCACTTGACCCTGCTACAAACAGACAGGAGCTCCTTTTAACAAGTGTGGAGTGTGTATGACCCCACCTTTTAACTGTGACATACTGTGAGACCGCTGAGTCTGCAGCTCTCCCAGACCTGGCTGTCCATTCCTTCCATCACGTCACTGCCATGCCTTAACCATGAGCTTTGTTTTGGATTCAGTTTAATCTCCTTGTTAAAAAAACAAATGGCTGTTAAAAACACAATTGTAAGATTAGAAGCTGAGCCTAGTCACCAAACTTTAGGTCCATGAAAGTACGCTTTCACACAGTGTAGGCAATGGAAACAGGGTTTATTTTAGAGAGAAGAGAAAACATTTTGTTATTCCACAAACTCACATTTTTAGAATACAATAAAAAGAATGATTTTTGGAAAGAGACAGGCTTAGTAGAACGGGAAGAGAAACTCCCAGTGTTGTGTGCAGCTAAGAAGTAATGCCCTCCTTCTTTTATTACTAATTCTGGAAGACTAATTATTAGTAAGATGTTCTATGGACATTCACTAACCTTGCCACAGACACCGATGTCCTTGTACGGACACTTTGCCTATCCCTGGCTAATAGTCCTGGTACTTGGATTTTTGCCTACTAGCTTTGAATGGATTTTTACATTTTACATTGCAGCAATGACAAAATAATATTTGTTTCTTCTTTTCCCTCCTCTTTCTTTTCATTGTCAAAATATTTTAGTTTTGCTAGCTGGATTTTGCAAAAAAAGCATATTAATGGTAGACTGGCAGATAAACTATGTTTTCCCTTATTATTTGTTTTCTGTTTATCATTTAACTTTACTGTAATTTAATTTAGCTTTTTGCTTATGGATATGCTGTACTTGATACGCTCTACTTAATAATGTAACGAACCTTCTTGAAAAAATAATAATGCATGGATGTCATAAACAGAGGGATTACTGGAAACCTCACCTGAAATAATCTTAAAGGGAGTATGGTTCCACCAACATAAATGCAATGTGTGGTTTCATTCATTCAGAAAGTGAAGCCATAATCCAAGACATGTCCTTAGTATGTTTGTTATGGTGGTAGGGTTTCTTTTAAATCTGCTTGCGTCTTGTTTACAGATGCATCATCGACAGCCCCACCAGTAACTAGTACCAGTAAACAAGAGGAAAAAACATCCCCTGAAGTAACGACACGAGTACATACACCTGAAATATTGAAAACCACTCTGCCTACCACAATTCGGCCTCAGGCTGTTGACTCTACAAGGTTAACAACAGCATTGGGTAAGTTATTTACTAGAATCATGATGGTAATACACAGACATTGCGGAAGTGGGGCATTTTATTTTGAGAAAAATATGTGGTTGTCGGTACCTCTAATGAAGCAGAATCCAATACTAAATCTCAAAAGATCAAACAGTTACCATGTTAGAGCTATAATTGCAATCTGATCTGTACACAGTACACAGTGGTTTCTGCAGCACAGTGTCCTAGCCCAGGGAGATACTCTGATCTCCCATATGTCCCATGATTACTGCGGCCTACACCAAAGTGGGTCAGAAGGATGGTGCGGAAAAATCAAGGCTGTCCTGCCGTCTTCTGAAGTTAATGTATCTAGCTGGTGCTAAGAGTACTAATTGAAATAGTACACAAATGCAAATGATGAATGGTTACACCTTGTTAATTCTAGTCTGGAGAACAGTCCTAATAATGGCTGTCCATGGTAATACATTGTCATGTTACTGTGATGCCTTTATGGTTATTGACAGATGGTGTGTACCATACTTTGTCAAAAAACAGTGGAAAGTACTACTTAATAACAAGTCATATTTATAGGTACAGTACCATAATCTGTCTTCATTTAATATCCTGTTTATATCTGTGGTGAAGACAACTTGGTATTTACATTTTTATGGCTTGTAAAAGACTACCCCGTTACTGTGACTTCTCTATGATGATGGCAGATGGCATGTACTTTGTGTTGTTTTGAAAGTGAAAAAACAGCTTTACTTTAAAATGTACAATATGAGATGTTTAAATATTTCCATGCCGATTGCAGGAACAACTAAAGAAGAAATGGCAGCCCTTTCAACCTTGTCCCATCTTTCGTCTCCTACAAGCCCTGTACACATCACTGCTGGTACCAGCAGTTCCAAGGAGGCACCCATGACTCATTTAACTAATTCTTCCCAAGAAAGTGTGACAACTAATCCTACCCATGCTGCCCCTCAGTCACAAACCAGTACTTTACAAATGAATTTTATTAGCCCAACAACTAATAAATGGGAAGAAATCACCACACCGGCTGAAAAAGAGCATTTTACTGTTGTAAGTATGTGCAAAAAGGCAATGTGTCTTCACCCATTGATTTTGTTTGTTTGGGGGTTTTTTTGGTACTGAGAATATTTGGAGTTGAAGTGGATGCAATGTGATGATGTCACATTATCTCTATCAACGGCGATAGACACTTAACTGATGCATGGATTTTAGATCTGATCTTTAAGGAGTAGTAGACGCATTATTAAACCCTCATCTACAGAGCAAGCAGGAGGGGGTTATTGAAAATCCTTTCAGGGTCTTGATAGAAGGCATATGGGGCTTAAATAAGGAAACGTAAGGCTAGAAACAGGAGGAGATAACATTTAGCCTTAGTCCCAGATCATTTTTTTAAAGACCCTATATTTATTATTATTTGTTGAGTTATATTAATAATATTTTTTTTCTAATTTGATTAGAAGGGTGTTCATTTTTCTCTTGATTTAAGGTGAATCCCCAGTGTGGAGAGCCAAAAATTAACAAACACACAAAATAATGCTATACATTTTGCAGACAAAATATTTTAACCGTCTTTGTGATTTAGGAATTAGAATAAAAGCCTAATAATTTTAAAATTAGCAAATTAAATAGTGTGTATTCCAAATTGGGGCAGGTTAATGGATATATTTTTTGGTATTTTTTTTCCAATTGATACCAACTGTGTATCATTTCTATAACTGTAAAACACTGAATAAAAGTGTTTTGTTAACCCCCCCCCAAAAAAAAAATTTGCGTAGGTTCAATAAATGAACAAAAGGGAAAGACAGAAAAAATATAAAAAACGTTATGATCCTGTAGCATAAAATAGCCCTGGTCCTTAAGGGTTTTAAGTCCAAGCAAAATAATTTTGAGAAAATTATGTTTGTTTCTTGCTTTTAGACATGTGTGAACCTCAGGAACCAGACATCAACTTCAGAGGTGGCTTGCTTTGAATACAAGGAACAAGTCAGTTGTGTAAGTATCTGAAAGATCCAGACCCTCTTGAATGTAATGGCTGCACCTGTCTCCCAAGTGGAAGTCTGTTCCACAAATGGTTATATGTAACCAGGAAAGTTATTATACTTACAGTATATTTAACTCTATTATGTAATTTAATAATTTCAGTCAGACCAACCACCATATACCTGTAGAGATCATCCATGGCTCAGTCCAAAAAAAAAAAAAAACGTTTTTGTCTGAGACAAAACAGGACCAGTTCTAATAGGTTTTGGCTCGCATGATCACATTTTTGTACTCACTATGTGACTGGTTAAAACTGGAAAAGAAAATAGAGTTTGTAGTCAAATGTGATGCCTTTTAGTGAACCAACATGGAAAAAAGATGTCACATAAGCTTTTGGGACCCCAGAAGCCTGTTCTTCAGGAAAGCAATCCACTGTAAAAGTAATCCATCCTTTTAGTACTGGGAAGTGCAGACCTGTATAATATACAGTAAAGTATTTAGTATTATAATGTATTGTATTATATGTAAAACAATATACTAATACTTCAGATGTGGGAACATCTTCAGTAGAAGATGTTTTGGTGAAGCGCCCTGTAGATGATGCCCTGTTAGATCAAGAGCATAACTCTTGTATTATAAATTGGACAAAAGACAAGAGGACAGCCAGAATAATGGCGAAAACTAAACTTTTGGGCAGTCCATATAGTGTAACACAGTAAGACACGGCAAGCGTTCTCACATTTCCCATATCCCTTAGACTTACAAACAAGTACTGTATTCCCCGATGGCCAGTTCTACTTGCTTCCTATAATTGTTCTATAAATGACACAAGGACACAGAGGGAAGCCTGAGACCTCATTAGGAAACATCCTTTCATTCCTTTCTTTCTACAGTTAAGTGATGATTGAAAATGACAGCCTCTTGATTTTTTAATACCAAAACATAAACAAAAATCATCAGAGCCAAAAAAGCACTAATAAATCAGAATTTCCACATGCCAAAACACAACTATCCCTGAACTGCAATGAAAAGATGCAGTGTGAGCTTCAACAAAAAAGCTGTTGAGATGATGGGGATCAAAATCATAGCCAAATACCCGTGATAGGTAAAGTACAAGGATATCACTGTCTGTAACAAGGCTTGTGTCATTGGTGTCTATCGCACAAGGTGATGAGGAAGGAAAGATTTAAGAGTTGAAGAGGAGGCAACAGTTTGACAAAAATGGGGTTGCTGAATGATGTTCCATTATTTTTGATATTTTCAGGTAGTTAAATATCTACACCCGATAAAACAAATTTTGGTAATGGGATATTTAACATACTTTTTCACATTATTAAAAGTTAATGTTATTGCATATTTATGTCCCTTACAGGAACAACTGACAGATGAACAAAAGGATAAACTGAAATCTAAACTCTGTAATTTCAGTGGCCACACTGACTGCAATATCATCCTCCACTCATCAGAAGTGAACCCTCATTGTATCCTCTGGGTTCCAGCTGCTACAGAAGTCAGAGGTAAAGGGATGGTTGGCAACCTTGTTACCAGTCATTTTACACTAATTCATTATGTCCATAGCTACCACAGCATCCATAGTATTTATTTACCCACGCTACTGGTCTTTTTCGGGTGTAGTGTCAGAAAATCATGTTGTGTCCTGGTGCTCAGCACAGAAGACGTGCTACACGTAGAAGGAGTGTAGGTCTTGAGGGAAGTTTGGAGATGCTGCCATGGGTGAGGCCTAAGTTGGCATGCCCATGTTCATAATGTTCCTGACAAGCTCAATGATAAACATGCAATGGCACACAACAGTATAGTAAGTTCCCCATATCTGGTGTCCAGAGCTTAGTCTATATTCTAGCCAATGTTAATCTAACATGGAACCTAGTCGGCCTAGGTCAGAATACACCGCTGCATAGTCCCATCTGCATTTCAGATACCCATGTGAAAAACTAACATACGCTGTATAAGGAGTAATTACTCTTATATACCTATGATTCGTATTGCATTAACTTAATTAACTTTTTTTCAGCTTTAAAAGAGACTCTACGAAGCCAACTCCAAGATAATCCTGAGGTAAAACCATATATTACTTAATATCATACTGAGTGACATTATTCATTAATCACAATCTGCTACAGCTTCAATTATTATGAATGGGATAATTCTAGTGAAAGTAAAGGAATCACCATTATCCTGTTTGCTATGATGATTACACTACAGCTAACATAATTTAATTTCCAGGGTAAATGCAGTCCAATATTATAAAATAAACATCTGGGGACTTGATTGTTCTTTTAATCGTTATATGCAATTTCCTCTGTATTTCAGAAAAGGTCAAATTCCCTACTAAATATTTTAGCAAAACAATGAAATATTTTCTTATGTTAACACATAACATAAGCCAATATCAAGGCTATTAAATACAGTATATAGTGGCTTTTAGTTTGCTTGTCATGCTTTACTAATTGCTAAAAACAATGGAGAGGGCATAGACACCAAGATCTTGGTTTACATAAGGATAAAAAGTAAAGTAAATTTAAATCACATTGACAGATTCCTTGTACTCTCTAGCATATGATTTGAAGGCTAATACATATTTTAAAACAAATTAAATAAAAAGCTTATAATTATTGGTAAGGAAGACTATATACAATATCAATGAAACATATAAGTTTCTGTGTGAGGTTGATTATGTTAATTGAACAAGTATTGTGAATGTGAGGTCAACTACCCATAGAAATAGAACAGAGGGGCAACAGGAGGGGAAGCAGAATAAATCAAGATGGTGACAAAGGGAGGAAACACCTACACTTGCTTGGATTAGGAAACAGTAAAAGAGAGAACAGCAATAATGGAACAAAATCCAGTGCCATCCACTATGCTGAGTTTTGGGATGTAGATGCAGTATTTTAATAGGGTGACCAGTCCTATGTGGCATTGGGGGCTGCTGCCCCTTGAAATTGTCAAGACGGCCTAGGTCAGAATATACCACCGATACTAAGTAAGTAAATTTAGCAATTCTCTGGGTTGAGAGATGGCAGCCACTTTAGAAGGTTATACTGGCAATACCATTTATCGGACTAGGCTCACTAAGTGCCAAGTCCAAGGGGTGAGCCAAGGCCAGTGGTTGGGGATATAGCCCTATTTATACGGTAGAAGTCTTTGCAGACTCAGTAGCATTTTCTCAACATTAACTAATGCAGTGCTTCATATTATTGAGCTTGCACAAAGAAGGCTTGCAGGAGAGCAGGAGGAGGAGAAGTATGCCACCATTGCAGGTCTAGGGGAGTCTGCTGTAACTGCATCTAATAATACACATACTTTGGATAACATTCGTACTAAAACCCCAAATATTTTCATAATCTTAGCTATGCATGGCTCGTAAAATAGCAAATATACATTAAGCTGCCTCCCAAACATGTGTTCTTAATGGTAACAATAAAAGAAAAATGTATTTTAGCAAACTTATAGGAAAAAATATTAAGGTTTATAAACACTAGAGATGCGTGTCAGTTCTTAAAAAGTTAGAAGCACAAAACAATGGAATGTATACATTGCAACCATTGTTATAATGCACTGTATATACAGCTGTGGTTGATGTATATAAACTTCTAGGACCATAATGGTTACTCCTTTCCCATAACAAGCAAAGAAGAAACGAATTATGAATAATATTGAATCAAGTCCAGCAAATGTTGCCAAGTTTTATCTCAGACCAAAAACATGCAATAGGTCAGAGGAAATAAAAACACTTCACCTCAATGCTCCCCTCCTCCACCTCTACCATGAAAAATGTGAAATTGTTGGAGAATGTTTTTTAGTCTTGCTGCTAACTCCTGGATCTTATCCTAAGAATAACTTCCTTCCTAGTATGTGAACGCAAACACTATTTGAAACGTGAAAGCATGTGTTATATCTTTGACCTTGATAAATTAAAGTTTGGTCACTGAGACTTTGGCCCGTATTTCAATTGATGACTTGTTTTGACTGAGTTCTGTACAACTAAGGGACTGTTGCCAAAATAATGTTACTAAGAGATAGAAACATATGCAAAAAAATGACCTCCAATCTGTATAATGGTATAAAGAGTAATAAATGGAAAAAGGTTAAGGAGTTAAAACACAGTATCACAGGAAGAAGTCCTAATGATGCCGGTGGTACGATGTATGCATTCCGTAGCTTCCACGTCAATACATTTATTGAAAAGTGTAAAAGTCATCCACGTTAGGGTTCTCAAATATATCTCAACTCCCAGTCATTATGGTTTGCATGGTCAGTCATCTACTGCTTTTTTGGTCTCCTTAACCTTCTCTACTTACTATGCTCAATAGGCCATGGATGTAAATAACAATTCAAAAAGCAATTCAACGAATGTTCCTGCTGATCAACCCATAGTTAGAACTTTCCCTCAAAATGGCTCCTTCTAAATGTGCCATGTTTTACAATCTTTAACAGTTGATGGATCCACCTAATACGCACACTAGGAGCAGATAAATCCAACATCTCAGGCATATTTAACAACGTTTACAAAGAACCAGCACTAATAAAGTCCTGATGGTAATCTCATGATGGGGAATCTGTTAGCAATTTGCATTGGCTCAGTTTGAACAGCTATGTGTTTGTTAACCTTCAAAAGCCTGCATTAGTATTAGTTCACATATGGCAATTGGGGTGTTACTTAAAGTTCTCAACACACTTCTGATTAGCTAACATGCTATAAGTTTACCAAGCTTCCCTGAAATGCATCTCCCACTAGTAGGCTGAAGTAGATTGTTGATGGTTTTGGGAAGTATAGCATATAAATTACTATCATAACTATTTACTAAAATGTGATGAAACGTTTAATTTCATTGACTTTACTGTGCACAATGAAGCAAGGCCGGACAGGGGCTGGCTAGGCAGCTCTGGCACATTAAGGCGTAATGCAGTGTTTTTTTTAAAAAACAAGTTTGCCATCGCTGACATGCTATGGAATACATAACATTTTCAGCTTGAGGGCATTGCAGAGACTGTAGAGAGCTAATAGGTGGACATATGCAATCCAGCTATTTACCTTTGTCATTGTTCTTTTACAGCATGGCGTGCAGCTGAAGTGGGGACAGGTCTCTGATCATCAAACAAGATCGCAGAAAACAATGATCGCGTTGATCACCTGTGGTATTCTACTGGCGATTCTCATCCTTGCTGGCTACTATATGTCCAATACAAAGAGATGGAGCCCTGGCAGGCAGAGACTGGTTAGTTTATACAGCTGGCAAAATGACAACTAGCTAAACAGAGGAAGGGAGAGGGAGAATGACGTTGGACAACACTGGAGCAATAGGGTGTACTAATCTTTGTGACAAACAGTAACGCACTAAAGAAACATTTAAAGTCAAACTTAAATGAAAAGCCTTTGCATTCACAGGAGCATCACAACAGCTTCATCAACAAATGAAATTGATTTATTTAAAGGGACTCTTCTTTTTTGTGTAGTACATTTAACTGTACATGGTATGATATTGTTTAGCATTACTTTAACTATAGGTGTTAGGTTTATTGTTTCCTATATTAGAAAATGACATGTCCTTGCATGTAGAAACCAATTTTGTCACAAATCCATCCACTTACCCCTCTAGAGTGTGCTGCTATCTGGTGCTACCTCTTTACAAAACAAGTATGAACAAGGTTCATTTTACAAACAGATAGGACATTGTGAAAAATATTAGTTAATTGCTATCATACAGCCTATAGTTTTGCACATAATTAAAATTTGACCAGTAAACAGTAGTATAGTAATATTTATCACTTAAATCTAATTTTCAGGAGTTGTAAAGCAGAACCCCAGCCATTTAAGGCAAGACTGCAGGTTCATTCTTTTCCCTGTGATCTAATAATATTAGGTTTATATTTTTCTCTCAAACTGCCCTATATGCTTGTAAAATGTAAATAAATGTAAATAAATCATATCATATTATAGACAAAACTGGAATAGAGTTTGTAATGGTCTACGCCTAACAGACTGTATGTGTTTCTTTAGGTTCATTATACATTATTAGCGTTGGACAATAAAACAGTCAACACATGGTAACCCCTCGCCCCCTTAGGTCTTACCAGTACGTCTTTAAAAGCTGTGCCAAGATGCCTAGGAAAAATGAAATATAAGAAAATAAATAAAAATGAATTGGGAGCCAATAGTATTAAAAATATTTAATGTGTAAAGGATGTTGCCAAAGATAAATTGGATCATTGTTCAGCTGTGGCACATACAGTATAGAAGGCATTTTAAGCAAAATTTTAGTCATGTCCTTTTATCTATCACCACTAATAATTAAAAGGCTCAACTTCTAAATAAAACAAAGAACAATTTGTGCAGGTTCATCAAATATGGAAAAGGACAATCGTCTTTTAATTTTAACAGAAATGCTAAAATGTTCATCATTATTGAGTAAACACTGAAATAAAGGGAAATGATCTAATATAAAATACACTGCTTTCCACTCTTGACCTTTAAATAATTGGTTATATTTAGCGGTTTAATGAGGATGTATGTCCGTATGGGTGAACATAGAACAGATTTTTGTTGTGAATATCATTCGAGATAGTGAACGATGCAGAAAGGTACAGCAGCACTCGTCCTAGTGAGCATCTAGGTTGACATCCATTAGTGAACAAATGTATTTAGCTATATTTTATGATTACCCATTATTATACCTGGCATTTTTTTTAGAAGCTGTGGGAATCAGAGCTGATTCATGGGCCTTGGTTTGCTGTGGTTAATCTCTAAATGGGAGTGTAGGTCATACCCATTCCTTATGGATTTCAAGCTTCTTTGGGGCTAATTCAGACCCTTCCTGACACCAACAGGGAAGCCTCGGAGTTAGGCACATGTGAAATTCCCAGTTATGCACATTAACAAGATATGAATACAAATGCACAGTAGGGCTTTCTATAAAGATGATCGCATGTTAATGATAAAATAATGTTTCTACATGCATTACATTAAGCACAGTAATTATAAAACTATTGTAAGAAAGGATGAATTTGCTGTGTGCTAGGATCTGGACATTTAGTATGTAAACTATTGCATTAACTGTATGAAATTTCCATGTTTACCTGCTGTAAAATTGTGATTCTGTTCTTCCTTTTGTATAAAGTGTGTCTATGATTTTCAGAATTGTATAAACTAATTACATCCTACATATAGCAGGGAAGCGGTATAGCTGGTCAGCAACATATACAAATTACGTCTCTTGGAAATCGACTTATGTGTAATAAATTTTGTTGTATACCCCCATTCTGTGCTATTTGACCTATGTATGCATGTTGTGAGGTATGAGTTTCTGAGAATATCTTTGATTTTTAGTTCGGGGAACAGCTTTTTCTAGGCCTACCATTTATAGTCTATAAGTTAGGATGACCGAACATTCATATTAAGTGGGGCAGTATAATGATATCATTAGAATTAATGATCCATCATTTTAAAAACCTTAAAATAATTAATCTTGCCACAAAGTAGTGGCACTGGACTGTTATTTATTATATATTTTTTTGCTAATATTTAAACATACCAGATATACTATTTGATTGGTCAATACAGCTCTGATGTCTTCAACTGATGTTTTCCTTGCTTGCTGTTTGTGTGTCTAGGGTGAAGACCCCTACTATACAGAAACTGACAGTCAAGGAAACACCCTGGTGTCTGTATCTGCTCAAGCTCAGGACAAGCCAAACAGTGGAACCAAGGAGAATGGAACAGGACAGGCGATAACCCCAAGTGCAACCAATGGACACTCTACTAAGAAGCCACCCGTGTCAGACACAGAACTGTAAAGTGAAGAAAGTTGTACCTTCAAAATCAAGGGGAATGGGTGTGGAGAATGTTGTTGGGTGACAGTGTTCCAATATTGCTGATCATGTACCGGCAGAAATGGAAAACAGTATAAATGTCAATTTATTCCATTCACCAAAACCTAAAATCTGCAGCACAATCTGAATGGGCAGCGCCAAAGAACAACTATTAAATACAATTGTTAACAACGCACTCACAGTAGTTGTATATTTGCAGCCACATCCGTTTTTGTTTTTAATGTCCCGAAAGAAATGATACTACAGACCTCGAATCTCCAAGTTATGATATAGATATAGAGGAAAATTGTAATTACGTACGGTAAATGTAGTTTTTTTTTTCAACTCACCTACTTATAGAGTTTATGCACTCTACAAACATTCATCTGACTAATGCACATGACCACATTGTCACAGAAATATAAGAGATGACTTATTAATTATATGTATTGTCAATAGGAACTGAGAAGAAGCTTAACATGTTAGTATGTTACAGTTATACATGTAAAATGTATATGTGAATCATACATACACACAACATGATACACGAATCCACATGTCGCAGTAATATTTGTAATTTGCTATATATTGTTTTTGGTTAAATAATATATTTGTGTATATGTTTTTAGAGCAAGGGAGGTCTGGCTTGGGTTGAATATGACATCATTTGGTAGGAATAATTCATAGATGTTGAACTCCAGTCTTTGAGGGATGCACATGCATCCCAAGTTTCCCTAAACCTGTAGTGTCGCTTCCTACCATTTGCAGGCGACCCATACATTGGGAGGTATGGATATATTTATCCTGGGATTTTCAGATGATTTGTTTACATGTTAAAAAGAGACAGATTTATCCCTCAAGGGGCAAGTTCAACACACGTGGATAAGGCTGTGAATTGTTCTGTTCTTCATATACCAGAAAAATCAGGAGTTAATAATAAGCAAGGCTTTAAATCATAAAAATCAAAGCATTTCACTGCAATTTGCATATTGTATGTATGTTGATAATATCCCTCTTTGCAAAGCAGGACTATGGTAAATGTGAATAAAGTAGATATTTGCTCTCCTAAAATATTAGCAGTTCTATATTTGTTTTACTTTATTTGCCTTTCTTTCTGGCAAATTTTGCTCTCGTTGATTCTCACAGCAGAAAACAAAATAGCTGGACACTTACAGTTGATATGTATTTATTCTGGGGGTTTCGTGCCTTTAGCTTGCTTAAAAAATATATACAGCTAAATAAAAGCTATTTGTAAAAGCTGATTGTGACCAGCACCAGATGTATATTATAACAACCCTAATGCACCCAGCCAAAAAACTTTAAACGTTTACATTTCATCAATTAAACATTAGGGTGATGGGCAAATTTCCAGGTTAGTAGAAATAAAATTCAAAAATTCCTATCTTTGAAATAATTGATAACTTATAGGAGTTATGATTTAAGACTCATATTTGGCCTTTGTTATAGTTATCTAGTTTTCATTATGGTTCATAAGTTGCCAGTACATGCCATTAAATGTTTTACTGGAAGGTATACCAATAAAGCATTGAATACTAATACAGAAAAATGAACTTGCTTCAAGGGCTATCTGTCCTGCCCCGGAAAACATAGATTTGACATTGCATAAATAGAACTATCAAAGCTAAAGGAAAACATAGTCATTGTCTAACAGACATATTATGTCAATCGTTATTTCAGTGTCACCCATCACCCTTCCAGTCATTACCTAGTAGGTAGGGCAGATCTCCAGGCTCATGTTGTGGGAAGAGGGTTAGAAGATATAACATTAAGTACTTCCAGGAATTATGTCAAAAAATGCATTGAATTTTAAAACAAAACTTTTTATTTATAATCTAAAAGGGTGGAAGGAATGTCATGAATACAACATTTCAGAATGGCGTGCCAGGCTGCTGCCATGATGATATGCAACGTGCAGTATATGGCCACAGGAGAAAGTGGTATAAACACTGGCAGTACATTTTTGGACACTGACTGCCAGAAGCACTGGATGTGCGGGCATACTTATAAGCAGGGCTAGATTATGAAATTAACAGTAGTCATTATTGTCGCTAAATATGGATGTGATTGCCCTTTTTGATTTAAGGGAAAACAAGTAAAAATTATTACATCAAACTGGGTCTTCTAAGCCTTAACTAGATGAACCAGGGCATAAAGTTTATTTCACTTGTTGAAAGGAAAGGGGGTTTGTGGAGTTGTCCAGGAAGTGCATCAGGAATGTACCACCGTACATATGCCATGTGGCAAAAGGGGAGCTGGCCATATCCTTTTAGAAACCAAGCTTACATGCCAGTGAGGGAAAAACCGAGTTCCTCTATTAGTTACAATTTTAGCCTTTTGTTATTTATGAAGTATAGCAATTCATCATCTACAACTTGCCTGGGAAGGTTGTGATAAGATATGTGTAACAAGACAATATAGGTTAACTACTGGAGTAACTGCTGATCTAATATGGGGTCAAAAACTAGGGTAGATACCACTATCCAATATACTGCATGCTGCAATAATGTGGCTCAATTGTATTGTTCAATCTGATTATTGGTGTCTTAGACGTTTTTGTGATATTAGGGGATCCCTACAAAATATCCCATCTGAACTTACTTTCTTTACAGGCCTCATCTCTGCACTGTGTATGTTCTCTGGCAAATTTAAACAAATAGTCTTAATGGGCTCTAGTGAGTATTAAGTATGCATTTGAGCAGCCATGATTATTACCAGATGTTGGCAGTAAATGTGGTACCACTTAATTATAATCTTATACAACATTTGTAAATGTTGTATATACATAAATTTGAATGTTTTTTTAATTATTATTATTATTTATTGTTTTATATAGCGCCATCAAATTCCAAAGCCATTAATCTCTAAATCTTGGCAACAAAAGTGAGTGCAACCCTAAGTGAAAATGGCGTGTTGAGTTATTTTGAGGGGACAACAAATTTACAGGCTGTACACTCACTACTTTACATTGTAGCAGAGTGTCATTTCTTCAGTGTTGTCACATGAAAAGATATAATAAAATATTTACAAAAATGTGAGGGGTGTACTCACTTTTGTGAGATACTTTATATCAAAGGGAAAAGACAACTTAGTCAGGTAAACCCTAGCTTGCATTCCACCCCTTTGGGTAAGCATGGTATCGGGCTTAAGCCTACTTGACCAGCCAAAAACACATGCTCTTAACTATATCAGTACAGTTATTTTATATTCACACCACTGGCAACAGAAATATGGGGTCCTCCATCATGGATAAATATATTTTGTGATCCTGGGTCGCAGACCAACTGGTGTAAAAGTATTCTTAAAAGAGAAAAAAAAATCATTTGATATTAATCTATTGTTTACCACTGACAGTATGATAAGGAGTCAGGGAGATTGTCTAGTAGACTCGGTCTATAATAGCAGAGCTTTAACGCATACACATAGCTAATATAAGAATCCCTGAAAATATTATATTATACAAAACAGCCCAATATTTTTGAAAAATATTTTGAATTTGATACTAGTATTAAAAAATGTGGGCATTTCCCTATAAATGCCTGTATTCATTTTACATGGGATCCATTCACCTCAAAACGATTACAAAACACATATTCTGCCTTGGTAAAAAATATTCGTTCTTGAAACTGAAATTCAACATCATCAATTTCCTGTGAACACCCTGTAAACTACACATAAACGGTTTTATAAATTATGCCAGAAACTATTTTTCCTTGGCTGAATCATGTATTATTAACACAGTTAATTCTAAAATATTAAGTTTAGAGACACATTACATGAAATGTATTTATACACGGATCAACCATACCATAATGACTACTGATAGCTGAAGTGAATAACACCGGTAACCTTGCTATCATGGTGCCCGTGGGATGTATTAGGGAGCAAGAGAACATTTCGTCCTCAAGTTGATGTGTTAGAAGCAGGAAAAATGGGCAAGTGTAAGGATCTGAGCGACTTTGACAAACCCCAAATTGTTATGGCAGGATGGCTGCCGTAAGGGATTGCCCCATCGTATGTTTGCGCATTCCTTGGAGAACAGTGTATCGGCCAAGCACTGTTACATGCAACAGGGGATGAGTCCAGGCTGTCAATAGATCTCCCTAGCGCAACAAAGTCAGGTCATATCAGTTTGTCCTAATGGGCATCTTGGCACAGTTTTTAAGAACATCACTCAGCATCACGTGGGCCGCATGTTTGATGTGCAGTATGGTCCAATGCCAATAATGTAGGTAGGTTTCAGGGAACAATTGAACTGCAACCCTTGCAATGTTTTCTCTGAAAATTCAACAACCTTTTGTTAAGGACACTGAAGGACAAACAGAAAGTAACAAGTGGAAGATCACCTGTGGCCTTGACAAGACCTATGTCATTGTTGCATATTGGTAATACTAGTAATTATTTAAGTAGACTGACAGGAAGGATTTTTTTGTTCACAAAGCTACTCTGATATTATTGACCTATATTTTATAGTCTGCCTGAATAAACAAAACAGCTGGAATATTTTTAGGTGTCCTTCATCCTTTTCTTTGTCTATGTTTGTATTGTCAGTCCCTACATGAATGTTGTAGCACTATAGCCAAATTGATTTTGTTGACAGACGCCTTCCTCACTCTTCTCCAACCTAAGGGGCGCTTTAAGTAGTCATTATTATTATTACCCAAAGTGTGAATGCAGTACAAAATCTTACGATATTTCTTGTGCAGATGTTTGATAAGCTAGACAGAACATTTTAGAAAAAAATACGAGTAAAGTAAGGATGCATCTATGGAGATCACCAGGGGCTTACTGTACCTATAGTATTACCTTGGGCACTCTCTGCCTCTCCCCACTTAAGGAAACACCAACACTCATGCTCTCTCACACTCTCATTCATTCTTACTCACTCTTATTCTCTCATACGCTCACACTGTCTTCCTATTTCTCCCTACCTTCTCCGCCAACCAATTCGGTGTCCCTGTCTCTTTTCCTGCAGCTGTTCTTAGTAAGCTTCTCTGTGAACCAGGCTTACTGGAGCCATTCTGCAACAAAAGTGCATTTTGTGGAGGTACTCCTAGAGGCTAGAATAATGAAAACGGATTACCGAAATAAGAAAAGCGTTTCTGCATCTCTCTATATCTGTGAATCTGTCTGCATTATTTTGGCCTCTTGAAATACTTTCACAAAAAGGTGGGGCCGTGGGTACAGCCTCTCCCCCTCTGCCCTTTTGCAGAGTGCTCTGGGAGGCCTGGTTCGCGAAGAAGCAGATGAAGAAAGGAGACACTAGAAGAAGCTGAAGAAGAGAGAAGACAGAAGAACAAGAAGAGGCAAGAGAAGAAGCAAAGCTGCAGGAAAGGAGACATTGACATAGAAACAGTTGTTGAAGAGAGGGAATTTCTGGGAGACTTGTGGCACCCCATTGATAAGTGGCACCCAGGACAGATCCCAGCCCCCTCCTACGTACGCCACTGGAGGTCACTACAAAAATGCACAAAATCTTGTGATTTTTTTGAGAATACTACAAAAAGCTAGGTACCACCAGTTAAACAATAGAAACCATGGCTCTGATGATCAGGTAACTAGCCTTGATAGATGTATCCCTGAAACTATCTCTTAGAAAATAACCTTACACCTTTAGTTTTTTTTTAAAAAATGACTACTTTAATTGTAGCTGTCTACACCTAGCATTAAATGATCGGCTCCTGAACTCAACCAGATCCGCACAGGAAAGCTAAGATTGTTATGGAGAAGACATAATGGGTTTTGGAAAATCACCAAGCACACTGATAATAAAAACCTTATTGGGATGAGTGATATATGAGTCTAGCTGTAGATCACAGATAGTTTTGGATTGTCCCGCTTTATAATGGCCAGACCTATACTTATCTTACTATTATTCTTAAATGACGCGATATTGTTATCTGGCCAAGTTCATAAATGTTTATTTCTGTGAAGAAATTATATACACTATATTATCACATTATGTATAAATTGTGGTAATTTTTGTGAACTGCTTAGGGTATATATTTCACATCTACCAAGTTAGGTCCTAATAATACCTAAAGATAAATTGAGCAACCGACATAAAAACAGGATGCTTTGTCAGCATTTATTTATGGCTGTCTTTAACATTCTTGATCAGTGTATGAAAATATCATTTAAACATACTGACGGGCCTGGTTGCAGTTTCTACCCCTGGGATCATGGTTGTTACACCACTGGGGCCTGCATTAATAACATTGGGGGCACCAGTGCAGTTCCGCCAGCCCCTGCACCGGCCTTCTAGAAATAAAACTTTAATCATGTACGATTTGTCTCATTCATAGTTTGCTAATAGCCATGTGACAAAAAGGCAAACACTGATCCAGTAGATTGTTGACTTTAAAAATGAGAAAGCTTCTTAAAAGTTTTTGTGTGTTCTCTCTACTCACTCACTCACTCTCACACGTTACAAGTGTAAGACATAAAAACACATTTGTCTGAACATTCTCTCAGCCTCTGGGATTTCCAACATAAATATTCATATTCACAGAGCAAGGTATGAGATATGTAATATCTTTATTTACATTTTATTATAGAGTTGTCAATTAACAATTTTTAATGTTTAAAGGGCAACCCCCATCATTTCTTTATTACTGATTTGTTTTCAAAATATAAATGTTTTGGGTTTTTTTAAATACAGAAGCATGACCTGACTCCTTATAATACTGTCTATTGTAATGAATAGAATAGCTTGGTCCTAATGACACAATCGGACACTCTGACTAATTAAAGCCTATGAAGGAAGGCACTTTATAGTATTGCCATAAAGAATAAGCTCAGTGTGATGATTGTGAAGGCAAATTCCCACAACGTATCAGACAAATATATATACACCATTAGCCTCCAAGTCTGCAAATAAAGGAAGTTTATTGAAATAAAATGAGATAAAACCAGGTTTTTGTCAATGCTGACATTACTGTATACAGCACCGTATCAAGTT
This sequence comes from Spea bombifrons, assembly GCF_027358695.1. Taxonomy (NCBI): domain Eukaryota; kingdom Metazoa; phylum Chordata; class Amphibia; order Anura; family Pelobatidae; genus Spea; species Spea bombifrons. The sequence goes on from NC_071088.1 coordinate 43,862,957, forward strand.
GAAAAATATTTTCCATGGGAAATTCCCCTTAATAGTCATATTTTAACAAAGGGTAGAACATTAACTCAATGTACAGAATGTACAAAAGGAAAAGGGAGAGTAAAAAGACTATGTCATTAAAAATTCTGTTTATAGAAGAAAAATCTATCTACATTTTCAAAGTTGGCTTAAGAATCTTTCACCATTATTTAGCAAATCTTCTAACATAATAATTTGGGTTTTTGCTGCTCTGAAAAGACAATTTTCAGGTTACATTGAAGAATATAGTAGAAAGATAAAATGGTTGTTGCTATCAACACAGCAGCTAATGGAATGGTGCAATCATTTGGTGTTATGATGATAAGACCACTCTTCAAACTCCTTCAAACTCCTCCACCACTTTTTGTACCTTTGCTTAAGGATACATTACTTAAGTTTTGTTATAAATTGGACACAATAATGGATATTCTCCCTCCTTCTCTGTGGCTTTCAGACAATTTGTCTTCTGCTTATCAGAGAGTAACTCCTAGCCTGATGAAGAGGCTGCAGGGTTACATACACACACAGACACACGCACATACCCCCTCGCATTTACAGAACATTGCACAGGGCCTTGTCATCTGCAGCTCCTACTCTATACTGGGTTTCCTTAGTTACCATGCAACTGCTGCACCTGAATTAGCGTCCCCTTAATTAATTAAGAATATATATATTCGACTAAATCTCATTTACTTGTCATGCTAGTGTAGACAATTAATCCTTGAGCATAATTATGCTTTGACCAATTCATATAACCAAAATGTCTCATTTATATTATATTTATATAATTTGTTGCCAACTTTATTAGGGTGAGAAGCACAGACACTGTATACACTGTATAGCCAATACACTGTGTTTGCAGCATGCTCACACCAGTTTGGTAGGCCTCGTTTTACATATTTGTATTATTTGAACCTGGAACTAGCTTAGCGCACCAACATTTTTCTTTTCTCTGCTTGCACATTTGTGAGGTTGTTGGCTCCTCATCAGTCTGGTTGCAGCTTGCAGTCCAGGGGTTAATTGAGAGGAGGCTTACTTGCACCTACCCAAACACATTAATGAGTAGCAGTATAAGCAGCTTTGTGTGCCCACTATGTAGGAGGTGAGAGTAGGTTCTCACCCTACTGAGAGTGTGCCTTGAAGTGGCGGGTGAGCTTAATTATGCTTTGGCCAATTCATATAACCATACCTGGGCACTTCTCGGCTCCAGCTACCCGGAGCCTTCCCTTGCGGGATGCGGCCAGGAATTTTTTCTTTTAAAGGGGGGTGTTTCCCACTGCCGTCAGCGGGACCGCCCACACTGACATCAGTGGGAAACACCCCCATTTAAAAGAAAAAATGGGCGGGGAGCAGGGCGTGTCAAGACCCCGCTCCCGCGACCTGGAGGATTCGGGTCTTGACCCAGAGAACTGGAGGAGCAATGCTCACCTGGCAATCTCCGGGTCAAACCCGGAGAGTTTCCAAGTATGCATATAACCAAAACCTCTCATTTATGTTGTGTTTATATATTTGTTGCCAATTTCATTAGGGTGAAAAGCGCAGGGAGTTTTTGTATATTTGTTTTTTGTATACAATTAATCCTTTGTCCAAGTGGTACAGCACCTTTAAGTGGAGAGAAATTATCTGAGCTGTCTTGAAAGTAAAAAAAAGTTAGCTTAAGTGTTCAAGTAAACAAAAAACATTTTACTAACCTCACTGCCACGTACTGCCTGCTCCCTGTCCCTGATAGTACGGGTGCTGGCAGTGTCCATTTGCATGTTCCTTGTTTCCGACAGCAAGTGTTATGGACACTGCTGGCATCTGTTGCTGGGCCCCCATACACATTTACGCATTTCACATATCTGGTACGTTCTATAACATATTGCTCATGTTATCACTTTCTAGATTTGATGTTTGTTTGAGCAGGTCCCTCCTTAACTTTTGTTACTGTAAATGCATATTGTTATACTATACACTACTTGTTATGTCCTATTTACACATTATACAGTGCGTGGAACATGATATCGCTACATAAATGAATAACAACTTTTCCCCGAAAATAAAACTCCTAAAGAAAGCCAGAATAAACTATTCGTTAAATGTTAAACACACACACACACATCTTGTTCACAGTAATATGCTTTGTCAATCACAGACGGAAGCTTCCTCAGTTGCAGCTTCATTAGAATTCAGGAATATTTTACTTAGCCATTAATACTATTAAGCAATTGTGTTTCCAGTGAGCATCCCACAACACTATAATACCAGGAACTTAAGAGGAAGCCATGTGATTTCTAAAGCTAATAGCGTTTTAGGTGGATAACATGGTAACTTTTACCCTTGTTGATCCTACTGTCTGTGACAAATAAATAATTGGACAACAGCAACAACATTATTACATGATGAGCATGATATCCCAATAATATATCTGCGCTAGCTATATTTAATAGAAATGTAAAAGCAAATAGAATATCATCAGTTAATATCATGCCATCAATCACCTTCACTTGGACACAAAGAGGGACATTCTAATACGGTTCTGCAGACTACACTGTACTTGCTTAGCTATGTGCGAGGTAAGTGCATTGTTATTTTTATAACAATTTTAAAGAAAATGAATCCCTCTTTTTAGACATAAAGCAACAATCAACCCGAGGCTACACATGTGTAGCAAATTAAAGCAATTTTATCAGGAAGTGCAGAATAATTAAAGCTCAAGACCCCATGGATTTTACTAAATATGTTTAAGAGTTTCCAATGAAAAGACAATTATGATCTCAAGTTATTGAATGCACTTGTGGCTAATTTGAACGTATCTCTACTTGCAGAATTTATACAACATGGAAGAAAATATTATACTAAATATAACTTCCTGAATGTAGTGGTAAATTGTAGTTGTAAAATTGTATACTGGAATTGTGGTATAATTTTTTTTTATTCAATTCTTTCAGATCTGAAAGTTAAGGGTTGAAGAAAAACAAGTCTGCCCAGTAATGTTCTTGGCACTTTCAAGAAAGAAAAAGGAAAATCTTTGGCTTATATGAAAGAATACAATTATTTAATGTTTTCCAGACTTGTTTTCTGTTTACATCATAGTCTTTTCCTTCTTCATATTAGTTACGTAAGCTCCAGAGCACCAATGATGCCTTACTGTTAATTATTGTTTTAAATTTATTACAGCTGTAGTTGTAATGATAACAAAAAATGGAAAAGAGCCATATCATATTGGATACATCAATTGTATCTGAATAACCCTAACAATAACGGGCAACAGCATAAAAAGGGCAAAGTCAACAAATAGAGATGTTGTCATCAAGTACACTCCTATGAAATGAAGGTGCAGATTATGAAACCTGTGAGATATTGCATACAGATTCATGGAAAAATAGATACTTTTTAGTGTTTACCTAATGTTTAACAAGTGTCTTGTACATGTACATTGTTGGGTGAGAAGATCAAAAGAGTTAGAAGGGGGAGAAGGCGAGGGAATGAGAGAAAGTAAGAAGAAAATGGGCAGGAGGGATCGCTGCTCCCCTGGTATCCTGCTAGAATATGGATATTTTCTCACTCCAACAATTATTGGAGCAAATAGTAGAAATAGTGTACAGTGTATATTATGTTATATAAACAACTGTGCCTTTGCATGTCTTTATGCAAGCCTTGTTTTGATGATTGTCTTCAGTATGTACCTTGTGATTTATACATGCATTGTAATTTGTATAAAAAAGAAATTGAACAGAAATAAAATATAATTTAAAAAAAAATGGCTGATGTGGTAATTCTTCTCTGGCCTCACAGTACATATTGCTTTAAAATTGAAAAGCAACTTGGGCGTGAAAGCAAGGACGTGTTTTGGTAAACCTTTCAAGGAAAGATTAATACGTCAGATTTCCCTTTTTAAACATACTAAATTACTTTTTTGTCTGTTTCTGTACATCTCACCCTTTTAAGACATTGCTCAAAGCTCTCTCGCTCAAAGGGTAATTTTAAGTGATAAATCACTTAATTCACAAAGTGTTTTTTTTGTGGTTTAGCTTCTCTTTGTGAACTTTTTCAGGTTGATATATGAGACTTCCATGTCCTGAAGAACTAGGAATCATAGAATACTAATCACAATCCTCCATTTAGTGTCTGTCAACAATGATTTGTGGCAGTTTATTTTTTAATGGTTTCCTTCCTTCCTGATCAGCCTTTTCTAAAATTAGTGCAGCCTAAATATGTATACCAAGTACCTTGCTTTTGTTCTTAATTTTGCACAAAATCTTTGTCTTATTTTATTTATCTCCGAGGATGATGGAGAACATGACATTAGATTTCCTTGTATCTTCAGGAGAGTGTATACTGCTGTACTGATCCAGATATATTGCAGAAAAGATTTCAGGATAGACCTACACATACTCCCCCCCATTCTAAGAAAGAACTTAAACTAGTTGATACATCTTAATGTATCCAGAAAATTCACTGTATACAATATCATAATGTGTTCATAAGTTTATTGAAGCCCAAATTGTCAGTCCATTTAAAAAGAGAATTCAACAGCAATCGTTGCTCAGATGATGAGTCAAGTTGAGACATTTCAATTTTGAAATTTAGTCCCTCCTATTATTAAGACTTTACAGCTGTTTAGTTGACAGTTACGGTTGTCAAATTAGAGATAGTTGAAGGTATAGTGAAAGGTCTGTTATTTCCAGCGATAACAATACTTCTAGTTTTAGCCATCCATTGTTTTAAATTGCAGGACATTCATACATGTATTGTATGCATGCTTTAGTTGAGTGGTTCCAAACCTTTCTGAATATGTGGACCTCAGCCCATTAATGATAAGAAAATAAATACAAATGATGCAATAATCAATATCACGTTAAAGTCGCCACACCCCAGGAAATATCCTGAGGCTCCTGGAGGTCCTGTGCGGGTCCTTACTGTATCTCTCTACTGCAATGCCTGAAATCCAACTGTCCAGTTAAGTTTATTTAACCTCTCAACCAGTGGCGGAACTACCGGGTTCGCAGGGGTCGCGACTGCGACCGGGCCCCGGCGGCAGGGGGGCCCAAGCCAAGGGGCCGCCCGAAATCGGGCCCCGGCGGCAGGGGGGCCCAAGCCAAGGGGCCGCCTGAAATCTTTTTTCAGTTTTTTTTTTTTTAAATAAGGCAGGGGCGTCCAACATGCGGCCCGGGCAACCGATCTGACGCGAGCCGCACCTCAAGCCCTGCTACTTACTTGTGGGAGGGTCTTCTGGACTGCAGAGGAAGCGGAGTTCACGTGACATCCTACTTCCTCTGTGCTTTAGCAGAGAAGGCAGAGGGAGGCCGCGCTGTTAGCAATCACACTCCAATCATGCCAAGTCAGCCAGTACATGCTGGTACAGGGTGGCTGTAAGTGCAGACCCCATACTGCTGGCAGCATCAATACACAAGGGGGGGGGCAGCTGGCCAGGTTTTTAGCATGTACTGGCTGACTTGGCATGATAGGAGTGTGATTGCTAACAGCAATCACAGTCCCATCATGCCTAGGTTCCAGCACTTACACATCCATGCTATCACACACACACTCATTTATTCATATAATCATTCATTCACAGATTCATTCAAACACCCTCCCCACCCCCTTACCTGCACTGCAGCTCCCCGATGCCGCTTACAGACTTCAGCAGGGGGCGCGGCCTCCCTCTGCCTTCTCTGCTAAAGCACAGAGGAAGTAGGATGTCACGTGAACTCCGCTTCCTCTGCAGTCCAGAAGACCCTCCCACAAGTAAGTAGCAGGGCTTGAGGTGCGGCTCGCGTAAGATCGGTTGCCCTGGCTGCCGATCTTACGCGGGCCGCACCTCGAGGGCCCGCGGGCCGCATGTTGGACGCCCCTGCCTTATTTAAAAAAAAAAAAAACTGAAAAAAGATTTCGGGCGGCCCCTTGGCTTGGGCCCCCCTGCCGCCGGGGCCCGATTTCGGGCGGCCCCTTGGCTTGGGCCCCCCTGCCGCTAACAGCAATCACAGTCCCATAATGTCTAGGTTCCAGCATTTACTGGATGGATGTGTAAGTGCTGGAACCTAGGCATGATGGGAGTGTGATTGCTGTTAGCAATCACACTCCTATCATGCCAAGTCAGCCAGTACATGCTGAAACCTGGCTAGCTGCCCCCCTTGTGTATTGATGCTGCCAGCAGTATGGGGTCTGCGCATCACTTACAGCCACCCTGTACCAGCGTGTATTGGCTGACTTGGCATGATAGAGTGTGATTGCTAACAGCAATCACAGTCCCATCATGCCTAGGTTCCAGCATTTACTGGATGGATGTGTAAGTGCTGGAACCTAGGCATGATGGGACTGTGACTACTGTTAGCAATCACACTCCTATCATGCCAAGTCAGCCAGTACATGCTGAAACCTAGCTAGCTGCCCCCCTTGTGTAGTGATGCTGCCAGCAGTATGGGGTCTGCACATCACTTACAGCCACCCTGTACCAGCTGACTTGGCATGATAGGAGTGTGATTGCTAACAGCAATCACAGCGAGCACAGTCCCATCATGCCTAGGTACCAGCATTTACTGGTTGCCTGGGTTGCCATCATTTACTGGTTGCCAAGTCATATTGCTAATTTTGTCCAGTTGTGTGTTACCTACTTTTATTAAAAATGTGAGTTTTTATTATTATTTTTAAAGGTGGGGGCCATTTTCGGTTTTGGCTAAGTGAACCCTGAATGTTTTGGTCCAGAATTTTCAGAATAAATCTAGGGAATCCTGAATTTGTAGTCGCAAAACTTTCTAGGCCCAGAAATCAGTAAGAGGAAGAGTAAAGGTTTTGTGTCATTTTACTTTATTTTAATCTGCATATTTTATTAAAGGCCATATTTTTTGTCACAGTGAAAAATGAGTGCGGCCCGCGCACGTATACAATTCTGACGAAGTGGCCCACTGCAGAAAAAACTTGGACACCCCTGGATTATGCCCTTTGTACATGCGCCCCTTTTTCTTTGATTTTTTTACATATATGATTCAATATGTAAATTGAATTTGTTGAATTAGTTTAAAAAAAAATGTTGGGTAAAAATCATGTTTTTGGGGGGGCCCTTAACAGATTCTCGCACCCGGGCCCTGAGGCGTCAAGTTACGCCCCTGCTCTGAACTGGATCAATTCTATTGAGTGTGGTTGATTATCTCCAAAAATATGTGTTGCTAATTTGTGTAATGTTACCATATATTTGTAAATATACTGGGCATGCACCAGAAAATCACTTAATTAAAAATCTCATTTAATGTGCAATATAATTACAGTTTTGTGTAACCTAAAAAAAGCTAATTAATTTTTCCATCTCATGTCTTAATGAGAGGCATTGACATTTATTTTACTCAATACCAATACAGGTAAGGTGTGTTTTTTTTAAAATATCAGACTACAGCATGCAAGGCTTCAGACATAAACCATTGTTATATTTCTCATTGCCCCACATTCCCCAGCTGCAGGCTTTACAAAGAAATGCCAGATTTAATATCATAACTCTTATGAGAATGGTATTAGAACCCCAGTGAGCCCAGTCAAAGTTATCAGATGGGAAAAATAAAAAAAGATGGGGAAAATAAACTCAGATGGAAAAAGTAAATAAGAGGGCACAATTTTTGATAGAACAAACTCACACAAAACCAATACCCAACCATGGCCAGCAGAGGGCTCCCCTCTCCATATTATTTTACCTAGCAGAATAGACTATTTCATTCATAATTTCGAGGGAAGCTGGGATCGAATTCGGTCTATTTCTGAAAGCCTTCTCTGTTTGTGTGATGACGAGGCAGCCCTGGCATTTTAAGGCCAACAGCCGCCTGATGGTGTAATGCGGGCGATGGCTGAATATGCACAGCCGCACACTATGTTTTTATGTTCACATAGTGTGTGACCAGAATACCCAGCAAGTGTCTGCACACTGAAGCAGCAGATTGGGTGTGGCGCTGTCTGTCAATGGCCCACAGCGCATTTGCCTACTGTGCCAGGTGACAATGTGCATAACAGCAGTGTAACGGATTGGAAAGGTAAGACCCCAGAGAGTGTACCAGGAGAGACGGGAACGGAAAAGGAGCATAATGGACAAGCCGGGTCAAACCAGAAGATCAATTTGGAGCCAAATCAGAAGCAGAAGCAAAGTCAACAAGCCAAGTCGATGCCAGAAATCCAAACCAAGAGCAAAATCTGCAATGAACAGCAAGGTTAGCAAGCCGGGTCAAAAACGGAGAAAATAGTACAAAACAGCACACAAGTGAATCAGAGGGTAACTCAGAAGTGAAAGTCCCGGGCTTAAATAGAGAGAGCGAGGCACTTCCTGAAGGCAGGGATCACCCGAGGTCATAAGAGCGCGTCACCGCTGGAACGGTGTTCATTGTTTGGCCACACGGTGGAGCTGTTGCCTCAGTTTGCCGCGTGGTTGGCCATGTGGGGCAACCAGCGGATGGGTAGCGGGCTCAGTACGAGTACTCGCTACCCAGGAAGGTATGGAGCCAGCCCGAGGATCCAACAGAGGAGGTCTCGTCGCCGAAGCAGTCAGAGAGTGGTCCGATAGGGACGTCGTGGGACGGTGTCAGAGGTAAGTTGTTACAGTACCCCCCACCCAAGAACTACACAAAGGGCGTCAGGGAACGCTGCCAAGTTTCGGAGGGTTCTTGGCGTGAAACCGACGAACCAGGCAAGAAGCGTGGACATCTGAGGCTGGCACCCAGAATCTCTCCTCCAGTCCGTGTACAAGATATTGCAAAGTCCCCTTAACCATGAGGGAATCGAGGTAGGAGCAAATCTCATATTCATCCATGGAGTCAATTATAACATGTCCAGGTCTGGTCAGAGGACGGGAAAAACGATTAAACACCACTGGTTTCAGTAGGTAAACGTAAAACGTATGGGGAATACGGAGGTTACACGGAAGGTCCAGTTCATAAGTAACAGGGTTAATGCGTTGACAATTGGAATATGGCCCAATAAAGCAAGGAGACAATTTCTTGGAAGGAGTGCATTGGCGTATGTGACAGGAAGAGAGACAGACCTTGTCCCTGGGCATATAGGTAGGGGCTGGTAACCTTCTCCGATCGTAGTATTTCTTTTGCTATAGAGAGGCAGTAGTAGACGCAGAGCGGACTGAGGACCATACTGAAGATAAAGGTCTAAGATGTACATCCAAAGCAGGTACTCCAGACTCTGGGGATTCCGTAGTAAATATGGCCGGATCGAAACAATAGACAGTAAAAGGAGGTATGCTTAGTTGAACCATGTACCGAGTTGTTTAAGGCAAATTCCGCAAGTAGGAGAAGATCAGCCCAATCGTTTTGGTTGTCATTAATAAAGGCACGCAAATAACGTTCAGCAGCTCCATTGGTCTGGGGATGATAAGCGGTGGAAAAAGAAAGAGGGTTACCCACGGCTTTACAGAATGCCCTCCAGAATCGAGAAAGGAATTGGACTCCGCGATCAGAAACTATTTCTTGGGGAAGACTGTGAAGTCTTAAAACCTCTTTGATGAAGATGTCAGCGAATTCCTTCATAGTTTAAAAAGTGGTACGAACCATCCTGGATAATTGGTCAACAACAGAATGTATGGTGGTGTAGCAGTGAGAGTGAGGAAGATCCACTATAAAGTCAATGGTAATATGAGTCTAGAGACAGCAGGGTACCGGAAGGGGCAATAAAAGGCCAGGCGGAGGAGACCTTGTAGTAGCACAGATGTGGCAGGATTTGATGAAATCAGCAATGTCCCGTCTCCATGATGGCCACCAAAAACGTTGGCCTGGAGGCCAAGGTGGCCCGCAAACTTAGAGGTATGATGTACCTGGAGTATCTTCTCACGGTACTCTGGAAGCACAAATAACTTGTCAGGTGGAGTATGGACTGGAGCAGAGCGTTGACTAGCTTGATTGCATTGGAGAAGGGGAGAAGCAATAGCAATAGTGACAGCAGAAATTATATGGTTGGCGAGTACAATGGGTTCTGGTTCAGGTTTCTCCTGTGTGGCTGTGCAGAACATACAGGATAAAACATCAGCCTTAGTATTTTTGGAACCAGGGCTATAGGAGATAATGTTCGCTCAGGCCCTGCAAACACTCCTGGCACGGACCAATCCGCTTCGTGGTCCCATTTCTGCTGCTGCTGCTCCTCCTTCGCCGCCTGATCAAGGTCTTCTACCTGTCCTTAGTTTGCTTCCTTCCAACCCAAGTTGTTCAGAGCGGTTGACTAAGACGCAGACAACTGCTCTGAGCAACTTGGCCTGGGAGGAATGCGGATTTTAGTCCACCTGGCAAAGCACAGAGCAAAGTACAGCTCAGAGCAACTTGGGCTGGGGAGACTAATGGCTTTCGTGTCATGGGTTAAAGGCCCGTAAAAGCGACTCCATTGGTCGCACCAGGGGTCTAGTCTGGTATCAATCAATGAAGAGCAGCTTCTCTTCATAAACTCTGAACTTTTCTGGTCCTGTAGTTTGGGAAATCCCTGGAGCACTATTTCCTTTAAAGGAGTCTCAGAAGTGTTTAAAGCAATAGATATGGACTTGGCAATCATTTCTGACATAGCTGACACGGTTGAATGTATAGCTTTGGAGACCCATTTGGACACCAATGTCACCAAAAAAGTTTTAAATTGCAAATCTGCCTATAAATCATTCTCCCTATGATGACAAGTGTCCATATTAGCAGTAGATATGTACAAATGATTTTTTTTCCCTGCCCTTTCGGTTCAGCTGAATATTTAAGGTCATTTTTAATTCCCAATATTACCCCTCTATCCTGACATTCCACTTAGCTCTACCCCACTTTTCAAAATTTCGAGATTCTGGAATGCAAGCCGTCGACCAAATTTCATACTCCGGTGCCTGGGACACTGGAGAATGCATACCGCTTGGGACATCCTACCTCCCAAACTCAGCCCCCTTTTCCAGGGTTAAAAGTTGGGAAGCATGACATTTCTCATATTTGACGTATTCTGATGTACCAGGTGGGCTCATCGGATCTGTGAGGTACCTGATACGTCATGCAAAAAAAATGCCCCAATGTCGCCATAATCGTGATCATTATGGCAGCCACTGGATGACCCCACCCTAGAAAAAGAGAGGGCTCATCTAAGGTAATATTAGTAAAAAAAACCCCACAAATTATTAATAAAACATTTAATACATAGTTATTACCTGTTCACTTGATTATTGATTAGTCGCAGTGTCAGTGGCCTAAACCTCTTACTTACAAGTGATCTGATAGCTATACATATAATAAAAAATTACAATATATATGTCAGGGTCCATCCAGGCTACGGAGCTGCATACCTCTGTTTTTCCCTGCCTTGCCTCAGTTCCCATGTTTTGCTGTGGTCCACTCCTGGATTTCCATATGCTCTGTCCTGAACCTCTGATTCCTTGATTCCAGTCTGCTCTTTGCTTCAGCTCCTGTTTCCTTTATAAGGTGTGTCCCACCCATTTGTTCTGTTTGTCTCAGTCTGCAGTCTAAAGCTATGTCCTTCTCGGTTCTGTGTTTGGATTCAATGTTTAGTTTATCAGTACTTTCGTATGCAGGGCTTAGCGTAAAGGCCCACCATCATTGGAGTACTTTGGCGTAGTGGTGGGCTAAGCATACTATGGCCATAACCTGCTTTCATCTGTGAAGACAGGGTGCCAGTGGCGAATATGCCAATCCTGCTGTTCTCTAGCAAATGCCAAACGTCCTGCACGGTGTTGGGCTGTAAGCACAACCCCCACCTGTGGACATCAGGCCCTCATACCACCCTCATGGAGTCTGTTTCTGACCGTTTGAGTGGACACATGTACATTTGTGGCCTGCTGGAGGTCATTTTGCAGGGCTCTGGCAGTGCTCCTCCTTGCACAAAGGCGGAGGTAGCGGTCCTGCTGCTGGGTTGTTGCCCTCCTATGGCCTCCTCCACGTCTCCTGATGTACTGGCCTGTCTCCTGGTAGCGCCTCCATGCTCTGAACACTACGCTGACAGACACAGCAAACCTTCGAGTTACATTGTGTTGTTTAAGTGTTCCCTTTATTATTTTGAGCAGTGTATATTTATCCTAATAAAATGCTATGTGACCCCTGATTAATGGTCTTTTTGGTCTCACTTCAATAGCCAGTCACCTAATCTGATCATTATCCCTAACCCTGACACTGTACAGTACTGAACAGGTTACACCAAGTGTTTCTTGAGCACTTCTTGAAGAGCGGTGTTAATATCCATTAGGCTAGATTTCCACTTGGTTTTTTTTTGCTAAAAAAGCCTATAAAAACGCCAATAGCGCCACCTGGCGGTTTTTTTGTGAAAAACGGCTGCAGCCAGATGTTAGCTGTTCTTCAATAGGAAATCGCAAAATGCCATTTCCACTTGGCGTTTTTCTGTTTGGCGTTTTTTCAGTCCTCTTTGGCGTTTTTCTGCTTTTTTGGGCTCTGTGGCAGTTTTTCAAAATCGCAGCATGTTCACACTCTGGCGTTTTTTGCAAGAAATCTTGGCGTTTTTTCTCCAATAGAAGTCTATGGGAGAGAAAAAACGCCATGAAAAAGCCATGTGGGTTTATTGCCTTGGCGTTTTTTATGGCGTTTTTTCCACAGTTACAATGCAGAGGATGGACCCAGTATCTGTGTGTCCTACGAGAAATAGGCTGAAAACAAACAGTTTCACACAAAACAAAGTCCTGGACTGGTTCATATTGAATTTTACACCATTTGGAACAAACATGCCATTACAAACAAACATACCCGACGCATCAACTGGATCCTGCGTGCCAAAAGCAACAGCAAACAATTTGCACCATCATTTGGGGCCAATCTTCCCAGAGGAGCAGACATTCGAAATAAAGCATGCCTTACAAACCACAGAAAAGAGACAAAAGGGTCTACCAAGTAAATGACATCAGGAGAGGGCAGATACTTGCCATTTATCCTAATCCCTTTTAGCTGGGTGAAACTTGTAACTTGTAAAGGCTTGAAAAACTGCCTAAGGTCAAAAAAAGCAATTTCCACAGAAAGGCTAAAACGCCAGAAAAAACTCCAGAAAAAACGCCAAAACGCAGGTAAATGCAGTGGCAGTTTTCTTGGCAGTTTTCCTGGTGTTTTTCAATATATATGTCAGGGTCCATCCAGGCTACGGAGCTGCATACCTCTGTTTTTCCCTGCCTTGCCTCAGTTCCCATGTTTTGCTGTGGTCCACTCCTGGATTTCCATATGCTCTGTCCTGAACCTCTGATTCCTTGATTCCAGTCTGCTCTTTGCTTCAGCTCCTGTTTCCTTTATAAGGTGTGTCCCACCCATTTGTTCTGTTTGTCTCAGTCTGCAGTCTAAAGCTATGTCCTTCTCGGTTCTGTGTTTGGATTCAATGTTTAGTTTATCAGTACTTTCGTATGCAGGGCTTAGCGTAAAGGCCCACCATCATTGGAGTACTTTGGCGTAGTGGTGGGCTAAGCATACTATGGCCATAACCTGCTTTCATCTGTGAAGACAGGGTGCCAGTGGCGAATATGCCAATCCTGGTGTTCTCTAGCAAATGCCAAACGTCCTGCACGGTGTTGGGCTGTAAGCACAACCCCCACCTGTGGACATCAGGCCCTCATACCACCCTCATGGAGTCTGTTTCTGACCGTTTGAGTGGACACATGTACATTTGTGGCCTGCTGGAGGTCATTTTGCAGGGCTCTGGCAGTGCTCCTCCTTGCACAAAGGCGGAGGTAGCGGTCCTGCTGCTGGGTTGTTGCCCTCCTATGGCCTCCTCCACGTCTCCTGATGTACTGGCCTGTCTCCTGGTAGCGCCTCCATGCTCTGAACACTACGCTGACAGACACAGCAAACCTTCGAGTTACATTGTGTTGTTTAAGTGTTCCCTTTATTATTTTGAGCAGTGTATATTTATCCTAATAAAATGCTATGTGACCCCTGATTAATGGTCTTTTTTGTCTCACTTCAATAGCCAGTCACCTAATCTGATCATTATCCCTAACCCTGACACTGTACAGTACTGAACAGGTTACACCAAGTGTTTCTTGAGCACTTCTTGAAGAGCGGTGTTAATATCCATTAGGCTAGATTTCCACTTGTTTTTTTTTTGCTAAAAACGCCTATAAAAACGCCAATAGCGCCACCTGGCGTTTTTTTTGTGAAAAACGGCTGCAGCCAGATGTTAGCTGTTCTTCAATAGGAAATCGCAAAATGCCATTTCCACTTGGCGTTTTTCTGTTTGGCGTTTTTTCAGTCCTCTTTGGCGTTTTTCTGCTTTTTTGGGCTCTGTGGCAGTTTTTCAAAATCGCAGCATGTTCACACTCTGGCGTTTTTTGCAAGAAATCTTGGCGTTTTTTCTCCAATAGAAGTCTATGGGAGAGAAAAAACGCCATGAAAAAGCCATGTGGGTTTATTGCCTTGGCGTTTTTTATGGCGTTTTTTCCACAGTTACAATGCAGAGGATGGACCCAGTATCTGTGTGTCCTACGAGAAATAGGCTGAAAACAAACAGTTTCACACAAAACAAAGTCCTGGACTGGTTCATATTGAATTTTACACCATTTGGAACAAACATGCCATTACAAACAAACATACCCGACGCATCAACTGGATCCTGCGTGCCAAAAGCAACAGCAAACAATTTGCACCATCATTTGGGGCCAATCTTCCCAGAGGAGCAGACATTCGAAATAAAGCATGCCTTACAAACCACAGAAAAGAGACAAAAGGGTCTACCAAGTAAATGACATCAGGAGAGGGCAGATACTTGCCATTTATCCTAATCCCTTTTAGCTGGGTGAAACTTGTAACTTGTAAAGGCTTGAAAAACTGCCTAAGGTCAAAAAAAGCAATTTCCACAGAAAGGCTAAAACGCCAGAAAAAACTCCAGAAAAAACGCCAAAACGCAGGTAAATGCAGTGGCAGTTTTCTTGGCAGTTTTCCTGGTGTTTTTCATCAAGAAAAAAAACGCCGGACAAAAACCCAAGTGGAAACCTAGCCTTACACCTCAAGCAGAAATGCCTTCCTCGGCCATCGTTGGATCACTAATGGATTAAGGCGTCAGTTTCGCCAATTTAAGAATAAGTAGGGAAAGGGGCTGTTAAGCAGTTTTTCTTTTTCTGGCCGCTATTGGCGTACAACTCCCAGCATATCAAATTTTAAAAAAATCTTGTTTAGAAACAGCGACGGGCGTCATTCATATTTAACCCTAAATAAATAGGGTTATTATAAACAGAAAAAAATACCTAAATACATTGGGAGTTTTTTTTTCATGTGCACTGATTATATATTGTTTTTATAGGTGAAACCATCACTTTTGCCTTTTTTCCCTAATTTTCCCCCGCAATAAAATTATTATTTCAAAAGGACAGCCCTACTTGTCTAGAAAAAAATTATATATATTTTGTGGAGGTGCACTAAATGAGTTAGTGGGCAATCAGAGTTGAATAAAAAAACACAAAAACCGCTCTGGTCGTTTAGAGCAAACATGGCAAAAAAGCCCCTGGTTCTGAAGGGGTTAAGCATAGATGTCCAAGGTTCTGATCAGTTTTTGTGATAGGGACAGAGAATTACACAAAACTATGCAACATTCATGTATTGTTTCCATGTATAATGTCTCTCTTGGTAATACTTGTAGTGCCCTCCACTAATAATGGCACCATTGGTAAATATATGAGCAAAGAATGCTGTGACAAATTGTCTTTATTGTATAACCCTTTGATTTTTACTTCAAAACAATACACAAAAATACTCTGTTCTCCTGGATATCAAACAATTGCAAACAAATGCTATATTACTTTCCCCAGTTGTGGGGGGTTTGGTATGGTAACTAGCATTTGTTTTATCTTTGTTCTCTCAGTCTCTCTTCTCTAGCTTCATTTTCCTATCTCCCATCCCAGTTATTCCTTCTCTCTCCATTTAACCCATGCAACACTACCCAGCAGCCCCCTCCCCTGCACTTTACAAAACACAATCCGACAGCCCCTCTTTTCTGCACACAATGCCAACCACCTGATCCTGAAGTTCTCGGTCATGCTGCGTGCCTCATACAGTAACGGTCCAATCTTAGCGCACTTTGCCCTAAACCGAATCAGGGCGCTCAACAATTCCAAGGGTGACAAATATTTTATATGTACAGACATCAGTGTTACGAAATCAAATTAGTGCATTCTGGTGAAAAATAAAAACCGCCCTGCAGCAGAAGCTCTCAGCTGTGCAGAATTGTAACAGATAAGAGCCATGCAAGCATATCCGAGAATGTTATTCCTACAGCACGGATCCCTATGATCTGATCCATGCAGCCACTGGTTTGTGCACAGTACTGCCCCTAGAGGGCACAAACCATACACACACGCACACCATGATCGTCAAAGGAAGGAGGCACATGATAGTCCTATCCTTCATCAAGGTTAGGGATGTCCACCACAGTGGCACCAAAGGGGTTAAAGAGACCCTAAAAACCTCTTCTCTTATATTAACCCTTAAACTTCCTATGCCAGGTAGTGTTTATGTGAACCTTAGCTCTCCTGTGAGATGGCTGGCTAGTAGCTCTGACATGGTAGCCAGCAAAATGCCGCTCAGAAGGGCTAATGCCATCAGTTCAGAGCACTGCATTAAATTGTCAGCCCCGCCACGCACATTCACCTTGGCGTAATAACAACGTATGTGCCTGGGGCCCTGTTTGCACCATTTTTTAAGACTTTGAACACATAATATTAAAATTAACAACAATAATGCCACATAAACGAATACATTCTAGTTTCCTCTAACGATGCCAACATCGGATTCTGACGTAATCCCCACGCACGTAATCCCTCACGGATTCTCTGACGATCGACACCACCGTTCTCACGTGCCGCCTCCCCCTCGCATTCCACGTGTAGAAGCACGTGAGGGTTCTGAGCAATGTTTGTAAACACGCGTCACCACTCCACGTGAGGCTGTGCACGAGACCCCGAACTAGACAATGACCGACAAGGCCGGCATCCAATGGAAGTAGCCTCCTTAAACACAAACGCAGATGTAGCTGGCCAATAAGGAAACGTTACCTGATTATTAGCAGCGACTGGAAGTAGGCAGAGTCTTGCAGTTTGATTGAGAATCCGTTCATCCTATAAGGTGAGAGAATTATGGAGTGGGCAGGCGCTGAAAGGAATGAGTGACAGGAGCTGTAACCAATTGCTCAAGACAGGGTGTGCGTTTGTCAAGGAAAAATCATTGCGCACAAGGAAACAAGTAAGAAAGGCCAAGGTTTGGCTGAAAAGATAAAGGTCGTTTCGGCAACAGGGAATAAGTGTCGACTGAGGGAGTAACAGCAACGTGGTTGAGTAGGGAGTGGTAACTAGGAATGAGGTCAGTGCAGCGAATAGTAGTTAAACTACAACTCCCATGAGTCTTAGGCGCAATGTGTTCAGCAAAGCAGTAACTAAAGCTCATGGGAGTTGTGTTTCAGGAGACACATAGTGTCAACCCATGTTGTAAATAATAGGACTTAATAGGATTTTGACATTATTATTATTATTAGTGGGGGTTTTTATAGCACCATCAGATCATATTCCAAAGTGCTGACCATTGCCTTCTTCCCCAGCTTCAAGGGACTTTTATTTACTTTAGATATGGATTTTGATTTGAGGCAGACATGGGAATCATTTTGGGCAGACGCGCAACATCGCATTTTCCGTAGATGCCGCAAGTAAAAAATACGACCTAGTCGATATCTGTAGAGAACAGCCAGATGACTTTGCCCTTCATGCTTTCAAGGTCAAACAGAATGGATGAGGATTAGCAAGTGGCTGCGGCTCGCAATTCAAAGAGGATTTAAAAGTTCCACCTTTTGTATAATTCTGAATGTTGGTAAAAAAAAAAGTCCTTCCTATAATTAAACATGGACTCCTTACACAGACATGAATCCATAGAATGAATAAGTTAGGAACCATTATAAATCAATGGGTTATGCTTGTGTTTTTAATGTTTTTCTGCAAAGCAGAAAACAGCTTTTTAAAGGCACGACTGTATTTCAAATCCGGACACAGTAGTTGTAGAAACGGAATTTGACAGCAGATAAGGACCATTTTAGTCTGCATGTTTTTTTCCTGATGTAAAGTCTTAACGTTTAATCGGTCTTCTCTTAGATCCAGGATAGCTTTATGCCTATACCACCCAAAGTCCCTTAATGTTTCAGCATCTACCACTTCTCCTGAGAGACCATTCTACTAATCTACCATCCTCATAGAACTAAAACTTCCTTACATTACTTTTAAACCTCTGACCCTCTAGTTTTAGATTATGACCTCTTGTTCCAACAATTCTCCTCCTGAAATTAATGTCCATCCTGCACTTTGTCATATTTAATTATTTCTACCGCATGTCCTCTCTCTCTTCTTTCCTTCTACCTCCCGCAAACTGTACACTTTTTTTTTTACTAGCCCTCCTTTGAACCCAGGAGATGTGTTTATGCGCAGCAAGCCTTGATACTGCGTAACTAATGCTTACTGTTGTTGCTATGCATATTTCTGTGTGACTTGCAGATATTCTTACAACCTTACTGTTGTGAACATGTAAGAATATCGATATGTTGAGCAGCCAAATAACAAATACAATGGTCAGATTGTGATCATATCGAATCTTTTATTTATATCATATTGATTTGTCTGTTTTTCTTTTTTAGTTTGTTTTGAACATGAGAATGGAGCTCCTGGTACCGGCCAATAAAAAGCCAGAGGTGTTTCTTTAGGAACCAATCCTATGAAGAGAAGCCTCTGCAGCAGTTCCTTGTCACACAGAGGGAGTGGTAGATGCTCAGTCGAAAGAGGTAGGAAGATGCTGCAGGTTTCAACCCTTCTGTAAATCTACTGTATTCATTTCCTGTGTGACTTCAAGGCTTCAGACTCGAATGAAAACTCTTGCTATTCTACATTATTTCAGGGAGGAGAACCAATAAATGATTATATTTCCACTGCCTAAGCTGATGGCTGAACCGAGGCTGCGCTACATATACTGCGACACTGAAGAGAGAATAGCCCCAGCGTCTTTTATATCAGGCAAGTAAATGCTTAACCATTGTATGAATCAAGATTTCAGCTACATGGTATCCAGGTTGCAGCACTTGGTACAGTCTGTTAGCATATACACATTCAAGAAATGGAGCTAATAGCTGCATGTGTAGTTTGGGGATGAATGTATAAGGCAGCATGGAAAATACTGCGCAACTGGCTAAGATAAACACTGTCAGTTCCGGGAAGATTCTGCATGGATGGCTGATGTGCTTTGAGCTGTTGTAGGTAGCTCAGCGTTGCTCTCGGGGTGGATGCCTGAGAGATGTTGCGATGCATCCCCCATCTACATGTACTGATTGTACTTTTAGGTAAGTGCCAAATATTTATCAACATAATAAACAGTTATTTGTGGCTTATTGTTCAAGCCTTACTTCTGGTTACCTTTTCCAATTGTTTAACAAAAGAACTGCGTGCTACATTAAATCCTCATGTGGGAGGGGTGGAGCTAGGCTGCGGGTTTATGGGAAAAAATGTTTTTATGGTGTTTTGCGCAGATAATTTTAACATAAGTAGAATCAGAGCTGTTAAGCATATACACGTATGTATTAACACGTTATTATTGTGTTGTTTGATGCTTTTGGAATTTTATTACCACGAAGAGAAATACTAACGTTCACATCCCGTAGTAGAGCGCTATAAACAAATGCGTCACCAGATTTCTTGTCGGAGCATATTCCAATCTGAATCATCATGCTTTTGTTTTGTTTGAGAAAATCTTTTTGGGCCTGTTATCGGAAGAGACAAATATCCAAATTCTCTAAATCGTGTTTTACGTCCTAGCCAACGTTGGCAGTTAATATTTTCACTGCCAGCATCCTGCATGTTGACGGAGGAAGGGTTTTCAATGAACAAGAAACTGAATCAGGTGTGTGCCTTGCAGCATCTGTCGCAATACTAGGTCGCCATGTTGGTTTTATTGATTGGATGCGTAAATCTTATTATAAAATGTACACTGTTTCAATACTTCTAAGCTGTAAGTTTAGTTAACATCTGATTCAGTGATATGTTCTTGGAGCATAGATCATTCTGTGTACGTTCATATAAAGCGCAATAAATCGCTAGCTGTGCCTCAGCGCTGAATATGCATTTAGTTTTCTGCAAATGAGAACAGCCTTTTCGACCAACTTTACAAAATAAAACATTCTAATTTGAGCGTATTTGTATGTATATGTGTATATATATATATATATATATATATATATATATATATATATACTATATTTTGTTTGTAATAAAAAGAATTGTTGACTTTGTTTTCTCTTATTTCTAGGTTGTTTGTATAGCAGTGTTCAGATACGTATAAATTTCAAGTGGATCACGATATCTGTCCATTCATGGATCTTGTTTCCTAGTTTAAGCAATTACATGAAATTGCTGGGATAGATTTCCGCCATAAAAATGACTTGTGCTTATGGCACTATAATGTTAGATGGCCCGTCAGATGACTTTTATAATTATGAAAAATAACTAATTCTCATCACAACCCCTAAGCTCCTTGGTTTGTAGGAGATGCATTCGGCTGAACGTATCTTTTGCCTACCACAGCCGAGCCTGGTATACAATCCTGTGGAAACGAAAGCACACTCTCTTTGAATTCTGTGGTTTTACTTATCAGGACATAACAATCATCTGTTCAATGGCAGGTTTAAAAGTTATGTAAATACAACCTCAGATGAACAACACATGCCATAATTTATTCAACAAAACAGAGCCAAAATCAAAAAGTCAAGTGTCAAAAGCTAAGTACATCCATGCTGCATCCATGGGAAGGTGCTGCTAATCAAGTGCCCTTGATTAATTGATCATTAGCAAGTGTGACCGCCTCTATTAAAGCTGCAATTTAGGCAGTTTGCTGGTCTGGATCGTTCAGGTGGGTGTTAACACAATGCCAAGGAGGAAAGTCAGCAGTAACGATCTTAAAGAAGCACTTGTTGCTGCCCATCAATCTGGGAAGGGTGAGAATGTTTTCCACCTGTGAAATCTTTCAAGACAATGACATTACCAATCTTCCCAGCAGTGGACATCTCAGCAAATGTACCCCAAGGTCAAACCGAGGAATGCAAATTGAGAAATTGGGAGAAAACAAAAGAGTTACATCTCAGACTGTTCAGGCCTGAGCATGTTAAATGTTAAAGTTCATGACACTATGATTAGAAAAAGACTGCACAAGCATAGTTTATTTGGAAGTGTTGCCAGGAGAGAGCCTCTTCTCTCGAAAAAGAACATGGTAGCACCGCTTAGGTTTGCAAAGTTGCATTTGAACAAAGTGAGGATGTTTGGCTATAATGTACAGCAGCACAAACCCCTCATACCAACTGCCAAGCACGGTGGTGGATGATGTGGGCTTGTTTTGCAGCCACAGGACCTGGGAACCATGCAGTCATTAAGTCGACCATGAACTCCTCTGTATACCAAAGTATTCTAGAGTCGAATGTGAGGCCATCTGTCCGACTGCTAAAGCTTGGCTGAAATTGGGCCATGCAACAGAACAAAGATCCCAAACACACCAGCAAATCTATAACGTAGTAACTGAAAAAGAAAAGAATCAAGGTGTTTCAATGGCCCAGTAAATGTCCAGATCTCTACCCGATTGAAATGCAGGACCTTAAGAGAGCTCTGCACAAACAAATGCCTGCAAACCTCAGTGAACTGAAGTTATTGCTGCTAAAGGTGGTTCTGCAAGCTATTGAATCATGTGTTTTTCACACATGGCTTCTCCATTTTAGCTTTTATTTTTGTTAAATCATTTTGTGGATAAATCACATCACGGTGTAATAAGCCATGCCTTGTTGTTTATCTGAGGTTGTATTTTGCTAATTTTTGACCTGCTAAGAAACAGATGATGTCCTCAAGATTGTAAACTTGCGAGCACGGCTGTCTCCACCTAATGTCTTAGTCTGTCAATTCTAGTCTTGTCATACCCCTTGAATATATGTATTGTAAGAAGAGCTGCTGGCGCTATATAAATAAAAGATAATTGTTATTATGTCCTAATATGTAAAACCATAGAATTCAAAGAAGGTGTACTTTCTTTTTCACACAACTACTTATTGCCAGCCAGCACCAAGTTGGCTTGCATGACAGTTCCATGCGGGTCTAATACGAACCCCATGCGTGAATTACAAGAGTTTCAGCGAGATCACTTACTTTCCAGTAATAAGCTACCTTAAGTAACCAAAACTGGCTTGTAAATTGTATAGGGCTTCTCCTAAGGGTAAGTAATTTAAATTTTGTCCCGCAACATATAGGAAGCTAGACTGTCTCTTTAAATATTTATTTCTAGGAAGTGCTTTGTCATTTACCAGTACTAATAATGGTGTCTTGTGCTGCATTAAGCTTTAAAAATATTCAGTTGAACAGATGAACTGGAACAGAACCTTTTATGGAATGTCCTATATGGACATTCACGGTTCTTAGCATTCATAAATGATGAAATTTAATCAGTGTAATTATTTTTCAGATTTATTAATCAAAAGTAAGAAACCATTTTATTTCATATCACATACCCTGGTCAAAGCCACCTATGCCTAAGGCACCATACCTTTGTGGGAGTTGGCACAGTTGACTAGGGCTGGTCAACCTGTTTGGCAATTTGCTTTGTTAGTGCACCACAGCTTTTAATGGGCCAATTTTGGATGTCCGAACTGTGCAGTCATCAGTAGCGCTGATTTTGCATTAACTAAAGCAGGGCATCTCTGATATGAAGTCATATTTACAGGCTCTTCACAAGGAGAAAGGCAGCAACCTAATCCTGTACAACATGTTGTATATATAAAATAGTTAAAATTCCTTTAAACCTTAGAGTGGTAACCAGATTTGAGACAAGGTTTTGGGAAACTGGGCTCAGGATGCCACTCATAGGTGGGGACTCTCTGTTCCACTCTCCCTGTGAAAACATGTGTAGTGTACTGAGACTGCTAATCGACCACTAAGCAGTTTGGACACATATTCCCCTACAGTTGGGAATTATTTTATACAAAGAAGCTTCGCTTTTGCTCTTAAACATGATGGCTTCTTTAGAGAAGGGGAAATGTGTGAGTGATAAGTAGCAACACTATACAGTAAAGCAGAGACAGGTCTATGAAAAACCAGCAACTCATTGTAACTG
The DNA here is from genome assembly GCF_027358695.1 of Spea bombifrons. Taxonomy (NCBI): domain Eukaryota; kingdom Metazoa; phylum Chordata; class Amphibia; order Anura; family Pelobatidae; genus Spea; species Spea bombifrons. The sequence goes on from NC_071088.1 coordinate 43,886,056, forward strand.
CTGGTTTACATGGTAAGACAGATAACAATCCCTGCATGCTGGCTGTTTGTCAGCCTCCTAAAACAATTATGTAATGTGAAATGAACAAATGAACAAATACCAATAGGGAGATGAACTCTTGTTAACTCATACGACCATGCCTCTAGTAGCACCAACAATGTGCAAGGGTCTTTTTCAAATATTAAAATATTTTGCTTTGAACAACTTCTATTTTGGGTATTGGCTCAAACAGTTTATGTCATGTATTTACACAGTGATGGGACTTTTCCACTATGTTGAAAGGAATGAATCCAGTTCCATTTTGCATATAAATAAAAAATGCACTTGTTTTCAACATGTCAGCAACCAAACACAAGTTGATTAGTGAACATTCTTCATATTTTCCACAACTGGACAAACTTATTTTAGACACATTTTCAAACACAAACTGGATTCTTGTATTTTTATTATTACTTGTGTAGCTATTCTAGATTTCTTAAGAAGAAGGATTATATCCCCTTATTGACAAAGCCTGTACAGGTTATAACAAACCAACCAAGATATTAAATCACCTATATTTGTTGCTACATAATATTCTCCCCCACATTCGATGGGTTTAGCCTTGAGAATGTGACAGGTTGCTCATCTTTCTATTCACTGTGTTTTATTTGGTGTGTTTTGGAACTGGTGTCAGTGGTTGTCTACTGGGGATGTTTATGCTATCTCTACCTACAGGCTCAAAAGTCTTCACTACTCAGCTGTACTATAGCAACACAAAGATAAAATTCAGTCTGCTCCATTTAGGTTAAAACTGCATCCATTTTAAAAAAAAAAAAACTACAAAAACGGCAAAATATAATTTTCATGTTTTCTTAAATTTGCTGAATTAATCAGACCTCAATCAAATTTGCAGGTTGGAGGAGGTCATCTGACCTCCCCAACAACCCATGAGGCCAATGAGGCAGCTTGGTAGCAGTGCTGAAAATTGAGATAGTCCCCAAAACTGGACAGTTGTATAAACTGTCAACAATATTAACTAGTGAAAGCAGATCTCCTACTGTGCCAAATATTATTTTCTAGTTCTATATAGTTTACAAACCTATGTAATGGTGTTTGCAGATTACAGTGCATATAAACAGTTGTGTAAGAAAAAAATACACCCTCTTTGAATTCTATGGTTTTACATATCAGGACATAATAACAATCATCGGTTCCCTAGCAGGTGCACAAATTACATAAATACAACCTCAGATGAACAACAACAGACATATTATTCAGTGTCATGATTTATTCAACAAAAGTAAAGTCTTGTGGTTCAGATGCAACTTTGCAAACTTAAGCTGTGCTGCCATGTTCCTTTTTCAGACAATTTGTGCCCATTCAGCCAAAACAGCATTCATGAGGTCCGGCACTGAAGTTGGATGAGAAGGCGTGACTTGCAATTTTTATCCCAAAGGTGTTCAAAGTTGTCAAGGTCGGGGCTCTGAGCAGGCCACTCATCTCTCTCCTCACCCAGTTCTTGATTTAAAACTTAATGATTAGGAGGAGTTTCCACATACTTTTGTCTATATAGTGCACTTGCACAACTGTAAGTAGCCACAGTTGTAGTTCATATCTATGTTTCCTCTGTGCCACTACACAGATAAAGGATATAAACATTAAATAGATAGTCCAGCAAAGCTGAGTGGTCCCTTGAAATTTTTACATGGTAGCCTCATTTTCCTCTTTCCTTTGCCCATTCTCCTTGGTCTGCAGGGTATGTGTTTAGCAGAACACATCATCTGCTGCCTGTCCCCACATGGGTCACCACTTGTCAGCTCCAGTGATGGCTTAGCGAGGGTTCTGCTGGGATGAGGGACATGCACAGAAAGTGATCCCTTTAATTTGAGCAGGAGTGATTTTCTACCACTGCACTGCAGCCCTGGCACTACAGCTAAAGGCAAGTGAGAGATTTATTGCTTACATATTAAAGCACTTACAACCTGAGGTGAGGCTGCGTTAGACATCAGATTTTCCCTTTTAGGTGCAGCACAATATAGGTTCACACCACAGTATAAGAAAACTGCTGCCCACTGTCAAGTTACTCGTTATATCTGTGATGACGTGTAAACTTTAATAATAAGTGCTTTTTATACTGGCATGTTCTATGAAGTGCACCTTAAGCTTTTGGAAGACAGCACAGTATGTGCTTGCTCTTTTGTTGTCTTGACCCAGTTTTTTCAATCTGAATAATGGTTTATATTAGGATCGGTAAGCGGTAAGAAGATTAGGGGTCTTTATGCATATGGCCAAAGTCTTTGCACGCTAGGCAAAGAAAAACACTTCCTCCAGGTGCCTTTATAAAAGACAACTGTACCCTTTAGGTAAGATTAAAGGAATTCAACTTTTATAAAAGAAACAATAGTATTATTAAATGTATAATATCAGTTATACCCCGTCAACAGGAGAATAAGTATTGCTTCAGTAGGTTACACAAAGAAACCTGCTGAATTTTACTTTATTCGTAGCTAAATGCATTATAAGAGACCTCATTCCTTTGCTGTGGAAAGCCCCAAATCCTTCCCAGAAATGTCTCTTTAAACAAAATTCCTTGTTTTAAGTTTTCTAGGAATATTACATTTTCATGTGACAGAAAAGCAGGGAAGTTGTTGCTTTAGAAACGTAAAAGGCTCCTTAGAAAGTTTTCTGTTTTTTTATGTGAGTAAAACTTCATAAGAAAAAATAGTGTTATGGGCATATGTATGCCTTAAGTACCCACAGGTGGCAGCTCTTTGTTCCTGTATTTCTCAGTTGCAAAAGTATTCACCTCCCTTGGCATTCTTCCTATTTTGTTGTATTACAACCTGGAATTAAAATAGATTTTTCTTTGTATTTCATGGAATGGATATACACAAAATAGACCAAATTGGTGACACTAAATTAAGAAAATAACATAAAAAAACCCCAGTGGTGCATGTGTATGTTTTTAGACATATGTATAATTGTATATAAAAGTATATCTGTGTGCGATCTAAGTGTCACGGGATCTCAATATATATATATATATATATATATATATATATATATATATATATATATATATATATATATATACACCTGTTCTCAAAGGGCCTAGAGATTGCAACACCGCTGAGCAAGGGGCAACACCAATCAAGCGGCACCATGAAGTCCAAGGAGCTCTCCAAACACGTCAGAGAGAAAGTTGTGGAGAAGTACAGATTAGGGTTGGGTTATAAAAAAGAAAAAAAAAATACACAACACTTTGGACATCCCACAGAACACCATTAAATCCGTTATAATTAGATGGAAAAAATGGCACCTCAACAAACCTGCCAAGAGAGGGCCACCCATCAAAACTCACAGACCAGGCAATGAGGGCATTAATCAGGTAACAAGGATAACTCTGAAGGAGCTGCAAATCTCCACAGCGGGGATTGGAGTGTCTGTTCATATGACCACTATAAGCCATACACTCCACAGAACTAAGCTTTACGGAAGAGTGGAGAAACAAAAGGCATGTAGGAGACTCCCCAAGAAGAAGGTACTCTGGTCAGATGAGGCTAAAGTTTTGCTTTTTTACCATAACAAAAACCTTATGGCGTAAATCCAACATGCTGGGATGTTTTTCATCAGCAAGGATTGGTGAATTGAAGAAATAATGGCGCTAAATACAGAGAAATCCCTGAGGGAAACCTTCCACCAGGTCCTAAGCATACTGCTAAAGCAAAACTTGAGTGGTTTAAGGGTAAACATGTAAATTTCTTTGGCTTAGTCAAAGCCCAGAGTGCCCATTGAGTGCTGAAGCACCCGTCCTCTAGTTTTGCTTACTACAGAGTTCCAACCTGCCTGTGGAAGCACATCAGCCCAAGAACTGTGTGTCGGGAAGGTCATGAAATGGGTTTCTATGGCTGAGCAGCCGAAGATCACTATGTGCAATGCCAAGCACCGGCGGAGTGATGTAAAGCACACCAACACTGGACTCTAGCCTGGTGGAAACTTGTCATATGTAGTGGTGATTCATGCTTTGCTATGTGGAACTCTGATAGACAAATTCGGGTTTGGCGGATACCAGGAGAATGCTACCTACCGGAATGCATTGTACTGTAACGTCTGGTGCAGAAGGGATAATGACATTTTTTTCAGGCTTTGGACTAGGCCCCTTAGCTCCAATGAAGAGTAATGTTAATGCTACGACATACAAAGGCATTACAACTGCTTCCGACTTTGTGACAACGGTTAGGGAAAGGTCTTTTCTTGTTCTAGCATGACTGTGCCCCTGTGCACAAAGCTGTGTTTGACTAGTTTGGTGCTCAGAAACTTAAATGACTTGCACAGAGCCCTGTCTTTTGGGATGAATTGGAACACCAATTGCAAGTCAGGCCTCTTTGTCCCACATCAGCACCTGTCCTCGCAAATACTATTTTGGCTGAATGGGCACAAATTCTAACAAACACACTCCAAACTCTTGTAGAAAACCTTCCCAGAAGAGTGGAGGCTGTTATAGCTGTAGGGGGGATGTAACCCCATATTAATGCCTATGTTTTAGAATGGTATGTCCAACAGTCTTGTACAGGTGTGATGGCCATGTGCCCACATACTTTTGTATATAGAGTGTATACGACAATCTAAAGTGCTCAACTCATTCCCTTTGAAATTGTTTTGGAGAACAGTCAAGTATTTCCTGTATGTTGTGGTGGTTTATAGTTTTCCTATAAACCCTTGTAAAGTCCTCTCTCGCCATATGTAGGATTGGGCATATGTAAGAATGTGGTTATCTAAAGGCCTAGTTATAGGAACGAAATAATATAACCAAATATGTGTTTTTGTTAAGTTGGCTAACCATTGGCTAACCACCATTCATACTCTCCAGCTTATTCGATTGTAGAAGGAGTGGATTCATATGCTCATATGATGCATTATATAATGATGTTAGCACACATGTTGCCTCAGCTATTACATATGTAGTATAAGCAGAAGACAATAATGTAATCAATATCAGAATATCGGATATAATTGACTCTTTAGTTGGTTAGAAATATATGTAGTTATATGAGCATCCCGGACACCAGAGCTCTTTTTTTCTGATGCAATCATACAATATGGGAAACTTAGAGGAAGTACCTTGAGAAATTTAGTTATTCCAATCTGAGAGCATTTACATCCGAAATACTGCAGGATTATGACAGACAGGCATCTAATATATATATATATATGCAAAGAGATGGGGTTGGCAGGGTAGTGGTCTCTCCATCTTCAGTACACTGCTTCAATTCCTGAGAAAACCAGCACTGTTCTTACCCGTTTTAATGAACGTGAGGAAAGTATTTAGTACACCAGAAAATCCCTTTACTGCTTGGCCTTAGTTGATGGTTCTTTGGTTTCACATTGTTTTCTTTTAGGTTTGCTATCACCAATCCCAGTATTAACTGTCACAGCCCCGGGTTCCGGCACTGACGGGTATGTCGGGCATTGGGGGCCTCGTCGCAAGTGTCCGTTGCCGGTGGTCAGGTGTCGGCCCACCGGGCGTCCTGCTACCGGTAGGCAGGTTGATGCCCGCCGGCCTAGAAACCCCGAGAGGAATATACTTCCCAAGAGTCTCTCCCTGCAAAAAGTTGTGAGGCGCGGCATTGATGGAAGGCCGGAGATGCAGGTTAGGGGGCAGAGTTAGAGCTGGCACTGGATTAAAAAACCAGGAAATGCTCTGCCCTGATACCCTGTTGTCGTTCTTTACTGAAATTTGAAGCTTGTGATCTGATCTCGGAATTATTGACCCTTTGCCTGTCTGACTACTCTCTGCCTGATCTATTCGTGTACCAGTTTGGCTTGTCTGACTACCTGACTTTTGTTTGACCCCTGGCTTGTATGACTAGCTGCTACATGTACCGACCCGGCTATCCTGATTATTCTGCTCGTGTTAACCCCTGCTTTGCTGAGTTTCCTGTTGCGGATCCTGTCCGAACCTGGCTCCTGTACCTTGCTATATCTACTTAGTACCAAAATTTACCTGCTTACACTAAGGCCTCCTTGCTGTTGGGATCTTCTAAGTGCTGGTTTACTCATACTGAGGGCTTCTCCCTTGTTAGTGGTATTTTGGGTGGGAGAACTTCCACGGTAAGTGCCTCTGGTGTGGGGAGACGTGACATTGACCAGGATCCAAGCAGTAGAGAGTGTGTACAAAGCTCCTGACATCCTGTAGATTAAATACACGTATGTACCAAATAGTGGCTGTAAAATGTGCCATAAGCAACTATGCATGTGTCTAGAGCACAGTTTGTTTAAAGAGTACTATATAAACACTGAGACCTTTTTTAAGGAGAAGCCCACTTGGGTTTTCTTTTGTCTTTTTACTCATTCTTATCTAATTCCTTCTTGCATAATTTTGGCAGCCTGTGTATGAGCCACTTGGAAGAAAGATATCTAACAATCAGGGGCATAAATAGATACCACAGGGCCACAGTGTGAATATATTAAATATCTTAGCCCCCAGCTTCTCTCTGCCATCTTTGTTCCCAAACAGCTTGTCAGGGCAAATTTTGTCCCCTCTCTACCACTTTCATCCTCTCCGGTCTCTCTCTCACAAAACCAATCAACTTTCTTTGGAGGTGCGATAAAGTAGGAGGAATAATTGGGTTCTTTCATCTATATATTGCTTTTTGTAAGCACCACTGCATAGGTTTACTCAGCGTGCTAAACTGTAAAACATACTGTACATTAGGGAAAGTCAAGGAATAATGGAGCGCATATACATGTGGGAAGAAAACATGTATATGCGCTCCATTATTCCTTGTCTGTTCCTGTATACACTTTGAGGAAGAGTGTTTTTTTGGTAGCTGCTTTCACTGTGGGGAAGTACGGTATTTATTTACTTATATTTTTATTTCTTTACACGTGGGATATTTGTTTTTTTCACTTTTGGTACATTAGGGAAAGTGACAGAGATACATTAGGGGTGTATATTATGTTCTGTTGGCCTAAATATGGGTTGGGACTAAATTAAAAGTAATACCATTACATTTGATTTTTATAGAAAGCTTATTCTATGTGCCACCCATTATCTTTATGGCATAGGGAAAATGTCAACACGTAAGTACATTTATGCTAGTAATAAGTGTCTTCTGTAAGTACAACTGCACAGTTTCAGCACTAGATGTCAATGAGGCTGAGATGAGTACAGTAGCCTGTAGTAGAAGGTACAATATGTTTACACATAAAAGGTATACATATTATCCAACTATATATGCAGAGCTAGGGGAACTTAATTTGTAGACTGGCTGGTTAGATGTGTGTGAGTTCTGCCTAATGCACTCTGTGGGCATTATTGGCCACACTAGTCATAAAGAAATACTGTCCAGTTGTGTGCAAAATATAAAGTTTGCAAAAGTGACAGATCTGCCCAATCTCCTCCACATTAATTAAATAGTATAATCCCCAAAATGGTATTTTTATATGCGTATTTGCGTGGACCCCAGTGCATTTTACTTGATGTTGATTGGCGCAGCCATTCTTCAGTTACCAGACTTTGAAAATGAGATTTCCTCCTCCCCTGGCTACATCTACTAAAATTAGACAGTGTAAGAAGAAAGCATACTTCTTGTACATGGTCAGTTGCACTACAATTGAAGTCAGCTGGTACTAAGCCCCTATTGAAATCAGTGGGAGTAGCAGCAGCGAATTATTTCCGAAAGTCCTAATAAATAGGAAAATGCGCTTGGTTATTGGGACACCTGGCACCTATGCCCAATGCACACTTTTTAGAGACTGTCAGGTATAGTAATATAAATATAAAATACATATGAATATATTTTTACAGCTATTTTGTTAGGTCAGTCTAAATGGCTAGCCAAAAATTTTGCTATTGCAGATCTACAACCACAAACCTAAAGGTTTTCAGGAAATAACGAGCGATGCAGTTCATGCATGGCAGTTTCCAGACATTTTACTCAAGTGCCTAATTGCCTCCCCAGTAATATTTGTAATCAGCTATGAAATGTATAATCAAGCATAATTAACCAGTGCGCTTTTTAGGTAGGTTGCATTCAATTGTATTGCATATGGACAGACCCTGCCATGACCCTGCTCAATTAAATTGGCAGAGGTATTTTCAGCAACAGCTGGATATCTACCAGTTTGCTACTCCTGGTCTAAAAATGGCCTAAAAATGTTCATTGGGACTGAAAGGGTTAATCCTTTTGTTTATCTACTAAGTCTCACTTAGGCAGATGCGCCTGTGTTTTTACTGCCAAGTGAAGTTTATATATTTAGGTCTCATGGATTTACCCACATGATGTTACACAACACGGGTTGCCAAGCAACAGTGATAGCATTTCAGTGTCATGACCTGTGATGTAATGTTGCATTCCTTTTAAAGGAACATGTTCCTGTGTCAGTAAACAGTTTGAAAGTGCAAGAACCATGACTGTTGTAGCTTCGATTTTCCGGGCTAGGCTTAATTCCCCATTAACCCCAATAACGACACCACACACCATTGAATATGGATAAGAAAAGGCCACAGCCAATTTTATTTGTTAGAGTCATTGTCATGCCAAAACCTGAAAAAATAAACATAGGTGCGTTAACCAGGACAATGACTCCAAACACAAAAATGTAAATATATACAATAAACACAATGAACACACCAAGCTTGCCAAGTAATTCAGGTACCATAACCAAATACCACTTAAGGAAGGGACATACCCAGATGCCCCCATCCTGACCTGAGGTTCCCAGCACTGACAGCCAAGAACCTCCCACCAGATGTTACCAACCATTCACTTACCACCACATTAACCCCCTGAATACCTGGCAAGCTGCCACCCCACAGACTGTGACAAAACGACACAAACCAACAAACAAAATAAAAGGGAGGGTGGGACACGCAACCAGGTAAGCTAACCACAAGAATGGTTCCTGAGCCCGGGAAAGCAGCCACTTATATAATCTTCGCCCAACTCCACCCCCTGAAATTCCACCAAAAAGCCTACCCCCCCTCCACACAACAGTCAGGGCCCACTATAGCCCATGCTGGCCCCCCGTGGGCATCAAGCCATCTATGTCACGTGTCGTAACTGTTTGAACTTTTTAAACCCCTTTACAATGCATTGCAGGCACTTAAAAGCCACTAATGTTGTTACTGTGCTTAATATCTCATTAGTATATGACACAGTTAACCTTAGTCTAGCTAGGTCTGATGTATTGCACTTCCTCAGACAACTCCCAATAACTCCATTGTTTTATACTTAATGGGAGCAAGTTATAAAGGGTGGTGCTGTTGAAAAATTAGTGGTAATTATTTTATGCAAGTTTTAAGAGTTTTGTTAGAGATTTGTATCTTGGTTTAGTACCAAACATGCAAAAATTAGTAATATTGTTCAACATTAGAACACCTAAAATTATAGGTATTGATTGGAGTAAATAAAGTGAAATAATCTTTTAGCTCAACTTATTGCATTTTGATTGGCCCCATCAGCACGATGTCCCCCCAGCAACTGAAAATATTTTTGGCCCATATATTTGTACACACTTACACAGACATACACTCTTATGCTAACACACACATACTCACAATAACACACTCTAACACACACTTACATACTAATTCATGTTTACATACACACTCATGCTAACGCACACCTACACGCTCCCTCTAACACACACTTACACATGTTCCCTCATGCTAGCATACACTTACTCTATATACACATACATACTCCCTCCCTGCCTTACCTTCTTACCACTTTAAATAAACCTTTTGAATATATCGCTGCTATTGGAGTAAAGCAGTGTCATCTTTATGCATGTCCCCTTTAAATTACTGTTTTGCCCCCTGGCAAAGTGCAGAATCTTGTGTGCATCTGCCTCTTTCCCTTCCAGCAGCTTCTAAGCTTGCAGGCACAGTAGGGTCACCATCTATAGTCCCAGAAAACTTGTGCTTCAAAAGGGCAAGATGTGCTGCGAAAAAAAGACCGTGGAGAGGGTGTGGTGCTGCTGCACTGGATCTGCAGCTTCTCATGAAGGTACATACTTTTACTTTTACAAAATGCATAGTAAAAAGAAAACATAAAAAGTACTTTAATATGTATTAACCATTGGTGGACCTGTATGGGTCACTATACTGTCCCTTTAACCCCTTAAGGACAACGAGTTATCCTTAAACCCATTAAATCAACTGCTTTGTGTGCCCACTATGTAGGAGGTGAGAGTAGGTTCTCACCCTATTGAGAGTGTGCCTTGACGTGGCGGGTGAGCTTAATTATGCTTTGGCCAATTCATATAACCAAAACCTCTCATTTATATTATGTTTATATATTTGTTGCCAACTTTATTAGGGTGAGAAGCGCAGTTTTTGTATACATTGTACAGCCAACACACTGTATTTGCAGCATGCTCACAGTGTTTGGTAGGCCTCATATTATACATTTGTATTATTTGAGCCTGAGACTAGCTTAGCGCCACTGACATTTTTTCTTTAAACCCATTAAAGACAATGCATTGTGAGCCCGTACATGTACGGACTTTGCCGTGAAGGGATTAATGTTGTTTTGTTTATTAATGCTTTGTAGACCCCTTCTTCCGTATAGAAATTTACCGTAAAGATTAGGCAGTCAGGTCATTAGTTTTAAATAAAGAGCCTAAGATTAGACAGAATTTTTTGGGGTTGATGTCAAGGTACATTAAATATTTTGAAAGTAAGTTATGCAGAAACCTGTGTTTAAAGGATTGGTGCATAGGAAGGGGTACTGGTGTAACTGCAGGTGCCCTTGCCTCCAGGAGGCCCGGTGCAAACCCTGGTTCATGTCTTCTCATACTGGTTCAAAATTGTTTGAAAATGCATTCAGACTTGGACCGCCCCGCTCCAGGTTGGAAGGGCCCTTTCTAAACTATTTTGAACCGGCACAGGGAGACAGGAACGTATCAGGGTCACGTTATGTCACATGACCCCACTGTGAAACCAAGCATGGAAGTGTAAGTGCGTGAGCATGGAAGTGTACGTGCGTGCGTGAGCATGGAAGTGTACATGTTTGTGTGAGCATGGATGTGTACTTTTGTGTGTGTGTGTGAGCTTGGATGTATACTTGTGTGTGTGTGTGTGAGAGAGCTTGGATGTATACTTGTGTGTGTGTGTGTGTGTGTGAGCATGTATGTGTACTTGTGTGTGCGATCATGGATGTATACTTGTGTGTGCATGTGTGCAAGCATGGATGTGTTTGTGTGAGCTTGGATATATAGGTGTTTGATTATGTATGTGTAAGTGGAGTGAGATGGAGTGTGGTAGTGAGTATGAGTAACTGTGTGTGATTTGTGTAAGTGTGTTTACATATGTTGTCTGTGCCTTCTTTACCCCCTTGCCCCCTTCCAACACACAAGTTGTCTGGGGGCAGTAATGGCACAGAATAGCTGTTGAAGTTTGGGGGCCTTGGGGCAATTTTTGCACCAGGATCCTGTGGTTTCTGCTTATGCCCATGGGTAGAAGAGATATAAATACTTGTATAGAGAGAAGTGGATTGTTTGGATTGCTTTTCCTATAAATATTAAATAAACCGCTTTATACTTTTGTATTGTTAAGGTGCTTCTATGTATCTGCAAAATTTGTTAAAATGTCTGCCAGATAGAGCCTACACAAACTGTCTTTTTCTTTCAAGACTGTGAAATAGGAAACCTTGAACACACAGAAGGGGCCTCAGAGTCAGAATAGTCTTCTTTTTTTAGCATGTCAACAAGCCGTGTGATACTCTGGCTGTGTCCTACTTCAGCTTAGCTTGCTGTACTGATAGGTGAAATCTGCAGTTTTCTTAAGAGCTAGTATTACTTTTGTGTCCCTCGGCTGTGCCTTGCATTTAAAGGGATACTCCAGTCATCATGTACTCCTTAAGGGTCCCCTTACATTTTTGTCATGCTCTTTCATGTTCTGCTGAATCCACCCAAATGCATTTTCCGCCCCCAGCTATTTTCCTTGAAGGATATGTGATATAGTTACCGCCAGTCAGCTTTAGCGCTGGCTATGTGAGTGTTGCAAGTAGGGGTCTAACCAGACCCCTCCAGCTTACCGGTGCTTCTGAGTCCCCAGTGCTTAGTCCGGGCAGCGTGTAGAGCTCTACGCGATTATATCGCGTAGAGCTCTACACGCAGCCCGGACTAAGCACCGGGGACTCAGATGCACCGGTAAATTGGGTAGGGGGTTAACACAGGAGGATCCAGGTCCCCTGCATCTGGGTCCCCAGTGCTTAGTCCGGGAAGCTCTACACGCAGCCCGGACTAAGCACCGGGGACTCAGAAGCACCGGTAAGTTGGGGGGGGGGTTAACACAGGAGGATCCAGGTCCTCTGCATCGCTGCGGGGGATCTGGATCTCAGTCTCATAATCAGACCTATTTGAGGTCTGATAATAAGACGACCCTGATTATAAGACGAGGGGTATTTTTCAGAGCATTTGCTCTGGAAAAAACCTCGTCTTATAATCGAGCAAATACGGTATTAAAGAAATATTTTGCAATTCATTGATTGTTCTTTAACGGCTCTGAAAAATACCACGCATCTTATATTCGAGATCGTCTTATAGTCAGACCTCAAATAGAGGTCTGACTACAAGACTAAGACCCAGATCCCCCACTGCGCTGCAGGAGATCTGGATCCTCCTCTCTCTACCCAGGAAGTCCTGGGTATCAGCGCAGGTTGTCTGCGCACATTGACAAGTCTAGGGATGCATGTGTAAGTCATGGGGGGCATATAGGGGGTATAAGGCATATCGGGGCAGTGTGGCAAATAGGGGGTATAAGGCATATAGGGGGGTATAAGGAATATCTAGGGGGCAGAGTGGCATATAGGGGGTATAAGGCATATCAGGGGGACAGAGTGGCATATCAGGGTATAAGGCATAACTGGGGGGAGGTTGGGAAATAAAAGGAAATAAAAACAAAAAATGCCTTTTTTAATAGTTTTTATTAAATATGGGAAAACATTGTTTACTTGTGAGTTAATATTTACTAGTAAAACTTTCTTTCCTATAGGGTAGCCTTATATTCAAGCTTTTTCTTTTTTTCTAAATTAATATTTAAGTTTTGTCTTATAATCAGGGTCATCTTCTAATTGAGCAAATATGGTATAAACAAGTGACATCAAGGTACTAAACCAAAGTTGGTTTTATACCTTGTAACTAGGGATGCACCTAAAGATCGGTGGCCAAAACATATCAGCCGAAAATTGCATTATCTGCAAAAAGAAAAAATCTGCAAAAAGAATCAGCCCCCAAGGCTATCTTTACTGCGGGGCAAAAGCCCGCAGCAACCGTGTCTGCAGGGGCCTGCTGCTTACCTGTGTGTTGCTGACAGGGGAAGTAGGAACCCATTGGAGTCGCATGAATTTATGTAACGTCACATGACTCTGCTCTGTTCCTGCTTCCCCTGGACGGCACAAGAGAAGTTGTTTGCACAGAGTGCGAGCAACTCAGAGGGAAGCAGCGCCCCCTGCGGAAGTCTGCGTCTGGCACCGGGAAATCTGCAGTTCAGGTAAGGGGCTGGGGCTTATGATGACTATGCCTGATTAAGGGAATGAATGTGTATTTGTGGATGATTAGTATCTGAATGAATGTCTGTGAATGAGGGAATTAATTAGTATTTGTGAATGAGTGGAGGAAAGCATGGCACAGGGAGGCTGTAAGTGATGTGCAGACCCCATCCTGCAGGGCAGCATTTTATCTGTGCTGATAGCATCAATACTCAAGGGGGGCAGCTAGCTGGGGCCATAACATAAATCAATACTAAAGCGAGGGGCAGGCTGGGGGCATAAATACACATAGTGCCGGCTGGGGGCAATACACAAGGGGACGAAAACACAAAATCACAGAGCATCCTGAATTTGTGGTTTTGGTCCAGAATTTTTATTTTGGTGGATCCCTACGTAACCATACTTTAGCCCAGGAATCAGGCATATATAGCTCTCCATGTGTGTTTTTTCACAGTGATGTATACCAGGATACTACCACAAAGTTTGGCAAAGGTTGGTGGTACAATTTGTGCATGGAAAGGGTTAAAATACCAGCATCTGAAATACTTTGGGGTATCTCGTTTTCAAAAACATATGGTTTGATTGGTGTAAATTAAAATGACTGGCTTTTAAGATGTCCCAAATAGCACATGGGGCAGAATGGCCAGATTTGGAAAAAATGGTTTTGAAATCTTATTGCTTTAAAACATAAAAACATTGGGTATTTCTAAACTCAGGACAAATAGTAGAATCTAGTAAGCAGGTTTTTTATTACCTTTTGTAGATGAATAAAAGACTTCAAATAAATGTAAAAATGCTTTTTTTCAAATTTTCACCATATTTTTTTAATAGGAAATTTAGATTATATGATCAAAAGAATATATGAAGAAAGCCCTTTTTGTTCTGAAAAAATACAATATATAACTTGTGTGGGTTCACTAAACAAGAGAGAAGAAAATTACAGCTAAACACGAGCACCGCAAAAGTGTTAAAAGAGCCTTGGTCACGAAGTTTACAAAGAAACAGCCCAGTCCTTAAGGAGTTATTGTAATTGGGTAAGCCATTTATAATAAAACCATTATCTCATTTAAACCAACTTGGTGATCAATTTTTTTAGCACCTTATATACCCCAAACAGAGGCACATCTGAATATGAGAGAGACACATTAATCCCCCCCCCCAAAAAAAAAGTGACACTTGGAAAAGGATATACAAATAACTAACCTCAATGCTATTTTTAGGTTTGTAGTTGATACCTCGTACCCATGCATAGTATTAATTTGTGATCTGGTGACAGAGATGAGATGATTCTGTATTTTGTTCAAAGACAATCATTTCATCTGATGCTATTATATGGAGATCTGGAGTATGAGCTGATTCACTAAGAACCAAGTTATTTTAATCACTGATGAGTCACCCACATCCATTAACTGAGGATGAATTGATGTTGGCCCAGCAAGTAGTATTACCTGTCAAGTGACTGTACTTAGTAGCATGGATGAGGAAGTCTCTTTGTAGTACATCATTAAATAGCAAAAGTGATGTTCTATCATGACATCACTTACTGTTCTATCATGGTTTTAAAGTACCAACCAATGTACTTCTCACCATTGAACCAATTAAAGGTTATATAACGTTCTACTGTTCTTCATTTAAGTTCCTTTGTAGGGTGCGATGTTTCATTACTGAACTGTTGTTCCTCAGTCAATGTATAACCCAAAAAGATTCACCAAAAAACCCACACTCCATAACTTTATTACATTGGTGCACTCTATTCACCCATATTTATTTCAGAGCCAAAGCCATCACACAAACCTTTCGGGGTTTCCAACCCTTTTATCCATGTGCCATCTCATCAGTGCTGTATCCAACTTCTGCCTACTAGCCACAACTGTCTTAAGAAACGGTAATATCCCAGAGACAGTAGAACCTGGTTACTGTGGTACAGAGACATTTTCTATTATGTTTGGGGACATTAGTTGCGAAATTGAAAAGTGTTATCTTTGGGGGTGAGGAAATGAGTCCACTCTAACCATAGTTTGTGATAATTATATAGTCCAATTTTTTCAGTAAATGAAAACAAATTTGCTGTTAGTTCAGCTACCTGATCTCTTGCACTCTCTCCCTTCTTCTCTCTCGTGTCTGAGCAAGGTTTATGTCAGCTTAAATTACATTTTGCATGGTAAGGCTGTATGCTGAGTCCAAGTGCTGAAAGGATTGCATGCTCCTTTGTATGATGCCCCTCAATAATCTGGGATTCCAGCGAATCATGACATTTTCCAGGGTAGATTTCACTCATTTGCAAATCTTAATTTTCTTCTGGAACAAATGTAGTATTTAATAATTTAATTTGAAATGTGTTTAGTTTGTCCCAAGACACAAGCATTTCTTGTGAAATATGGTAGAGACAACCAATTAAGGCAGATGTGCCACTTTTCTCTAATTCTTTATATTATGATTTCATACAATGAATAAATCTACTTTTATTTTTGCAAATTGAAATAAGACATATTGCATACCTCTGTTTCGGGGCTCCTTCTTTATGTGCATGGCTTCCGTGCTGAGCACTGGAATATGGCATAATATCCTGGCACTCTGTATAAATAGAGCACCAAGAAGGAGCCATTAAACAGAGGTCTGTAAGAAAGAACAGACCTTTTGCCACAGGACCATTAGGATAGGAAGGATAATGAGAGATAACGAGAAAGGTGAGAAAGAGAGGGAGAAAGGGAAGAGTGTGTGTGGTTTGAAAAGTGTTTGTGTGAAGGAAAGTTTCTATGTTAAGACAGGTGCATTTGTGTAAGGGCAAGTAAGTATGTTTCTGTATGGGCACGTGTGAATACATGTGTATCTGCGGGTGTATGGGCAGGCATTTTTAAGGGTAATTGTAAATCATGCACGGATCCGGGGGAGCAAGAGCCCGCCAAAAAAACACTGGTATGCTACGGGAGACCAGAGCCTCAAGGTGGCTGGTGCATTGAAACTGGTGTAAGCACAAAGCATTATGTTTCTTGCTGTTGGGGGAAAGAGGTAAAATATTTCACCTTTGATATTTATATTTGTGCCCAAACTGCCTAACAGTAGTAGCCCTTCTGTGAACTCTCTCCAAAGTACCTATATCCATCTGGAGATGCAGTCTCCAGTACTGTGTATAATACTCCAAGTGAGGTCTCACCAATACTTTGTGCCCAAACTGCTTGACTCTGACATATTTGTCCCCAAACAGCTTAACAAGGCTATATTTGTTCCCAGACAGTTTGTCCCTAAACAGCTTAACAGTGAAAACCTTGCCAGTGCTTACACACTTATACATACACATACACTTATGCAATCTAACGCACATAAGTCATACGTGCATACTACCTCCCTTACCCTTTCCCTCACTTACCCCCTTACCATTCACAAAGGGCAGAGCTTCCAGGCACACCCTCTCCAGTGGCTCCACCTGTTTGCAGAAGTGCACAGAGTGGCCAATAAAGTAGATATATTCACGGAGCAAGAGAGGTGTGGAAATTATTCCTTTTTTCCACTAATCTATCCAGAATAAACCCCCGGAATCCTTGTAAAGTGCCTAGGCCTAGACCAGTTATAGTCAGCTATGCAAAACTCCCTTAGTACTATTTAGTTTACTGTGAAGAATTGAAAGCATTAGCGTAGGGTATAATTATAAATAGTCATACATAATTTGTGGATTGTTTGAGCATGGTAGTGCAGACAGTAGTGGTCAGAAGTTGTATAAATGTTTATTTGCTGATCTGCTCCATTAACCAGCAGTCTTTGCTTTTACTCTGTATAACTTAGTGAGGGAGCCCTTCTTACCTTTTCTTTTTTCAGAGTGACAGAGTGGATGACAGAAAGTCAAGTACTCAAGTGCTATAGAATACAGTATAGGGGACACGTTCACATTAAATTTTTTTGGTGGGGATGAGGAATCTGTGTTAAATACAGGACAATGTCTTTAGGTCACTCAGCACCCTGGCTTCATTAGTTTGTCACTGGATTTTCACCAGTTCATCCAGTAGAGCATTTGTGAGGTCATTCAAGTTTTTCCACACCAAACCATGTCTATAGACCTTGCTTTGTGCATTGGGGCACAGTCATGTGAAAGGGGCCTCCCCAAACCCCAAATGTGCCCTTCCGCATAGCAAGACATTTTGGACAATACAATGCTTTTAATTTTTTGGGAACAGTTTGGGGAAGGTCATTTTCTATTCCAGCATCACTGTACTCCTGTGCATAAGGCAAGAACCGTAAAGACATAAAAAACCTGGATGACTTTGGTGTGGAAGAACTGGCCTGCACAGAGCCCTGAATTTAACCCCATCAAACACCTTTGGGATGGACGGAGGATTGCGGGCCAGGCCTTCTCATTTAAAATCAGTACATGACCTCACAAATGCTCTACTGGATGAATGAGCAAAAATTCCCATAGAAACACTCCAAAATCTTGTGGAAAGCCTTCCCAGAACAGTGGAAGCTGCCAACTACATATTAACCCCTTTGGGACCGAGGCTGTTTTTTTTATTTTGATCATATTATGTAATTTCCTATACAAAATAATAAAATATGATTAAAAAATTGAAAAAAAAAATACATTTTCTGACTTTTACCCCAAAAATCTAATGAAAAAGCTGCTAAATAGATTCTACTATTTGTCCTGAGTTTAGAAATACCCAATGGTTTTTATGGTTTTTTTTTTCTTTTTTCTGCGAATTATTGGGCAATAAATACAAGTAGCGTTTTGCTATTTTAAAGCCATTTTTTCCCCAAAACTGATCATTCTGTCCCATGTGCTATTTGGGGTATCTTTGAAGCCGGCTAATTCAATTTACCCCATCAAACCATGCAACAACTAATCGATAAAATCGATAATGAAAGTCATTAAAATAATCGTTAGTTGCTGTCCTAATTTTAACCCTTTCCATGCATCACACAAATTGTACTTCGGGTATTAATTATTAGCTCCAGGTATACACCCCAATGTGTGTTCAGCAACATCTGCCGAGTACAGTGATACCACATTTGGGAAGTGCGCCCTCCCATTTTGGTCAGTCTGTGCCTATGCCCTATCTTTGAGCTCGGCCACTCCAATTTACCCCATCAAACCATTCATTTTTTTTTAATTAGACACCCCTTCGGTGTTTGATATGCTTTTACTTTAACTCTTTCCATGTCAAGATTTTGGAAAGATACAGCGCTAATTGTAGCACATGCTCATAATAATAAACTTTATTTATTTTATTCTTTTTGGACTTTTTTTTTACATTTGGATGGATGGTTCCAACTGATGCATAATTATTTTTAAATGTTACTACTTTTTTAAGCTTTTTTTATCCATATTATTTTTTTAATATTTTACTAATCACATTGTGATTAAAAAGCTGGGCTCCATTGACTTGCATGGTTGAATGCAGTACCTGTATTCAACCTGCAAGTGGAGCCAGAGTTCTCTAGAGGGTCTGAAGACCCTCTGGCAAACTTTTTCAACTTTATTTTTTTTAAAGGACACGCCGCCATCTTGCGAGTCCTGGGGCACGTGTTCAGTGTCGCTGAATGCCTCGTGATTGTTGATCGCCTCCTAAACTCTTTTAAAACTCTATTGACGCCCCGGGGAGGGGCTGATCTCGGTGTTGCTGAATGCCTCAAGATCAAGGCATTACAGCAACACTGTTTAAGCGAAGAAAGTGATGGTAGATCACTTTCTAAGATTGTTTAATAAAATTATTGACCCATCAATGGACGTTAAGGGGTTAATGTCTATGTATTTAGAATGCAATGTCATAAGTCCCTGTTGGTGTAATGGACAGGTGTCCCAATACATTTGTCCATATAGTTTAGATCAAATTGTTGGAAATATTGGGAGCCCAATCTTATTTTTAAAAGTGTTTATGTATTGTTATGTTGTATTTAATTAAAAGGGATTTAAATCTTTTATTTACACTAAGGATGTTTTTTAATCACCTTACATATTTGGCTGTTATTTGTATTTATTTATGTGTCATGTACTAAAATGTTACCATTGTTTGGCCATACTGATATGCCTTAAAACATTTTTTTACTCTCTCTCTCTCTTTCTTCTCACTCTTTATCTTTTCTTACGCTCTAACTCTCTCTTGATTCCTTTCCTCTATTTCTCCTCCTTTGTTCGCTGTCTCTTTCTATTTTGCTTCATTTTTACCTCTTTCTCTCTGTCTTTTGTTCTTCTGCCTCCCTCTACTCTCTTACTTTTCTCTCTCTGTTTTGCCCGCGCCCAACAACATTATCTGGTAGCACCCCCTCCCCACAGGGCTATCTAGCACCTACTACGACAAAATTGGGAAACATCTTTCCTCCATTCACACAATACTATTCAGTAGCCCCTCCCACGCGTACACCATGTTCTCTCACTCCGACACACAAAACGATTTGGCAGCCTCTCTTCCACGCATACTGTACTATCTGGCAGAGTCTTGGTGTGAAACCAAAAAACTACACCATTTTTAATACTTAATATTTGTGGAATCAAGACATTATAGACAAAATAGCAATATACAGTATACATAATTGATTTCATAATAGGTAGCTATGCTCAATTTCACAGAATAGTGATTTTGGAGATTTGTTCCATTGTTCTGCAAAGTAGTGATTTGGAGCTTTGTCCCATTGTTCTGCAAAGTAGTGATCTGCTTCCAATGCAGCAGCTTTCAGTACCTAGTCCCACTTTGTTCAAGGGACATCGCTGGTCTAGGAAGATATAAAACCAATGGGCCTCCGTTGCAGCTCATACACCGCCTCCTCTATATGTATGCCCATAAGTACAACAAAAAGCATGTTGAAACGAGTTGCTGTCACATTAGGCTTATGATTGTACAGTATTTCTAATGTGGTGGTGGTGGTTTTATTATGTCCTTTTTCTATCAAACTGTATTTTTATAGCTTGTGGCCCGCCAGAGTGTTCCAGTTTCACTCTTATGCGTGGGAGTTTGCTAGGTTAGCGTCAACACACCACAGTACTGAGCCAGGCAACCCATCTGCTCTTGTTCTTACTGTCCTTTACTTTTCTGTGAAATGGCTTGTGCTGATGTCCCTGTACAGAGCTATCCTTGTAAGATTTCATCAAAGCATCTGTTACTTGTTACACTAGAAACAAGCTTCATCATACACAGCGTACTTTTCCGTTACAGTGCAGTCATCATAATAAGATTCAAACCACCCTTACAGAGGATAAGAGGAGTGACACGAGTATTTTTAATGTTACACAGTTATAATACTTTATTTGGTGTGGGAGGGGCTCAGTCTGTCTGATATAAAAGAAAACAGCTACAGTTTCTCCTTTCAAGTTCTACAATATCAGAACAGAAGAGCGTTCTGGCCTAGGCTGACAATTCAGCAGGTGTGGGGGACAGCAGGCCTTTATCACACTATTGGGCCATCTTACTTCTTGAGGCATCCCTACTGGGCTGGTTACAAGGAAGATCTCTGATCTCTCCAGCTGGTCCATTTACACTATGAAGGACTATGCCTAGCCAACACAGCCTTGATAGCACGCTTTTCCCAAGAACTGTGCGCCCTTGTTAGGCATGGTGCCGGGATATGATATCATAGGTATCGTATCAGGTCATAAAGATCAAGAGTAGAAGAGCACTGGGGTACCAGGCATAGGAAGTTTGCAGGTATAGGTCTAGAACATAGGGATCCTGCTGTATGCCAGCTAGCGCCCATCAGAATTGCCTGCTCTAACTGGGGTAAAAAAAAGGTGTTTTTATGTATTGCTGAAAAGGTAATAATGTCACATGTCTGACCAATATAAAACCAAAACCTAGCACTGCATAGTGACCAAAAGAAAGCATGTGAAATTAGGTCTATGCTGAAAAAGACACACATTGCTCATATTTCCTCACAGAATAAGCACACGGGCTTGGTTAGGAGAGATGTCCAGATATCTCAAACTGGACCCTTGTTTTTGCTGCACATCAGAGGACAAACCACTCCTAATGTTTGTGTTCTCTGAGCATCTCTGAGTTTATGTCTCTTTAACAGAGCAAACCATCCTATTTAGACTTAGGTTTCATGTAACTTCTCTTGTAGCTTCTTCTACTAAAACAGGGAGCATACCCCTATTATGGTTCTAGCAGATGCTCAGTAGAACTCCTAACCACTAGCAGCAGCAGCAACATACTATCACATGAATGCTATCATAACACTGATATTTTGCTACAGTACATCTGATTGCCTACTTTAATGAGTTCAGCAGGAGTTTACATAATAATGCTTCCTGGTTTCAGCAGAGGAAAAAAGTCAATGTCTTATTCCAGCTTTTCTAACTCCCATAACTAAAGTAACTAAAGAATGCATGTTCCAATTTTAAACAAAAATGTCTCCAACATGCACTGAAGCATATTGCTCCTTTAAGTTAGGCCCCAGATAATTTACTGGTCACTTAACTTAGGGAAAACTGTGTAGTTTTCCACAAGACGGACAGCTCCTAGAAGTTGAAATTAAAGTTTCCATGAGACACTTTGGAGCCTGAAGATGTGAGAGACATACCTGGTTCTTTTGATGTTTATATACATATTACTGTTACTGTTCCTTGAAAAAAGGGATATAAACAAAGGAAAGATATGGAAAGGGAATCAATTTCCAAAGTGAGACATTTGGGTGGAAAATCTAAGTCTTAGGGTTTTTACTCCCATTTACTCCCATTAGTGGGCCCCAGGGTGATCAGACAGAGTCTCAGTGAGAACATTGTCTCACTGACAAATCACTGTTGGAATCCTCATTTGAATGCAGGTGACCTAATCAAGATAACCATTGTATTGGCATTGTTAGAAAGTCACTACAATAGAATTTTTGTTACGGGCTATTATGGTAATATTTGAAAATGTCTCAGGCTTGGCTCATCTAGCATGTTCCCTTGTAATATGCATTGTGGTGTATGTACATATGAATGCACGTATATACACACACACACGTATCAGCCATAACACTATGACCACTTGAAGTGAATAACACTGATTATCTTGTTATCATGTCAGTGATCAACATCCGCCATACAGTGTAAAAGAGTTTTAAAAGAGTTTAGGAGGCAATCATCAATGGTGTAGCTGAAATGCCTCGATAGCGAGGGATTCAGCAACCCTAAACACCCCCCCAGGTCACAACCGCCACTGCGAGAGTTTGCCACTCGCAAGGTGGTGGAGCGCCCTTCAAAAAAAATAAGAGTTGGCAAAGTTTCCAAGAGGGTTTCTCCAGACCCTCCTGAGAACTCTGGCTCCACTTGCAGGTTGAATACAAGTACTGCATTCAACAATGGAAGTCAAGAATGGAGCCCAGCTTTTTAACCACAATATGATTACTAAAATACATTTTTTTTTTTTAAATCAACATTGAAAAATGTGCATGCCCCAAATGTAGCCCTTTTGCCTCCAAACAGCCAGGCAAACCCATGTATGGGTGATATTACTGTACTCACTAAAAAGTATGTGTGTAGGAAAAATACACACAAAAAAATACTAACACAAACTTTGACAAAGGCTGGTGGTAAAATGTGTGCATGCAAAGAGTTAAAATGCCAGCATTTGAAATGTCCAGGGGTGCTTAGTTTTCAAAAATATATGGTTTTATTGGGCACACTGAATTGGCCGGGCTCAAAGATGTACCAAATAGGGCATGGGCAGTGGATCACCAAATGTCAAAGCTCAACATTGAAAAATGTGCATGCCCCAAATGTGGCCCTTTTGCCCCCAAAAAGCCAGGCAAACCCATTCATGGGTGGTATCACTGTACTCGGGAGATGTTACTGAACATATATTGCGGTGTTGTGTGACAGTGACTTATACCAGGAGCTGTAAATTCATATCTGAAGTAAAATGTGTGTGAAAAAAAAATTACTACCACAAAGTTCGATAAAAAGACTGGTGGTAAAATAGGTGCATGGAAATAGTTAAAATACTAGCATTTGAAATACCCTTGATCGCCTCTTAAACTCTTTTAAAAAGCTCATCTGCGTATGGCGGATGTTGACGCCCCGGGAAGGGGCCAGACATGGCCCCTGATGCCGATCATGGTGCTGCTGAATGCCTTGACGTTGAGGCAGTACAGCAACATCGTTTGGGTGCAGACAGTGAACATAGAAAGCTTTCTGCACCCGTTTGAAGTCATGATGGTCCTGGCACGTCAATTGTCGTTAACCCTTTGTTTTCAGGTGACGTGCCCGGACCGTCGATTGTCATTAAGGGGTTAAACTTTAGAAGTAAGGAGACCTTGTGCTTTAAAGAATAACACTGTCTTCAGAATAAAGTGAGTGTTACAGGTTAATGCTGTGAAGGTAGACCTGTTTCCATCCATGAAGTGCAAAGTCTGAATTAGTTAACGGCTGCGTGAGAAGTACTCCTAACCTTGAACTTTGTTTACGCAGTTACATAAGGGCTGAGTGTGTTTGTGTAGAGAGCCAGACTGATTATGTTAAAACCTTCTAGTTATGTAAGCGTTATGCTTGTTCTTGCTCTGTGACAGCCTAGAGCTTAAGACAGTCCAGCCTTGTTGTGATGTGTACAAAGGAATGTAACAATTATGGGATCTCATTTTCTCTTGTTACGCTGTGTGCAGCTCTACTACACTTGTAGGGGCTTTCATGGGGCAATAAAAGGGACAGTAAATGTGACATTAGGGGCATGTTTTAAGGTGATCATTCCCATTAAGGTTCAGAGTGCTATGACACCAATGTTGTCAATACGTGACATCAACCATTTTTTTCTTGACATCATTTTAAGACCCTGTGTTTTTAACCCGTTGTACCAAAAGGTCAAGTGACCACTTCTGGTCAGTAAAAGGTTAAAGGGTGTCTCTAGTGAGGGTGGAAGTGATATGGTAATAGTGGTCATACTGTGTTATGGAGAGCATTCACAAACCACTTGTGCACTGCCAACACAAAATTCTTTCCAAATTCTGGTACGTTTGGCTGAGTTCCCATTTTGACTTTAACTGGACTTCATAACCTAAACAGGTTTAAAAAAAAAAGAATATAGAACATAAAAAGGAGAATTGTTAGGAGAAGAGCTTTCTAATCTCTACTCCCCCCATCCTGTGACATCACTATGCAGTTTCAAAGTAGAATACTACATTCACCTATAGTACCTACTACATTGTGCTTTGTAAATGTTCTAACCTTTTTATCTGTTTTCTTTTAGTTCTTTTAGATTAATGATAAATTGGCAAAAAGGAATTCGGCAAGATCATGTGGCACACACTTTTAAAAAAAAACTTTTATGTTACCTTGATGAGATTACTCGGTTAGAAGGAAGATATGTATATATATACACACTTAGTGGAATATCATTGTAATATGGTGGGATTAGATAAGAACAATTTTAACATATTTTTCTTGACTATTGAAGATGTATTTTGCATGCCTCATTTCTTTAACTTTCATGCCAGCTATTGCAACATCAACTACTTTTTTAACTAGTTTTTAGGTAAAGGACATTTTGTCCTGTAAAAAAGAAAGTGCTGTCCACGCCCTTTATACAATTGAACACAAATTAAAACTGGCTTCAGCCCTAGTCTGTTATATGGTAACCCTCCCTTTTCAAGATCAGTTCAGAGATGCCTTTACACGTAAAGTAATGTTACTTAGGATGTTTGTGTTATTTGTTGAGGGGAATTAGCTAGGGTTTTAGCTAGGAGTAAAATGTAAATAATTCTTTTACACTTTAAACTATGCATAATGCAAGGCCGCTTCACAATGGAGAGACTTGCTAGATTGCATAGTGAAGTGAGATCATTAAAAGCACCACCTTTTTAAAAACAGCATTTAGTGAACAAACCCCCTTTTGTCACTGTTTCTTGCTTGTCCATTTTTGAGTGAGGCATGTGGAATAGCAAACACAGGGTGATAAGAAATATAGTTTCTGTGAAGATCTGGGGATTTCTGTGTTTATCATGGGTCATATTGTCACATTGCCAGTATTTTAATGGCTTTTTAATCAGCCATTGTACTACCCCTTCTCAGTGCTGGTTAAACCTTATGAAATTAAATGTCACCAGGTTGACTACTTTGTTCAGCTGCACAATTGTTGCATGAGTTCCGCATATTTGTTCTGCTTGTGAGTAACTGTTTAAACAATGTCATGATGATGATGATGATGATGATGATAAATGTTCATTAATAGGGATTGCAAGGCTGCTTTCACACGAGCACATAAATAGTGTCATCACGTAATAATGATTTTTCCAGATACATAGAGGTACTAATCCCTGTAACTTGGAAAAGAATTACATAAATCAGTATGGTGCAAAAGGCATTGCATATGTTATTATTGCTTATTGATCTGTTAATGCACCTTTCTGATAAAGTGTGAATATTTGTGACTTACCGTTTAATGCAAATTATAGTCCTCAGAAGTGTCTTCCCCTTGCAAATGCATAGAGAGATTTCGTAGAAATGCTCCTGTGCATTTGCCTCTTTCTCTGTCTTCCAAGTTCCTGGCTCAACAGATCTCCTGCTTGCCACTGCGCATGTGTGATATATTCACCACCAACTCTAGTGCAGTCTTGCGCAAGAGTTCTAAAGTAAGTTGTCCCTTCAAAGGTGTTGTTTTACCTACTCTGTTAAAACACTTTTGTAACATAACACAGAAACATCATGCTCAAACTTTCCCCAGAAACCAGGGTGGTTGGGTGCTATGTTAAAGCACAACACTGGTATATGACATCATATTGTGACACTCTACTTTAACATACCATAAGGGGGCCACAGAGATGCAATTGAGGTCTGTGCTACAAAAGCATAAACTTGGATGATTTCACAGCTTATTGGGACAGTCAAGGGAGAGCCTCTGAGCCCCCTAACTGGCCGAAGAACCTTACTGTCTGCAGAAGCAGAGCAGTCAGGGTTGCTCACCAGGACAGGGAGACAGTGCCTTAAAATCACACTTGGGAGGTATGTTTATAACCTGAACACTTATAAAGCAGTATTTTGGACTAGGGAAAGCTTACAGATTTACCAAAATTCATTGTCAACCTCATTCACTCTCTTATGCTCTCTCACACATGCTCTTTCACACTCACACTCATGCTATCTCTCTGTGTCTCCCTGCCTTCTCCGCTGACTTCTTCTGTCTTTTTTCTTCCACCACCTAAACCTGGCCTCCCGCTGAACTTCCACATTTCTGCACCTTTTTTTTTCTCCACAGATCTGTCTTTATTATTCTGGCCTCCCAGTGAACATCTGCAAAAGGATGGAGCCTCTGGGCACATCCTCTACCCTTTTCCTCCAAGTCATTCTTTAAAGCATATTGTTTAGGATGTGCATATGCAATATTATCAAAAATAAGACTAGGTGTCACAGTTTGGCCACCTGCATTTGCAGATTTTACTGTTGGCTAAGCTGATGGGTAGGTTTATTCTCTTTTGGTGGTAAGAAAGTTTAGCCCATTAAGTATCAGCCAATTCCATATCAGTTTAGTAGGCCTATTGTATTACTGCTGTCTTGGCATTCTTGGGAACTCTCTGGGTTTGTACCAGATTCTCCTGGTAAAGACTTGCTCCCTTTGTTCTCGGAGATGAGCAGTGTTTTGCCACTCCTACACCAAAGCCACTAAAAGCTGCCTGGGCAAGAAGGAGAGCTCCTGTTAGCCTACCCAGGGATGTTCCCTAGTATACTCATCAGCCATTGTGGATGGAAGTGGTTATGTCTGGTGGTGACATGCAATAGAGTTGAAATGCATGTTACATGTTTAGGAATATCATGCAATCTAATTAGATCAATGCAACAATGGTAAAAATTTGGACTGTCAAGAAAATCCAAACTCATCCACTAACAGGATTTAGTTTAGCATTTAATTTTAGTAATAACCCTTGGATGTATGTATTGTAAGAAGCGCTGCACAAATTGCATGTTTTATTAAACACGTTTCTCTTTAAAATTTCTATAAATTGCAATTGCCTATAGAGGTTTTATTTCAAAGAACAGGGTATTATGTGTTCTACAATGCACTTAGTTATACAATGCATTTGGGATAGTTAGGACTTTCCAACAGGTGACAATGTCTGTTAACCTGCGTAAATTTAGAGTCTTCACACTGCTTTCAGTCGGGAAGGTGGTACGGAGGTCATATGGCATAACTGATGAATATGCACCATGTGTAATTTTTTTTCAGTAAAATTGTCCCACAGTTTACTCCTTATTGCATTACTTGTGACAAAACTCAGCTTCTGCACTTGCTCTGTAACAATGTATCCAGGCTGTATCAACCTATTGCATCATTTAGAGAAAATGGTTTATGTTTTCCTACTACTCCACATATATTTCCCATAGCTGAACTCATTCTTAGTGGCTTAGTTGGCCACTCGTTACAGAACCCTGATCACATACGCAGTAATGACATATCCGTGGACAGCACTTTTTCCTCAGATGCAGTTCCTGCAAGCAACACTGGGAGCAGAGCTGAGAATTTTCAGCTGCGTCACAGAACAGAGGAGAAACAGCCTGTGTCGACAGGTCTCTGAAAATCAGCTGCAGCAAGAGCAGAGAAGAGAGATCTGTGGCAGCCAGCAAGTATCAAGGGCTGTGCTCTTTCCTATGCTCAGCATCTCTACAAGAACCGGCGCACAGTTACTTTTATTTCTCTGTTCTTGTCTTTGAGATACAGAGAATGCGTCACATATTAATCCCGCAGTGGGAGGAGGTGAGATGGTGGAAGGTGGTGGTGCCGGAGAAGGTGGGGGCGAAGAGGTTCGAAAATGGCGTATGAGCGGGGTTTGCGAATGGGTTAATGGAAATTCTGGAACCTTCTACCATCACGGAGGTCACGCGGATACCCATACCTACGCAGCAGTAATTGGGGCAAGTGTTCTCATATTCCGAGAGCCTGGCTGTTTTCATGGACGTAAAATAGAACCCCGGAGATATTAAAGGCTGCGTCACCACCACCATGACACTGCGGACGCCCGGTAGGTTAACCGTCGTACCTGAAAAATCAACCATTCCGTTTTCTGTAGGCTATGTCGGTAAACACGATGGAATTTTTTTGCAATGGTACAGGTTGCACAGCTGCAAGACTGCAAAGAAACATGGTTTTGCTCTTATTGCCCAAAGAAAAGGACACCAGCAAACGTAAGGCATGTTAATGTTCATCTTCTGCTTTCCATGATCCCTATGTGTCGGTTTTCTGTTCTTTTGTGTCATTTATTTTTATTGGGATGTGACGGGCTGCGTTGCATAGTATTTGCTTTCCAATTGCCTCCTCTCCTTTATTTAGCAGTATGATGGCGCAGCACCGAATTTTAACAGCACCCTGTAGGGAATCCACGTTGCTATTTTAAAGATGCGGAGGGGGAAAAATCACCGAAAAGCTTCAGGACTTTTTAACCCCAGTAGTGTTGACAGAGAAAGTCTACTTTTCTTTTGCAACAGTGAAAGGGTTAACAAGCTTTATAAGGCATGCAGAGGGCAAGAGAAGGTGGGCCAGCATTTAAGAAGTAAATGTCATCCCTCTGGCATTGTGAAGTTGTTTACCTGTCTCGCTCTCTTTCTCTCCCCATCTCCATGTTGGCAGTCCTCCAGCCTACATGTGATATACTTGCCTATGTCTCTGCTTTAGTTTAGACGATGAACTCAAATAGGTTTGTGTGTGGGGGTGGGCTTCCAACCCAAACATTTCATTTTATTGGTGGGCTAGAGACTTGGCAGGTGAAAACCTGAATCCCATTGGCTGAGGGCAAGCTGTGAGATTACTTTTTCAATTGCTTCACAGCAAACAGTTTTTTTTTACATGCTGTTCTAAAGGTGTTTAGTATACTCTGCTTCAGACACTGAGATCCATTCCTCGGAAACTGTTTCTCACATGTACACATAGAGCATGGTGTAAACATAGACTGAGCTGTCATTGTCATGTGTTAAAAGTAATGACATACCATGACGAGGATTTAAAAACAGAATAAAACTGGCCTCTTGTCACAAGAGCTTACAATCTAGGGTGTTATTTATTGTATTTTCCATAGTTCTAATCATTGTTAGTTTTTAATCTATATATTTTTCATATGTTGTACTAGAACAGGTTGCGTGTTGGGCAAAATCTCTGTAATGAGGGTTATGGGTAAAGAGCAACTCTAGTGCAAAGTGCCAAAAGTGTTTCTCACTATAATATCTATATAATAGCTATTATACATAACCCCCAAAGTATATCCATTTTGTGAGCTGGTAAATTCCACAAGTAGATTGTAAAATAGCTGCTGTATTTTGTTTGATTCCTATGTACATCACCTGCGACTATTATAGTGACTGATAATTGCAAGTCCTGGGTTGCTTGAGACTCTGGGGACAATTTGAGCTTACCATAGGTCCCTTAACACTGATCAAACAGGGTTGCTATGGTCAGGATGTATTCACACATACATCCACAAACCAGAAATATTTATAGACTCTCGGAGCTTCCCTTTTGGTTGACACTTTCAAAGTCGCAGTGAATGCGCAGCATACCTGTGTAACCTTGTCTTTTTTTCAAATTTGAGTTCCCTTTTTGGCTGCCATAGGTAAATCATTCTTTGTTTGTTTTCTTATTTTTTATTTGTAACATACCTTTGTATATTCACTAAATCAGGTTGACCATTTCACAGGGCTGACCACAGCGAGAGTCTCTTAGGTAAAGTGAGATTTCTTCCGTCATCTCTTCATATTAACTATACATTATGCTGGGCCGGCTCTTTGGGTCGGTACTTTATAATAGATAGTAAAGCCAGTGAGATAAAAAGCTTAATCCATGTGCAAACTCTAGCATACTGAATAACCGTCTATGAGAGACGACTGTATATAGTCGTCGCACGCAGGGATTTATATCCGCACTGTTGATAATTTCCTTTAGGATTTAAAGAATCCGTGCTGTGCACGTAGGCGCTTAAACTGATTCCTAATAATTAAATGACATGTCATGTTTTCTCGCAAATGGCGCATACACACGGCTATCGTTTTAGCCATGCCTGGTATCTGCGCACCATGAAGTCCTGCGACATGGGGAGATTTGGTGGGTGTGGCTAAATGGGTGACGCCGTGCAAGAAAATCTGCCTATTTTTTTTCCCTCTGCCTTTGTTAAATTAGGCTGGTTTGAGGTGGCATGACCTTGATAACTAACAATTGCGTGGAAAATGTGAGGGGAATCATAAACAAGTTTACACAAGAAGATAAAATAGGGAGAGAAAGAAAGTCGTTTGTATGTTTGTTTTTTTTCCCTCTGCTCCAGTAGACATGTTGGCTCTGCGTTCCGAGTTCCGAAAATGTCTTCTTTATTGCAAAAGGAAAGAGCAATGAGAAGGGGTTACTGAACTGCAGATTAAGGCATTGTGTCGAGAGCCAAGGTCTGTACTGGTTCTGGGTTGTTTGAAGCTGGAATTTCATCAGAATGACTGATATTTTATTTGTGTGGCATAATTATCGTCTGAGCTCCTGGTGGATGAAGGATTTCGGTTCTAAATTTGCCATCTGCATAGCATTCTGGGAGGGATTATCATACTGCTATGATTTAACGTTGGTGCCCAGTTTGTCTTTTACGTTCCGATGCAACTAATGGGACCTTCGCAGATGTGACGCAGATAGAAATGCTGTTCTGGTAGGAATATTATTGAATATTTAAAAGTTCCCAGTATGCCGTGCAGCAGCGTGGATGAAATTTTTTTTTGTCACACATTGTGATGCAATATAGGAGTATTAATTTATGCTTCTGATAAATTGGATTGCATTTTAAGTGTGAGAAATACATGCCACCGGTACATTATCACCACTGTTGATAATGGTTTTAACTCTGTGGCGGCCAAATACATCAGGCATGCCTTAAGAGCAAATAGGGTTAAATGAGCAGCAAGACACATTTATTCCTAGGAATGCCGGAATCACCCAAAACTTTAGATGTGCATTCTAGCTGTCGGGGTGCATGACTTTCGGAAGGAAAACATTTGTGGTTTCGTTCGCACTGTTTGGATTTCTTCGGTAGGAAATACTGCAGAGCGATTGTGTTACAACTGCGTATTAATATTGTACAATATCGCTAGAAAAAAGGGGAGAAAACAGCAAATAATCCAAACTATTGCTTGTGTATCTTGCTGCGTAGCATATCCCTGTGCTGAGTCATGGCCAGAGATGGCATTGCAGTACCAACCTCTTGGGGGTGCAGGAATATTCAGATCTTTGTCAAACTGCGTCACTTGTAGTTTAGAATTTCTTGGCACGTATACCTATAGAGAATTCACAGGGATACTAGCGATTATATACAACGATGCATACGTATATGCGCAAATCCATGTTAATGCAGATATTGTATAACACCGAAGCTTTTTAGATGGACAGGTACGTGTCTGTCATACTGTATACTCAGAACTGCGCAGTGTGTCTACTTGTTACGTTTTGCCAGTTTCTTGATGGTGATACCTCATTATGATTAGCTTTGTCTTGTATTTGTTTTTATGCATGTATTCTATCTGCGGGAACCCTGAGATTTCAGTTGATCTTATTTTGTTATTTTGTAGTCTTATATGAAATACTTTGCAGAGCTGCAGGGTATAATAATAGAACTGTTGCATTTGGCTAATAATTCCCAGCCCTAACATTTTTTATTTGCAATAATGTATTGTCATGGTTAACCAATATATGTCCAGTTACCATTTTTTATTTGTAATAATGTATGCCAGGCTATGTTACCTGTGTATAGTATGTATATTCCAATTGAAACATGTTACAGTGATTTAAACTGGAGTTATTATGGGGTACTGGGAATGAATAGAATGAGGGAATTGATTACATGATTGATTAGGGAGTAAAAGTCAAAATATGGATGGTTAGGTCACAATATTAGAGAGTGGAATACTTGAGTGATACAAGGTAAGAATTAGGGGCAGAGATAGTATGAATGTCTTAGAATGAGCTGTGAAAGGCAGTGGCTAGTAGGCAGCATTGAAGAGGTAAAGAAAACCAAGATGGTAACTAGGGACTAAGGAGGTGAGAAGAGTAGATCATAAATTGAGGAGGGTGTCAAAGCCATGATTTGGATGTCGGGTTAAGAATGAGAGATAAGCAATTATATATATCCTCAACATTTCAAAAGTCCAAATCAAGACACCTCTGTGGGAATTTGGCTAGAGCCAGGCGTTGGCATGGCTAGAGTCCTGGCTACTCACCCAAAGAGCCACTATGCGGAGAGACTTGAGGTGACCATGTTGGAGTTACAGTGTGGATGTGTGCTTCATTTCCCAGATCAGTGGATCATCATAACCAGAACATGACCCCCAGTGCCACAGAATTAGGATACAGGGCTGTCGAGGAAGATAAAGCAAGGATAGCACGCAGGTCTGAGAAGTGATAAGAGAGGCATGGTTAGGTTGCAGGATAAAGGAAGGACAGGGATACTGTACTGAGGAGGGAGTGAATGGCAGAATTAGGATGCAAAACTAAGGTGTGAAAAATAGAAGAAAAGAAGGACAGGAATGGGTGAGAGATAACTCCAGTTTTAGGATGTGGGACTGAGGTACAAGAAAACAGCAGGATTAGGATATATGACTGATAACGTGGGAAAGAAGAGCAATTAAGAGAATGAAGACTGATTCAGGTCAGAATTGCAGGATTAAAACAAAACTAAGGTAGCAGGGAATGGTGGGGTTAAGATACAGCACTCAGGTAGGGGGAATAGCAAAGTTGGGTACAGGACTGAGAGGTGATTAGAGCAGTTTTGTATATAGACGTGAGAGGAAATAGAAGGGCATGGTTAAGATACAGGGTGGAAGAGGGCAGAGTTATGATACAGAACGGCAAAGAAAGATGTCCATTTCATTGGATAATGTACTGGGTAGCAGAGTAAGACAGAGTTAGGATATCGTATAGTAGTGTTAGGCTGAAAAATATATTTGTATTTATTATTTAATTAATTTTACATTCATAGGCTATGCACTCAGTTTGCTGGATTGAAGCAGATCGTAGGGGCTTGGAAAGAGTTTTGATATTTAAGTAAGAAATATGAAAGCCAATTAGTAGATCAGAAGCCACATAATCCTGATTCTGCAGTAATAGGCCAAAAGTAGGGGAAGACTATATAAACTTCGTAATTTTGAATTTGTTTGAGAGATATGATTATTGAAATTGGTCCAATGAAAGGAATTGCAGTAGTCAGGCCTGGTAAAGAAGTGGATTTAGTTTTTTTTTTATCAAAAAAAGTAAAAAATTACAGCTGGATGTTGAAAGATTTGTGTTTGTCAAACAGGAGGGAAGAGTCGGATGACAACAGATTACATGTTACTTTTGAGTGGTAGACTGTTAGGGGAGAGAAAAGGTGAAATTTAAAAGAGAAGTCAATGTAGATGGTGCAGGGATTAAAGGCACTTTAGTTTTCAATGGCAGACGTGATGTGGAATGGAAGATCAAATTAAAAGATAGAGCAGGAGAAGGAATGTGGATGGCAATATGCATTTAGAATCTATGAAAGGAAATTGGAGAAAGGACATCACAGAGGGAAAGAGCACCTAAAAAGAAGGCTTGTGTAGTGGATGTAATATTCAGACAGTAGAGAGTAGAATAACAGTTTAAGATAAAAATGAAAGCTGAAATGTCCTACCTGAGTGAGAAAACTATGAACAGTAAGGAATGCAGACTGGGCAGGTGGATAAATATAATTAATAGTAGAAAAGTAGAGAGGAAGGGATAAGGACAAGAAGTCAGATGGAATTGTATGATTTAGAGATTAGTGGTAATGGCTGCTTTGAAAGAGACAGGTCGTGTCGAGGAAAGAGGTTTGGGATGAGAGGCCAGGTACAATACCCAGCTTGATATTTTCTGGAGTCAAAAAAAAGGTGATGATGATTATGAAAGGCAAAAAAAGTTTAGAGCCATATATAAAAATCTAGATGCCATAGGTGTGTGGTATAGAATCTGGTGAAGTAAAACGGTTTTGAAAATGTTTTGAAGTAAGATTGTTGAGTCATTGTAAAATTAAGGAAGGATAAAAGGTCATGGTAAGAATGCTAAAAATTTGAAGTTAGAAAAGACAACAGGGTTAGGCTGCAACATTAAAGAATTGGTGAATATTACATTGCAAGATTGAAGGAGGATTCCCAGCTGCCCCATTAAGAAGTGAAATGCAGCAGGGAGGCCAATCTCCCAGGGACTGCCATCCTCCCAGGATCTGCCGCCTTAGCCCTAGTTGGCCTAGGTAAGAATACCCAACTGCTAGGTCCTGTGATTGCTTCATATATATATATATACATATATATAGTAAGAGAGCACATAATGGCTAAAACAGATAGAAAAACTAAATCCGTCATGTTTGTGCTGTAGCACTTGAGCAATTGTATGGGGAAAAAGTGAGGATTCCAGAGAATTGTATCTGTAAACTGACTGCAGGTTTCCAGTGCCTGTGTACATTGTTGAGATGCGTGTTGCCAAGGATGATTATTTTTCTTCTTTTGTTCTGTTTAAAAATCTGCACGCAACTATTCACAATCTACATTTACTGACTGAACCGTCATATACTCAAAAATATTCAGCGTGTTTGGAACATCCAGTAAAATCAGGAATTAAAACAATCTGGAGCTTTGCTCCTTCAATATGGTGGTACTTTATTTCATTAGACGTCAACAAAATTGAGGCAGAGTCGTATCCCTACAACACTGAGTCAGAAGGACAAAAGTTCTCAGTGTCTTCATAGACTGCCAAAGGAAAACAAAATTAAAATTCAGTGATGTAAGCGTCTAAATGGAAAAATAAATTGCTTCCTGGTCTGACGCTAGCACTCTGGTTTCTTCCCATGAGTTAGCAGAAGCTTGCATGTCTTCTCATGTGGCTCTACCATTGCAGGTTTAGAAGGTTATTCTCACAATTCGCCTCTAATAAAGGTCACATTTCTTTCTGCATATTTCAAGGGTTACTCCAGCCATCCTATGCACTTTAATGTATGATATCTTATAGGTCCCTTTAAATTTATGTGGCGTCACGGTTGCAAATGTATTTGCCCCTTTCCCACCTCATGAAGTTATATATTTCATACTGTGCTTCATCGATGGCTGACCAAACTCTCCCAATGTTCTTACGAAGTATCTTCATATGCATTTATTGGTTAATGAGCTGCCTGGAACACTGAAGTATCTTTTTAAAGAGATGTTTTGTTGCTTATTCCAGTGGGTTTCACTAACAGCAACTGTATACTGCCAGATACAACTGATGTCCAGAAGTGGATCTGTCATCCTTGATCATGTGTACTGGGGTGAGAAACTATACCTAAGGGAATTTAGGTGGTTGTTTTTTGTCACATACAGTAAATATGAATGTATTTCTTTTTTCAAAAAAAGCGCTTGCTCTTTAATTTACCCATTCTAAAAATATATGATGCCAGCAAAAGCTGGCTTTCCTAGTAGTAATGCAACTTTTCTTTATTGGTTTGTGATGATATGGGAACTGCATTCTAGCTGAGTATAATGATGTTATGATCAAACAGTCAGTGGATAGCTGCAAGCCTTTACTATTGGCAGTCTAAGACAGCACTGGACATACACATACACACATGTTGGTGGAGGTCTCTCCTCCATATCTGGTCGGCTGTGCCAGTTGTCTAGCAGTAGGAGTAGTGCATAACTGCCTTTATGGCCAGATATATATTCATGCTCTTGTGCGGGCCAGTCTTATTGGTCTGTGAAGGAGCCAGTATAAAATATATGAAAAATAATACCTTAACAATTAAGGTGGAAAGCTCAGCTTTCTCTGGCTTTTGTCAGTAGAAGGATTTAAGATTGAAGAGACTCCTTTGCTTCCTGTTTTGTTGGAAGGCAAAGTAATTTATGAAATACTTCACTGGACAGGACTTTCTGGATTCTCAAGCACTCAATGTAAGCAAGATGATTCACATGGTCATAAAAGTAATTTTTTTTTGTAGTATTTAACTACATTTAATATTAAAGCTGAAGTGTTGCCATTAAGAACTTTCTTCTGTTGATCTTGCTGCACCATGATTTTCTACAGGTGGTATAAACTGCTTCAGGATATCCATTAATATGCCAAGAATCTTATGTACCTTGTTGTAAGGTCAATGTTTCGCAAATGTTTTTGTTTCAACTAAGTACCACTAGTATATATATTTTTGCTAAAATGCCCATTAATACCAGACCTTTATCAAACAACTATGCTGAACTGTAGTGGTTTCTATACAAGATTCCATTAACTGAAATTGAAAGCTGTTGAGGCACATGAAAGCACCGTAATTGTCTCAAGTAGTTCATAGACCACTGATGATAAGGAAACACAATTGGGCATCTGACAGAGCAGGTTACTTCCATAACTGAAAATATCTTGGGGTGCATTCTCCTCCTCCAGAGGACTAAAACTATGAAGTCTAAAGTGTTATAGGCGACATCTTATGTCCATTATCCAGAGCTGCAGAATATGACGGTTCAGGGGCGTCACGCAAAAACGGTCTGAGAATGACCTTTGACGGCCCTGAACCGTCATGGGCCGTCAAAGATTGCTTTCTTCACTCAGATTGTGTTGCTGTAATGCCTCGACATAGAGACATTCAGCAACACAGAAAAAAAATGTCGGGGAGCAGTTAGATCGCTGCCCGGAACGTTTTTATTAGTTAAAATAAAGGTAAAAGCCTTTAGGAAGCGATCTGCAAGCACTTCCTTCACTCAGTTGGTGTTACTGAAATACCTCGACATCGAGGCATTTCAAGAACACTATCTGAGTGGAAAAAACGACCTCTGATCGCTTCTTCGACAAAGCTTCTAGCGGCAGGGCTCCGCCATGGTTAACTTACCTTCCAAGATGATGCTGCCCTTCTCCTGGCAATAGCCTCAGAATTGATTACAAATCGCTTTCATCACTCAGGGGGTGTTGCTGAATGCCATCAGCATCCAGTGATTGACACCCCAAGCCTAAATTTGCCCAGTCAAGGGCAATGTTTATAAACATTTGCCTTTGACCGGTAAAGATCTGGTTTCCTTCATCACTTGCTTTTAGTGAGGGAGAGAGACATGTATTCTTTTGTAAAATATTATTTAAAAAAAAAATTAACTCTCCATAAAGGCTCTTATAAGAGCTCTCTTTTTATTTTAACCCCTTCCTGTCCTGAAAAACCAAAATGGTACACTAAATGGGTGAGGAGAAAATTACAGCTGAACACAAGCACCGCAAAAGTGTTAAAACAGCCTCGGTCCCAAAGGGTACAAAAATTAAAAAAAAGCCTGGTCCTTAAGGGGATAAATTATATGTTTTATAAATTAATAAACAATAATATGTGAAGCCAAATCTCCCCACAGTAAGCGATTGAACCATCAAATGTAAAAACAGATTGTCCATAGATGATTATCGCTAAATTCCATCTTATTACTTCTGCATTAATAATAAAATAGCAGAATCTTTTAGTATTTATTTTTTGTCATGACTGAATTATTAAATAGTGCCTGACTTTTGTCAACTTTTTAAATTTATTTGAAATTCATAAAGAAACAGATTATCTCACAGACTGGAAATTTCTTAATATAAGTAAATTACTAGAATTACAGCAATTTAAAAGGATGGTATGCAGTAACCTAGCAATCCAAAGAAAAAAGTTTGTAATACACAGTAGAAGAAGCCACCCATAACAAGAAAATTGTTGACATGATTGAAAACTTGTATTTATTATAGTCTTCATATGTTGCTATAAACAAGTCTTAATATTATAACTAATTATTAATATTATAGTTGTCTTTAGTAAAATTAGTATTAAAAAACATTTTTAAGTATTTTTTTGGTTTATGTAAAAAATATATATCATGGAATAAAATGTTTGTATTATTTCAAATAGTGTCTTCCAATGACAAACATCATCCCTACAACATATATAGTTATACTTTATATATGGGCCAAAGTGGTATCAGAAGTTGTGATTTGAGTGTTTATCAATGTAGACTTTATTGAAATATTATATTTGTTGTAGATTTTGTATCAGTCATCATATATATATATATACCTATGAACAAGTCTTAATGATTCTTGAATTAATCTATGACAAGAACAATGGTCCCCAATTACCCAAACAGTTCACTAGTAGTTTAATCTGGTAATTGACCTGTTTAATTTATAGAGGCAGCTATTCATCTCTGAATATGTTCTGACACTCACAACTGTTGCAATCCACAATTATAGCTATTGGGAACCCCTGTGCCTAGAGATAGTTACATAGGTCTTTTTTCAACCTTATGAACTAAGTCCATCAAGTTCAACCCTTCTACCTAACTTCTTAGACTTTCAGGGTAGCCACAGAAAAAATGTTGTTTTACCTAAGGCTTCTATTCAGCCCCTAATTGTGTGTAGGATAGTTATTTACACTTCCTTTCCCACTGTAGGGTAGAATAAAATCAAACAAAAGCATTATATGTTTTGCTTTGTATAATATTAATTAGCAAAAAAGTTCTGTAACAGGAAGTCCTACATCCTGCCTGCAGCCCTTTTGTGTGGTTGACACCCCTTTGGGGTCTAGCTCTTGAAGCCAATACACCTGAATGGGATATGACACTCTTTATTAGAGAGATAATCACTCCTAATGTTTTTCTTTCTTGAAAGAGCGATGTATCCGATGTTGTTCTGCTTGGGTGAAATCTGAACAGATAGCCTGCATATGTTATCAGGAGCTTATAGCGCTATGATGTAGAGTAGTGCCATGCAGATGAAATACAGTTGGACCTTCAAATCACACAAGGCAACAGTTTTCCTGTCACTGGTATAGTATATTTCAGACATAGGCTGGCAACTTTTGGGAGTATTTGCAACTTTCTTCCTGGAAGGAAGTACATTTAGTACAATCATCTCATAACTAAGTGATCAGACAAGGCTGTAAGGGACTTCTAAGCATCAGCTTTATGATAACCTAAATAACGTGGAATGGAATATTGAGACAATTAATACTCATATTATAAATATTTGTTGGTGCTATTTATTGTTCATAAGGTACTTAAATGGCATTTGTTATTTGAAAAAGTCGGCATAAAATAATTTAATCTCAGGTTTTAAAAGGTAAACTGCTTCCTGTCTGGATCATCTAAGTTCCACAACCCTCAAGGAAGCTTGTTATTCTCTAGCAGGTGCTAGCCCCTCCACACCGTGCATGTTTTTGCCATTCTCACCTAGAATGGGGTGTAATAGGGGCCAACTAAACCACCTCTACTCAGTCTACCATATTGAGCTGGTAAACCACCCTAAGAATTTAACCTAGATAAGTATACAATAGGTTGCAACATTTTACCTCATAGAAGGGCTCCCTTGACCTTACTTGATGTAAAGTTACATTAGTGAGATATTCAGTGGCATTCTCACAGTTCGGGTGCCTAATCTGACTCACACCGCCAGCACACGAACACCATCATATGGCATCATATCGCATTGTACATTCCATTTTCAAGCAAGTAAGGTAAGAGAGCATTAATACAGTGGTCAATGCTGAAACAGACACGCATCGCATGCTCCCTAACATGCACATAGAATCAGCCATAGTATCAGATCCTGTGAACTTCCCAAACGGCTCCTGGTTGCAAATAACCTTTTATTGGTTAATGTGGCTACTGGGTAAAACTTTTTCCATCCTTTTTTAATAATAGTGCATTAGCAGCTGGTTGAGCTAGTGTTTAGAATCAAATTGTATAGGGACCCAACTTAGTTGGTATTGGATTACAGCTCCATTTTGTTTAGGCAACTACCTAAAGTACTGTTACTAGGCGTGATGTTTTGAAACGGAGATATTATTGCTGCACATTTTGTAAAGATAAACAAGGGGTTGTATATGTTTGGTTTCCATGTAAATTTAGACTGACTCGTGCTTGTTAAAAGTGTATGAAATCATCATCCAGAAGTTGTCATATGTGCTATTAGCGTAGAAAACAAAATTCCGTAATAACTGGTTCATAAGCCATCCAGCATTACAAAGCGGTGCCTGAACATTCAAGGTTCCAGTCTTCCGAATTTCCATGTTGGAATCTCAGCCTTTCCCATTTCAGATCCTTTCGGACCCCTTAGCAGCTCATGTGTCACAGGTGTCATCAAGGTGGACTTGCTAGAACTAGAACCAAGAGACAAGCCAACAGCCTCTGGGAAATTAAGCTGACAGTGTTTCAAAGTGAGATACTGCTCGTTTAACAGTGATGTGGCTCATTGAAACAGACATTTGTCTTTACTGATCCTTAAAAACAATAGGTGTTACTGGCCTTTTATTGTGCCAAATTTGGTTCAGTTGACGCTGTACCAATCTGTTTATATTGATAGAGGGTAAGAGGTTTAGACGTAATGTAAGAAAGTGTTTCCTTCACTCAGGATAGTCTTTCAGCATAAAACAGCATGGGAACTTTTAAGATTCGTGAGATACAAAAATCAAGGCTTAGTAAGGTAGTAAAAAATGCACAGATTTGACAGACTAATACACATACAAACTTCAAAAAGTATTGTGCAAATCCCACAGCCTAAGGGATGCACTGCATCCTACAATTAGAGAGAAGCCCTACCCTGCAAGTATTGTCCCTTATCTGAGAACTGAGAGGGGTTAAGTTAAATTTGACCAGATGTATTTATAGGATTCAAGTAAGTCACATACAGCCCTGGAGTGGCCATCTGTCACATGAGGCAAATGCCTGGTGGGCCCCTGTCTGACATCGCTCCATAAGCACCAAATCTGCAGCTCCTGAGACAGACTGGGTGGTGTAGTACACAGCAACCAGCTAGAGATGCCTGGCCACACACTATGTGAGCATACAGATGTAAGGTGTGGCCTGCCATATCCAGCTGTCAGCTGACATTAGCCGGCTGTTGGCCTTAAAGTGCCGGAGCCACTTTATTATCCCCAGTCCATACAAAGCAGGAGGATGTTAATTGGGAGCTAAGAGAAGTCGATTCATAATAAAGCTTAAATGAACATAAACCTTTATGTCAGATATAAACGTAACAGGTGGGCACTTGGTGAACATGGGAAGAAGTGTTTGTCCAGGGACTGTCCCTTGGAAATGGGCTATCTCTTCCATCAGTAAAAAACAAACAAACTTGTAAACACATTACTTTAACTTTTGGGGATGTAGAACACTGTGATATGCTCCCATTCAGCAAACAATCTGAGCTCCAAATAAATACGGCACGTCAGAGGAGAAAATACGTCCCAAGACACTTGGGGGGTATGCAGTATTGGCAAATATGTTTATGTTGAATGTAATGTTGCTTACCTTCTGGACTGAGAGAGTTAAACATTGTTTTGTAGATGAGCTGAACATTCTCGCCCACTCAATATTATTTTGCATTGCCTCTAATAATTCTACAGATGCCATTAAAAGACCAAGTACACAACTGCATAGCATGGCATTTTGATGATAATGATGGATCCATATGCTTTATGTGCAGCAACACAGAAAACAATGACCCCGATTCTCTACCCCAGACAGTACTCTGAGGCTGATTTAATAAAAGACAATGTTATATCAGTTGAAAATAATGAGTTACAATATCTTCTTGGATTCCCCTCAAGGCAGTTATCAGCTGGCTAAAAACAGTGGGCGTTAAATCATGTTGGCAATTTGAAGAGCGTCACAGCTTGTGATGTCAGCAGAGATATTATTGGCAACATGGAATTTCTTATAAGCACCTTAGGGAAGTGAAGTGTGATAATTATGCAATAGTACATGGAGCAAAATTAACTATATAGACAGCCTGAGGTTTGTAGGTTTTGTCAGTTTCACTTTTTGTGTAATTAATTCTCCCCTCCTAGATTGTAAGCTTTTTTGAGCAGGGCCCTCTGTGCCTTTATTTCTTCTCTAAATTCAGATGGTTATGTGATGCAGTGCTTATCATGCCCTGTTTACACATTGTAAATCCCTTTGTAATAGGAATATCATAGTAATATAAATAAATAATAATTTGTATGGTATAAATCAAGTACAGGGCTAGATTACATTGTCAGTAATTCACAAACAAAAAAAAAACCTATTATTCTGCTCCTGAACATTTACATTTACATGTATTCTGCTGATCACATTTATTGGGATTATGGGAAATGGTCTCCAGGTTACCCAAACGGCTGGTCCGCACGGCCTATCAAACAGTTTAGTATGCGGCTGCCCACTTAGTACACACAACCGGAAATTGCTGTACATCATCCAGG
Source organism: Spea bombifrons (assembly GCF_027358695.1). NCBI lineage: Eukaryota > Metazoa > Chordata > Amphibia > Anura > Pelobatidae > Spea > Spea bombifrons. The sequence goes on from NC_071088.1 coordinate 43,928,631, forward strand.
TGATGCAAGGCTGACTCTGACGTTAACCCCTTAATGACAAAGCCCGTACATGTACGGCTCAAAATGCATTGTTTTCAGTGGGTTTAGGGACCGCCCATTGTCCTTAAGGGGTTAAAGTGCCCAGGATGATTTTCCTATGTTCTTGTTCTGAGCTTTAGTTTTTATCTGCTGTGAATTCTTGGAAAACAACCCAGCTAGCTCACTTCTACAGACATTTCTTTTAAACGCTCACAGATACATTTCTACATGAAGCAAGGCTAACACTGTCTCATGTAGCTTCCACATCTATTCTCTTAATGATAACTTGCATATTCTGACATGCTTCACTACGTAGTAATGTAATTCTATAGCTGATAGCATATCCTGCCCCGTCAGGTTTTGAGGCCTAACATACATCAATATTTAGTGAACTGATCCCCGGTTGCTATCACCAAACCTTAAACAATAACAGGTTAAGAGACTAGAGCTTGTGGGTTTGACACAACACAGTTAACATGTTTTCTAATGTAATTTAATCTTGCTGTTATGTTCTCTGTCACACTCCATTAACTCTTCCCAGAGTTCTTTGTTCATCTTTCATGTCGAACATTCATTTTTAGCTTCTTACGTCAATGTAAAATATATACAGTGACTCACTTAACCACGCAGAGATTTTAAGACCCGATCCGCATCATAAATTGGAACAATGCAAAGTGTAGCAACTGAAATCTGAACTTTGTCTTTTATATAGGTCTCTTCATCAAATAATATAGTGTCTTTTCACCAATGGCCAAGTTGAAATGAGTGTTCAACACAAGTTATCCAACAAAGAATTTAAAAGGTCAGCTCAGCAATTTTTAATGGTGGAAACCGGTCATGGTCACTCACATTGTTAATCCCTGACGAGTTCCTTTTAAAAATACCTGAACTGTGTGCAGTATATTGCTCTGCTTTTATGAAACTTTTAACTTTGTATATGGCAGCCATTTGCAATATTGTAGAGCACAAACGATCATATTGTCTATGATTAGTTTCAAAAAGATATATCCTTTTAAACATTTAGAGGAAATCAATTGATATACAGACTCTGAAATAATTCACCAGGAAGTATAAACCTTACTAATTTAGTCTGTATAAGTGATTCAAATGCAGAAACATTTTTGGGGTTTATTCATTAAAGTGAGAGTTGGCAGAAAAGTCCACAAATGTATTATGCATAACAAAGGGCCATCTGTGGCCTATTTCTTGGCAGGGATGGTTGAGCTATTCCTACATAATGCATAGTTTACCTTTTTTTAGTGATTAAACCCTTTATCTTTTTTATGATAGAATTTCTTAAAGGGAAATGTTCCAGAACTCAGTCATTCACAATAGCCACTGCATCAGTGCCATTTTTTTTAATTTATACAAAAAAGGCAGAAGTCTACTTTTATGAGATGGTAGTTTGGTCTATAAATTGTAGTACTGTCGTTGTCTGCAAATATAAGCATTAACATATTTTAATGCTATCAACACTGTGGTCTGAACTGCTTCTTCACAGCTGAATGAAGTACTTGACAATGAGTCATTCGCAGGACTACCGTGTATTGCAGGCCAGCATATAAACTGATCAGTCATAACATTATGACCACAGACAGGTGAAGTGAATAACAGGGATGGGATATATTAGGCAGCAAGTGAACATTTTGTCCTCAAAGTTGATGTGTTAGAAGCAGGAAAAATGGACGAGTGTAAGGATCTGAGCCACTTTGACAAGGGCAAAATTGTGATGGCTAGATGACTAGATCTTTATCCAATCGAGCATCTGTGGGATGTGCTGGACTAGTGATGTCCGGATCATGAACGAATCGTTCATTTGATCCGGTTCTTTTTAGTGATCCGGATGAGTCGGTTCACTAGACTGAACGATTCGTTTGTAGCGGTTCAGTCTGTGAATCATCATGCAGCTGTAACCTGATCCTAGAGCTGTGAGTCATCTGCAGAGCACTCTGGGGTCAGGTTACAGCTCATTAATTCTCACAGGAACGATGACTCATAGAGTCAGAGAGTCGTTCAAAGAGTCGAATGATCCGAAGAGTCAAATGAACCGAAGAGTCGAATGAACCGAAGAGTCGAATGAACCGAAGAGTCGAATGAACCGAAGAGTCGAATGAACCGAAGAGTCGAATGAACCGAAGAGTCGAATGATTCGAATCTTACAGGGATCCGGATCTTACAAGGATCCGAATCTTACAGAGATTCGAATCATTCAGAGAATATCACTGATACCATACTTTTATAAATAAATACATTAATAATGTTCACACTGCCCCCAGGATTTAGATTCCCCTGAGTTTGCCCCCCTTTACCTATAACTGCACCTACAGTTAACTTTATTAAATTAATTAAATTAACCCTCAGTCATCAGCATAAAATTAACCCTTATACCCCATCAACCATAACTGCCCCTGAAATTAACCGTAAAGATCCCATTAACCATAACGGCCCCTGAAATTAACCCTAAAGACCCCATTAACCATAACGGCCCCTGAAATTAACCCTAAATACTCCATTAACCATAACTGCCCCTAAATTAATTGCATGTACTCCAGATAAATTACCTAATAAATTGGTATGGTTGATGGGGTCTTTAGTGTTAATTTGGGGGCAGTTATGCTTAACGGGGTGTTTAAGGATAATTTAGGGGCAGTTATGCTTAATGGTGTCTTTAGTGTTAATTTAGGGGCAGTTATGCTTAATGAGGTGTTTAGGGTTAATTTGGGGGCAGTTATGCTTAATGGGTCTTTAGTGTTAATTTAGGGGCAGTTATGCTTAATGAGGTGTTTAGGGTTAATTTGGGGGCAGTTATGCTTAATGGGGTCTTTAGTGTTAATTTAGGGGCATTTATGCTTAATGAGGTGTTTAGGGTTAATTTGGGGGCAGTTATGCTTAATGGGGTGTTTAGGGTTAATTTGGGGGCAGTTATGCTTAATGGGGTCTTTAGTGTTAATTTGGGGGCAGTTATGCTTAATGGGGTGTTTAGGGTTAATTTGGGGGCAGTTATGCTTAACGGGGTGTTTAGGGTAAATTTAGGGGCAGTTATGCTTAATGGGGTGTTTAGGGTTAATTTGGGGGCAGTTATGGTTAATGGGGTGTTAAGGGTTAATTTTAGGGGCAGTCATGGTTGATGGGGTGTTAAGGGTTAATTTTAGGGCAGTCATGGTTGATGGGGTGTTTAGGGTTAATTTAATGGTGAGGGTTAATTTAATTAATTTAATAAAGTTAGCTTAAGGTGCAGTTGCAGGTAAAGGGGAATGTAAATCCTGGGGGCAGTGATTATTAATGTATTATTTATAACAGTATGGTGACATTCTCTGAATGATTAGAATGCCAATGAAGGCAGAGAGTCGTTCAAAGATCCGGATCTTACAATGATCCGGATCTTACAATGATCCGGATCTTACAATGATCCGGATCTTACAGTGATCCGGATCACTGTAAGATTCGGATCCCTGTAAGATCCGAATCTTTGAACGACTCTCTGCCTTCATTGACATCACTGGAGGCAGGGGGGAGGATTCATAATGAAAGGGGCGGGGCCAATCGTTAGTGTGCCTGCACGGAGTTACTGGAAAACAGTAACTCCGTGCAGACACACTGAGTGATCCGAAGATCCGGATCATGAATCGGATCATTTCAGTGAACGAATCGAAATGATCCGATTCACTTTAATGATCCGAACTTCCCATCACTATGCTGGACAAATAAGTTCGATCCATGGAGGCCTCACCGGGCAACTTACAGGACTTAAAGGATCTGCTGTTAATGTCTTGGTGCCAAATACCACAGCATACCTTCAGAGGTCTAGTGGAGTCCATGCCTTGACGGGTCAGGACGGTTTTGGCAGCAAAAGGGGGACCTACACTATGTTCTATTTGATATAGATATATTTCTATTTGAGTGACATATTAATTTGTATCGCTACAAATGACTGTGTACTTAGAATAACAGTCTTATATGCTCTGTTCCCTTATACAATCAATGTATGATTCAGTTAAGTCTTTATTTGTTATGCAGATTTCAGAAAGGAAGAAGAGGAACTAAAATAAAGTGTCTACTACCAGTAAGTATATAGATGGGGGACAATTATTCTTTTTAGTGCCTGCTTTTTAGTATATGTCTAGGTATTTAAACATACATACATATTAAGTTCCTAGGGGTGGTATAATTCAGGGTCTACATTAAATTGCTTCTTGGACCATCATTTTCCAACTGAGTTGTACGGTTCTCCAACTTTCTGCTGCTTCTGCAAACCTAGTTCTAAAGGCTGACCTGTCACCTGAGAAAAAGCTATATATACGAGGCAGCAAAACATAAATAATTGCCTGTTGGTTGTATTGATTGAACAAAGCACTACAATAGGCCTCTGCTCTGGAGTTTCTTCTGTGAGAAGGGCTGAAGCTCGACATTCTGTCACATGAAGATACATAACTTAATCCCAATCATAATAAAGCATTATAGCCAAATTTAGGTCTGGACAAATCTGAGGATCTTTGCCCAAGCTTTACTAATACGTACTGAAATTCTACTTAGGTTTCACTTATATTTTGGTGCGATTTAGAACTACAGAGCATCTATCATCTCAATATGAAACATAACCTTTCAAAGCTATAAAACAAAACTAATTGCATCCAGTAGACTGATGTTATAATTTTGTCATGGTCTGTGGGACTTATGCAGGGAGAGATGCATGCCTTGTTTGGACACAGCAGTGATCAAAGTGCCCTTCACTAACTTTGGCAGAGGCTTCTGATAGTTATGAGGCAAGAAAAAATGTCAGGGTCTTATAGAAAGGCTATTGTTAGGGAACAGGGTTATGGCTGATTTGATTTCCTTGCGTATGATATCTGAGTTAATAATTATAGTAATTAAGAACCTATTAAATCTATGCCCTAAACAATTTTCTGCAGCAGAATTGCACGACTGAAGATTTGAAGGTTCGTTGGTGGGCTTGCATTGTGGTCCCTACCTAGTTCATCATCAATAAAGATACGTGTACATCTAAGGACCTGAACCTATAATATCAGGGCCCAACCATGGAAAAGGTGAATATGAAATCTTATATGTCTCACATACTTTAGGGCTAGTGACCGTCTTTCCATTTATCCACATGGCAGTTCTGTTTATATAATAATAATAGTTTACTCTAGCCTCACCCATCCATGAAGGCATTTGTTCTGAGTCAAAAGTAATTTGCTATTTACAGGAAGTAGTATTACCCTGGTTTATGAAGACATTTTCACAACGTCTCTGGTGCGGGATAATTCTATTCTCGCTATATCAATACACTCTATTTAGCATTTTTTTGAGGACTGTAGGTCTAAAAGTTAAGAGTTCCCACTTGGTCACTGTGTCTAGCTAGAGACCAACTACACCTCGCTGACAGGGCCCACGAAATGTGTCTAGGGGCAGTCTCAGTAGTAGTAGTTTGGCAGCTGTGAATGCAGATTCAGCACAAGGTAAGCAAGTATATGTGTTAGAGTAAGTGATGATGTAGTTTGTAAAAGGGTGTGCTCGTGTGTTAGTGTTTGTGTTACAGAGGAAGGGGCCAGCCAACCACATAGCTTTACATCTCCCGGCATCCACAAGGTGCTATCCCTTCCCAGCATATGTCTGGGGTTTTCGTTTACCTGGAGATCACTCACAGCTTACTGTGTTCTGAATAAACTCCAGTGGTTTCATAAACTATTATTATTAAAAACCCTATGATCTGATCTTGTATTGACTTTCGGTTGGTGCCTGATGTTGCACTGGCTACTGATTAGCATATCTGGGAACTCTCCAGGAGAGGAGACGTGCCCCACTCCCGGCCCATGGCCATTTCCCCCTCCCACCCTTACACTGACATCATCAGCCCACCAACCAATGCTGTTAGCACCACCCACCAAGATCACATCGCTGTGGTCCACATCTGTCAAACACATATTTCCAAACTTCAACCCTTGGTGACTTAGGATGCCCTGGGCCAAGCTTGGGAGTTAGACTGGCATTCAAACTGGCAGTGCTACTGTGCATGTGCACAATTCTGTGCAGGTGCAATATGAATTCTCTGGTGTCCCAAACACCACAGGATGAAAGTGGGATTGCGGTCCTGAATAACACTGTTCTGCTGAGCTCTACCTCTTTCCTGAAAAGCGAAACAAAGGTAGAGCTTGTTGAGAAAGAATAGAGTGGCAAAATGGGATCTGTCCACACAAACAGTTGGGAATTGAACATTTCACTTAGCATTACATTGCACCAACTCTGTGGGGACATCCTCTGAAACAAGCATATATCCACAAATTCCCACCTCACACAAGACATGTTGGAAACCTCTGTCTTGTTAAAAATACGTTTTCATAGCTATAATGGTTGGGAAGATTCACTTTCCTATCACAGGAGTGGTTTCAATACCTAATTAATTCAGTGTTAAATAAGCATGTTTGTCCCATACAACAAGGCTGCGCTGTTTTGTATAGACTCAAGAGGCTGGTTGTCCTGAACAGATGTGCTCCATCTTTCAGCTGGCAGAGTCTGTCTAGTGTTACAGTTTTCCGTGAGGCTTGGATTTCTGCTGCGTCACAGGCTTCAACAAGTTTATTCTGTTTGCTGTGACCTTGAGTCAGCTGGAATCAGGGATTTACTTAACCCTGTGACTGCGGGACAGACTTCCTATGTGTTGCAGTAGATGGCAAATAACATCATATAAATGTATAGATTTTGGTAAGTCTTTTGTTAATTGCCAATTCATTTTTCTACCCTTGCCATTGTTGCATCACCACTTTTAATAGCTGTCAAAGGCAATAGAGTGCCGATAAACCGAAACAGAAGTTTTTGCCTTCTTTTGAAAAGTACACAGAAATCAACCTGCACTTTAGAAGTTACAGGCTCCTTTCTCAGTGCAGTCATAGTCTAGCATTAACGGAACTAACTGGTCATAGCAGGACAGAATTTTGCACGGTACACCTGCACAGGAGCGAAATTGTCTTCACTTTAAGGAAGTCATTAGTTCTGTAGTTTTTTATGTTCCTATTCTTTTGTTTAAACAGCAGACATCCCTGCACTGTTAGGAAACTTTTTATATGAGAGGTGATTTCCTATGCAGCAGGCATGTGTTGATAGGATCTGTAGCATGTTTAATTCCAACAGGGTGATCAAACCTAAAGCTACTGTTGTTCAAAACATTCTCTGATGCCCCTCATTTGGTCTAACAATTCTCACGACTGATTGGCTGCTAGTAAAACCATCGGGGTGCTTTTTGCGCATGACCCCCACCTGCAGCATTCACCAAGCCAGTGCTGGAGCTGACTGGCAGTAAGTATATCATGCACAAAGAGCTGTATCCAGTGAAAAACATCTTATGCACAGAAAAAAATCGAGGAGTGAGCCAAGGGAATTCTGCAGTGTTCCCCCTGACACAGTGGAAATTTAAAGGGAGCTACCATATGCATTAAAGGGGCCATCCTGCAATAGATACACATGAATGACGTATGACCTTCTTCGTTAAGAAGTTAAATAACCTGTGAAGGAGAGGCTAGTTCTGGTTCGGGTTTTTGAAGGGAAAGGAAGTGGTGAGAAGTGGGCACAACTTTGGCAGAGAGTGAAAATGACTCCAGATGAAACCCAGCAAGTCCGCAGGTATGTTAATAACACTAAGGAAAAGTTCAGGCTTTTACAGCTGGATCCAAGTTCATATTTAAGAATGCCTTCATGTGCCCTCTGAGATGACCCCTTGATTTGCAGGGTGGTGTATTGGTTTGTTTAACCCAGGAAGGTACTAAAAATGTTCAATGGCTTATCAATCTAGAATTAGTTGATTAGCCCAGTACTCATGACTACCGTGTTCTGTAAGTTGCCATTTGATACTAATGCTTCCTGTGTCTCAACATTTCAAGTGGTCTAAAGAGAAGCAAATTGGTTTTAAGGGGGTTGGCTTGCTGGGTCTGGCATTGTTATTTTTTAGGAGGATGTAAGCACATATCCTTCAAATATACATTTTATTGAGGTTGAGTCATATGCTCATACCGACCAAATATCCCATGCTCATTGAAAAGGGACATGGAGAGAGAACATTTGAACAGTAAAACATCCTGTTTACTTTTATTGTGAAGAGGTACATCTCACAGACAAGACACACCACAATATATATTAATATTGTTATTTAATTTTTCTGTCCAATTTTGGTGTGCTACTTTTAATAAAAGTATGGTTAACACACCAAAATTGGACAAAAAAAGATCAACAACAATAATATATATATATAATTGCTAACAGCAATCACACTCCTATCATGCCCAGGCAGTCAGTACATGCTAGAACCTGGGTATGATAGGAGTGTGATTACAGCCTCCCTATGCCATGCTACCCCCCCACACACACACTCATTCACAAACATTCAGCATAAACTACAGCATAACACCCATCACTCTCACACATTTACTAATCCACTGTCACTGAATGCATACACCGCCCCCACTAGGTACGCTACTGCCACAGCTACAGGATTTAGCTGCCTTTCTTTGAAAAGTATTAGCCATGATGTCATTATCACCCATGTGGATACCACTAACGGTGGAAAATGTATCATGTTCGTTTATGATTGCTTATTGATCTGTTTTCAGTATATCATTAGACCTGTTAATAAATGTAAGCATGGTCATGACAAGCTGGCAGAACCATGTTAGGGACAACCTGGAATAGGTTGCAATCAAAGAATATTGCCCGAAATCCAGCTATAGATCCAGGTGAACTCCTATACATGCATCAGGCAGTAGCGTGTGTAAAATATGCCTGATCACACAAGGAGACCTCTGCTGGAAGCCTAGTTCACATATGTAGAACCCATTCCTCTATGGTTAGTTTCCTAACCAGACAATATATTTTATATACCTCTCTCTCTCGTCACCAGATTCAACACGTAACCCAGTTCACAAAATTTGTACGGGTAGGCCCCTACCAATCATATAAGCCAATAGTCTCATTGTCACTAGTACTAGTCCACATCTATGTTACAACAGCTGATCATGTTAAAGGTTCCATTTAACTTAGGTAATACGTTGTCCCTCCCTGGAAACTTAAACAATTAAGTCCTAACACATTATTGTTCTTGTCCTTTTTTTTGTCTCTGTGACTTAACCTTGTCTGTTCATTCCTCACCAGCAAAACGTATAATTGAGACAAAATCATTTTATTATTATAGTAATAATATAGTATTATTTTGAGTTTGGACTTTCGACTGTACTAGAAATGTTGCTTTAAATGCTGCATTTAGTTAGAAACATGTTAAGCGTAACCTTTCATTTCAGACTTTTTGTGTGTGTGTGTGACCTAATAGTTAATGTCATACCCCTTGAATATATATGTATTGTATTAAGCGCTGGTAAATTGTTGGCTCTATATAAATAGATTATAATAATAATAATGTACTCTGTTGCACATTTCTGATATTGATTAAATTAGGGCAATTGGTATTATTTCAAATATTTTATAGGAAACAAACAGACACCCAAGCAGAAGAAGAAACACTGAACTGAGTAGGAAATGGCATGCCCCGTATGACCAAACCCACCTGACTCTGGCACAGCCACAAAGAACATGCCTACCTTTACCTATATGCGCCACGGCTCCTTAAAGGAAACAGGAAAAGGAGGATGAGCTCCGACGCACTCAGGTACAAGAGAGAATAATTTCCTATTTTTGGGTGTTCAAATTTACAAAGGGCAATCCTGAGAACAATCAATGAGCATGTCTAATCATATTACACAAAGCAAGTCCTGCAGGACGTTTCAATTTACATTTCCCACCATTAATTATACACAGATGTTAAAACCCTACAAACATATTGGAAAGTATACTAAACCAACAGAAATCAAAGCAGCAACACTAACTTAAAGTTTGGTTAACAGTCAGATTCTATTATTAATAGGTTTATAGGCTGGCTAGTTTTATTTATTTGGGCTGTAAGGGAAATATATTATTACTGTTATATGGACTGTTCCAGTAGCATAAACAAGATCCCCTCAATTTGTAAAGTAAAATTAAATAAGAATGGTTTAGACTTTATCACTAGTACTAAATCCTGATAATAAACACAATTACAGTATTGTCCACTGGACTCAAACATGTGCAAAACTCTTCTCAGTTGTCCATTATAGGATAACACCATAATACAAAAAACAACATTGGTGTTCAAATTCCCTTACTATATTCGCTTCTACCAATTTTGATGGGAAGCCGTTTCATTTATCCAGTGGTGACTATAGGAACAATAAATAGGGGGGCACACAAGATACCACAGTTAAAACTGGGGCACTAATAAGTTCCACCACTAAATCATGAGCCCCCTCCGCTGTTGTTTTTTTTTTTTTTTTACAGAGGTTATTTTATTGACACTGCCCTTACACACGCCTGCCCATAAACACACATATACACATAACACTGCCCTTATACACACCTGCCCATAAACACACATACACTGCCATTACACATGACTGCCCGCACACACTGCTCTTTACACACACCTGCCCATACACGCTGACTTTACAGGTACCTGCCCATAAACACACACACATGCACTGCCCTTACACACCGCCTTTACACACACACCTGTCCATAAACACACATATACACATACACAGCCCTTTCACACGACTGCACATACACTATGCCTTTACACATACCTGCCCATTAACACACACATGCACATACTGCCCTTACACAAGCCTGTCCATACACACATTTGTATACGCGTACACTTATTAGGGAGCAAGGAAGCCGAGGTCTAAAGTGACAGACTCCGCGCCCCATAATGTTGGGCCAGTTAGAGGGGGTTTGTGATCTCCGCAACCAGCCCTGCTTAGCGGCCGCTTGATCAGCAGGGGAGATCACAATCTTGCTCCTGCCTCGGCGCGGCCCTGAAGACCGGGCTAGGGGAGCTGGCTCTCTACTCGCCCCCTCCCATAGAGATACGCTACTGTTTTAGGGGCTTCGTGGGGAATCACATTGCTTCGCCACGGGGCCCCTAGAACACAGGCCCATACATTTAGAAGGCACTGTGCATCTTGATCCTGCAGCTGGGGGTCCAAATTGCCCCCTGTAGCAACGTCTGTGCATTTATCTACCACCCTCTGAATAAAAAAAAAGTTCCTTACATTATATCTAAGCAGTTTATCATCTCCAGTTCAAATGTCAGATATAACTGAAGCTCATAACAGGCCACCCCTGTTAAGGTCTGTATTGGGAAAAATGGCATAAAACCTGTTTTTTTGTCAATGGTAACCTACACTGTTGTATGCAGCATTGTATTTTATGCTCAAAGAGAGAAATTGTTTTTCCTTTAAATAAGCTAATTCAAGTGGGTCTCCTTTAGCTTAATATTTTTAAAATAAACTATATATTTTTTTTAGTTTATAATAACTATGAACTTTGTTTTGTTTCAATATGCAGCGCTGGAACAGTCAGTCAGATGCCTGGGCTGAGTTTTGCAGCTGTGCTGTTGACAGAATGAGAGAAGCACAACCAGAGCACGAGGTTATACAGACAATAATCTGCACGTGGAATGCCCTTTCTGTCTACAAACTGCGTTGTTTACTGTTGGGATCCAAAAATAGCAGTCTCACCATACTGGAATCTGAATGGTCACGGATGTTGTCCATGAGAGTAAATAGGACATTTAGTAAAATTATCTGTGGGCAGTAAGTGGGAACTTTATGTAATATGTCAGAGAGCCAACCATTTTTGCATTTAAAATAACTAAAAACAGTAATGGATTTTTAGATTTATTAATGCTTTGCCCTCCATTGCATTTTAGCAATCAAAACCTGTTGTGTTACATCTCTTATGTTAACAACTGGAAACTTATACCCCAAGCATACTGTAAAATTATTCAACCAGAAGGAACATTGGTAGCACCAAAATCCTGTTTTGTACATAACCCTACGTCACACCTGGCAACTCTTCCGATTTGACCCAGAGTCTCTGGGTGAAGCCCTGCTTCCCTAGGTCTCTAGGCCTGTTTTTTCTATCGTCCAACTAAAGGCTGTCTGGGGCTAGCCCCACTCTTACACAAGTATAGCACGACTTTTCTGTGAAGCCACTTACGCTGAGGAGTTAGCCCGTGCTTTAGGCTATGGTGTATCTCCTTACGCTTCCAGCTTTCCGTAGAAAGGCAATGAGACAAGGGGGATATTGGGACAGAAGCTTTATTTTCTAACTCCAACAGCGGAAGAATGCATGCTCCAGTTCTGCCATACATGTACGGAAGTTCATGTTTACCAGCCAGTAACCCCAAATGATTAGAGTTGGTGAAATATGAACATGAGCAAATTATGCTAGAAACTTGTCCAGGAGGATTTTGAAAAATCAAAATAACCAGTGCAATGATTCTCTGGATCCACCCCCCATCCTCTCTACTTACAACTGTCCTTTCCAACCCCGGTTATCCCTGCCTCTCTTTTCTACCTTAATCTACCTTGACCCTTAGCCCCCTCTTTCTGCATCTTAACTAGACATGGGCGCCAGCCAACTCTTCGTGTTCGTCTTCACCCGTTCCTGTGTTCGGTTCGGGTGAATATTTGTGTACATTTTTCGTGTCCGTTATTTTTCTTCGTTTTTTGCCGTTTTTGTAGAAGGGGTTAATACGGGGTTAACACGGTATGCACCACACAGCAGCTTTGGCGCCAGGATTTTAAATGTCCGTATGAGCAACTCTATTGGTCGCCGGCAAGGGCCTCCTGTACTTCATTGGTTGATGGTAGACGAGCTCCCTGCCGGCGACCAATAGAGTTGCTCATACAGACTTTTAAAATCCTGGTGCTGCAACTTGGCTCCAAGAGTTAAAGGTCTGTACGAACGAGTCCCTCGTATGGATCTTTAACTCCTGGAGCCGGGAGACCATGGTCCCAGTCCAAGTTGCGCCGTCAGGAGTTAAAGGGCCGTGCGAGTGAGTCTATTGGTTGCCTGAGGGGGCCTCCTCTGGCATCAATCGATAGTCGTTCGCATGGCCCTTTAACTCCTGGCGGCGAACCTACGGATTTCCGCTCCCGTTAACCCCTGCGATGCTGCATAGATAAGGTAGGCTAGGGGAAGACAAATCTCCCTGCGGAAGGGACCAGGGAGATTAGTAAACGAAGACGAACACAAAGATTATTCGTGTTGTGTCTCTTCGTCTTGCCGTCGGCATGTTCGTATGTTCGGTATTTGGGCTGAACAACGAAAATGCACCCTTTGTGTTCATTTTTCATGTTCGCGCGAATACGAATGCACAAGTCTAATCTTAACCATACTCCCATATTTGTTTTCCATCAGTCCATTTCCCCTCCCCTCTCTTTTATCTTTTCTCCAGGTTTTCTTTCTGTCGTTCCACTGCCAGATTCTCTCTGGTATCGTGTGCCTAGGTTCCACTACAAAATTTTCCTTAAAGGCATATATCCCATGTCAAATTAATATAATTATCAAGAACAACTTAAGCTAAGCAAGACATTTCAGTGACCTAGAAATGTTGTCTCATGTTTTCTTTCATTTGTTTGTAGCTGCACTGGATACTGTGACCTGGTGGAATGGACATTGTCTACTCCCGGAAGCTGGTTTCATGTGGTGACTTAGATTTAACCAATGCAGTATCTAGCACCATTTGAAATCAGTGTTTTAGGAGTAAGAATTGCGGCAGCCCAAAGATGAAAAAAGGAAACCAGGATGGTTTAAGGTAAGTCTGGATGTGAATGAAGTTAAAGGAACATAATGAGAAAAGGGTATGTAAGTACTATGATTTTTTTATTTATTTACTGATCAATACTGTATACTGCCCATATCAAAACAAGGGGTATTATCTATTATGTGAAAAAAGTGATTGTAGTTCAAAGTTTGAAAAGTGAACTTAATCACCATAGCAACTAGTGGGACGCTCCAATCAGCAAGAACAATGATAGGACACTGTTTCAGACTATGTTGTAGCATAATTAACTAGCAAAACCAAAATACATATAAGGGTTTTACACCAGATGAACAAGCGTGATAAGTGACATTATGCAGCCTTGTATCCAAACAGAGGAAATGTGAAATTATTCTCTAGCACTTAGGACATGTGGCTTGTTGTAAGAAGCCACTGGAAATGTATTTCTTCCAAATACACTGTTTAGGCATAGGCACTCTTTGATGAATCATTTATTTCCTCTGTGCCCACCATCCATAACACAACATTATAAGATCATTATAGCAGGAATTCCATGACTCGGACTGCACTGGTTGGTTACTATACAGATGGCCCCCAATGGCCTGCCCTTTATGTTATGTTCCATTTCTTTGTAATTCTCAACATCGCTTTGTCTTTTTGGAGACTATATTAGTATCAAATTTGTCAGTAAAAGGCAAACACATATCGGAATCAAATGCTACCATCTGTTTCCATGCATATTTAAAAAAAATGCTGAATTTATTTACACCAATATAGCTCATTCTTTAAATAATGCTATACATTTTTCATGGTGGTATCCCTTACCATATCCAAAAGTATCATTATATATGTTGGGTCAAGTGTATGTATGTACTTTTTTAATGAATTTAAACAGTTTCCATGAGATCTGTATTGTCAGAGAGTTACATTTGCATTTGTGGTGGATGAGCTTGCTGTAGGATGGGAGGAACTGACCCAGACACAGGGCCAGCTATTGGAGCTGGACTTGAAGTCAAGCCTTGTGCAGACACAAGTTGAGAACTTGCTTCAATTTTAAACAGGTTACCCAATCACCAGTCTCCATAAATGCTCTAGGAGTTATCAAAAATAATTCTACCTTCTTATTGATTCATGATTCTCCCCAAGCAGTGCCCGTTTCTAGTAGGATCATGTCAGGTTAATGACTCAATTCTTTTATGGAACATGTCTGCTATAGAAACTAAATGGTACCACTCTGTCTCCATGAGCACAATGCCCGTCCTTATTACTTAACACATGAAGAAGGGAGTGCCCACACAATGCAGAACACATTAAAGTGACCTGATAATTTTTAATTTGCATGATAGTAATTATCTGTATAAAGGATGTCCACATCACATTTTAAATTGAAGAGCCAAGAGTAAAGTTCAAATAATAAGAGACTGAAAGTCCCCACACTAAGACACCATTCTGACAAATAAAATGCAATTTGTTCTTTTTGGTTTGAGTAATAATTTATAAAGTTGCATGATACCTGTTTAATAGTTTGTAACTTGGCCCATACTGTGGTATTCCAGTGCACAGCTTAAGTTTTTTGACCCGTCTTTGTGATGTTTTTCTCTGTAATTTGGGCCTCTGTATAAACTCTTCCTTTCTATGTGCACCTCTGTTTCTTTGATTTATTTTCTCTCAAAAGAAAGGAATAAAAAAAAATAACGTTTACAGCATACTGTCTGATTTCCAAATGACGGTTTATCACAGGTGACCAAACATCTACAAGGATTCTATCAAAATGAAGCCATATACTCTTGCTGTCATGAACATCTGCAGAATCAGGATCTAATAACCCAGTAGGAACCTATTTGTACAATCCATTGTATCTTCTTTCTCCATCTGATGTAGCAGAAATCTTCCTTACACAGAATGACCGATCTCTCTTGGTGTTCAGAGGCTCAGGATTTTTCTAGCACCATTTGAAATCGGTTATGACGTAAGGCAAAAGTCTCCATGACCAGGACATCACAGATCATCTTCCTCACATATTTTGATGGACAATGCTGTTATTACTAGGACAGTGCTCATACATTCTACATTGCTTTAATAATAGTTGTTGAATACATCTGCAATATGACATAAAAACAATAAAGCATTCATAAAATACTTTTGTATATCCTTGTTTGGGGAGTGTTGGTAAGACAGTAATGTAATGGGATAACCAAGGGATTGTATTTTGCCCTTGGTAAGGTAATAATAAGTAAGGGCGGACCGAATAATCGGGCATCAAGGGTCCTGCAAGATTCAGGGTGGGGTCTGTAGGAGCTAACCAGTCCCAAACAGTGGCGTAACTACAGGGGATCTGGGCGACCACTGCAACCAATTGTTCCAGTCTCCCTGCGCTTGTTCAAAAAGGTCCAACCTGGGAAGGGCCCTTTATAAAGCATT
The DNA here is from genome assembly GCF_027358695.1 of Spea bombifrons. NCBI lineage: Eukaryota > Metazoa > Chordata > Amphibia > Anura > Pelobatidae > Spea > Spea bombifrons. The sequence goes on from NC_071088.1 coordinate 43,944,718, forward strand.
CTGAACTGGCACGGGGAGACAGTAACACAGTCACATTATGTTAACAACACGCCTACCACTTTGAAGATGCTAAAGACTTTTTATTGCGAAACAAATAAATGACAAATAAAAGAAAACTTGAGGGTGGATAACTATTCACCCCCCCCCCCAAGTTAATACTTCATAGAGCCACTGTTTGCAGAAATTACAGCTGTAAGTCATACCAGAGATCCTCAATTAGGTTAGGGTCTGGGCTTACACTAGACCATTCCAATTTTTCCCCTACCTCGAGTGTTGCTTTAGCAGTATGCTTGGGGTCATTGTCCTGCTGGAAGTTAAACCATTGTCCCAGTCTCCAATCTCTGGAAGACTCAAACAGGCTTCCCTCAAACATTTCCCCATGTACTTAGCGCCATCCATCATTCCTTCAATCCTGACCAGTCCCTGCGGATATTCTCAGGGTGATGAGAGGTGTTGGGTTTGCGCCAGACATACTGATTTCCTTAATGACCAAACAGCTCAATTCTAGTCTCATCTGTCCAGAGCACCTTCTTCCATATGTTTGGGGAGTCTCCCGCATGTCTTTTGGCAAACAGCAAACATGTTCACTAATTTTTTCTTTAAGCAATGTTTTTTTTCTGGCCACTCTTCTATAAAGCCCAGCTCTATGGAGTGTAGGACATACACTCCAATCCCTGCTGTATCTTTGGTCTCTTTGTCTATGATTAAAGCCCTCCTTGCCTGGTCTCTGAATTTTGGTGGATGATCCTCTTTTGGCGGGATGATCCTCTTTTATTTTCGGCAGTTATGCTGGGCGACTGTTAATGTCTGGCACAATATATATTGATAGGAGTTATCCTTTTCTGGTGATTGTAGTAATGCTGTACTACCCTCAATGTCTGGCACAGTATTTAGTGATTGCAGTTATGCAGTACAACCGTCAGTGTCTGGCTTAGCCTAATGTAATGGAAGTTATGCTGTGCCACCATCAATGTCTAGTAGAGTACATAGCGGTGGCAGCTATGCTATGCCACCGTCAATGTCTGGCACGGTATTTAGTGATTGCAGTTATGCAGTACAACCGTCAGTGTCTGGCTTAGCGTAATGTAATGGAAGTTATGCTGTGCCACCGTCAATGTCTAACAGAGTACATAGCGGTGGCAGCTATGCTGTGCCACTGTCAATGTCTGGTACAGTATATAGTGGTGGCAGGTATGTAATAGTAAATATATTTACTTTTATATTTTTCTGATTGATTTTCTGTATGAATATATTTACAATTATAATTACTTGTATTTTTCAATTGCTGTAGATATCATTTAATATATATTTAATAATTACATTTAAAAATCTTTTTAATTACTACAAATACTGAAAAGTAGATATAAGGGAGGGGTTTAACTATCAAGAGATGCGGTCATGATATGGTGTGGCTAAGGGAGGGCCATCATGCAGGGGACCCATACCTTTTCGTTGCCCAGGGCCCTGGATGGTGTCAGTCCATCCCTGGTAATGAGAAACAGATTATTATTGAGCATACATTTTTACACACAATCCCCACTGTCAAATGTAATAAAACCTTTCTTTAGAACATTTTGTTCAAAAACATTTTTATGTTCCACTCACCTGTTTGTGTAAAATTGACAGACAGTGGTAATTAAAGTGAACAATGTTTACAACTCCTAGCAAATTTTCAATTTATTCTGAATCGATTTATAACAATACATACCAAAATATTTATCTTATTTTGAAAGGTGCTTTAGCAAATTGTAACAAATTACCAAAAGTATTACTCACAACCTCTTGTGTACAACAATAAAGCAGATTATGTGCTCTTTGTTATAACACTCATTTTCATGAAGCACATAATGGATTACTGTATGTTCAGGCAGAGGCTCTATTTTTCTTTACTTAAATAGATAATTTAAAGTTTAATAATTATTTTCTCAAACGTTACCTGGAGGTTTATAATCTTTATTACATGGTGTGCCTCCTCCATACCAACTATGGGCCCTGGCTTTGTAAAGACCAGAGCCCTGTAGTTTCTAGTTACCTTGATGTTGACCAAGAGTGATGGTAAGGCGCCTAGGTTGAAAGACAACTTCAGAGAGTTTGAAGCATTGATCCAAATCAAGATCTCCGAATTCCAAATAATTGGACTTGGACTACAAATAATTTCATCTAAAGAAGAAATCTGAGATCCTGTAAGCTTATGAAGCAGGGCTACCTCTAGTTTTCTGTTTTAGAGACTTTGGCTAAACAAATCAAGTAACGATATTTACAATACATTTAGATTACATACACCATTTGTTAATAAATGGGATTACAATATGCACAGCTCCTAAGAACTTATAATAATATGTGAGTTTTTCCCAAATCGCTCCATTTAAAACATCCAGTGACTATCCTCCCACTTATTGCAGGATAAGATACTGCACAAAGCCATTGTACAGCACTGTGTAACACAATAAATGTACATATTACCGTATTTGCTCGATTATAAGATGACCCCCCCAAAATCTGAATATTTATGAAAAAAAAGAAAAAGCCTGAATATAAGACGACCCTGTAGGAAAAAAGTTTTACCAGTAAATGTTAATTCATGTAAACTATGTGAACATTTTTTGTTGAGAAAAATGTTTTTATTTCCTTTTTTTTTTTTCAACCTGCCTCCCCAGTTATGCACATCTGCCCCCTGGCTTGCCACTCTGCCCCAGAAATGCCTTTTAATCCTCTAAATGCCACTGTGCCCCATGATATGCCTTTTGACTCCCTATGTGACACTCCAGAAATGCTTTATACCCCTATATGCCAAACTTACCGGAGCTTCTGAGTCCCTGGTGCGTAGTCCGGGCAGCGTGTAGAGCTCTACGCGATCCGCGTAGACAGCTTCCGCTGCAGCCGGGAGGAGGTGCAGCTAGCAGCGGGGGTTGTCTGCGTCCATCGCGCAGACCTTCCCCGGCTGTCAGAGATCATGGGGAACTTCAGCGGTAGTTGTCTACGCGTAGAGCTCTACACGCTTCCCGGACTAGGCACCGGGGACTCAGAAGCATCGCTGCAGGGGATCTGGAGCTTAGTCTCATAGTCAGACCTAGTTGAGGTCTGATTATAAGACGACCCCGATTGGAAAAAAAAACACTCGTCTTATAATTGAGCAAATACGGTATATACTGTGTATATGCAATAATTTGAAAATGTTGCCACCTAGTGGTTCATTACTACATTATCTCGCATTTGACGTGGTGGTTAATGTTTAGCATAGATCTGACAGATTGCTCACAATGGTACATTATCAGACTATAGGCACAAGTTTTGTTTAGTTTTTTTTTTCTGTGTCTCCCTCTTTGGGTTTTTCTCATTTGGAGACATAATCTGGTACAAAATACTCTCCACACCTGCCTGATTTTAAGGCCATTCACCAGCAATTCCAGAAACACTCAGGCACTTCTCCACGTTGTTCAGAACTGCAGCTGCACCCAGTACATCCTTCTTCTCTAGTACCTGCAACCCAGGGCCGACGCCACCTATAGGCAAAGTAGGCGCCTCATGATATGCCTTTTAACCCCCTATATGCCACTATGTCCCATGATATGCCCCTGGTATATAGGGGTATAATGCATATCATGGGGCACAGTGGCATATAGGAGGGTATAAGGCATATCATGGGGAAGATTGGCAAGCCTGGGGGGCAGATGTTCATAACGGGGGGGGGCAGGTTGGCAAATAAAAGGAAATAAAAACAAAAAAAATATTTTTCTCAATCATAGCTTTTCTTAAATATGAAAAAACAGTTTACATGAATTAAAAAAAAACAAAAGTTTCTTACAAGAATATCGTGAAGAATAATGTGATCACTGTTTTCTCCCACTGAATAAAATGGAACCTTTTCAATCAAAAATTTTTTGCAGTAGCAAATGTTTTGATTCCATTATGTCTAATGTATTTAATTTATTAGGGCATTTTAACACTTTTGCTTTCTGGCATTTTAATACAAATAATGTGATAAAAAGAATGTTATTTGTATGGCAAATAGTGTGACTCGAGTATGTATAAAGGGTGCGTGTGGGTACAAGGGCTCAACCGTGAGATAAACTATATGGGACTGGTATCCAAATATTTCCAGGGCTGCTTTTTAGTCCCAGTCCGGTCCTGGGCGCCGGCAGCCGTGGTCACTTGATGGGAGGCAGGCAGCCGCTGGCTGCGGTCATTCAGTAAGCGCGGCTGCGGCTCGCGGTCACTATGGGGAGGAGTGGGAGCAACTTAACAAGCATTAAAAGAGGTGGGGTATAAGTGGGTGTGACAAAAAGGGTGGGGGTGGAGCCAGGGGGTGGCAAAAATCCTTGCACCAGCCCTGCTGCAACCTATACTGTCCTCTCCCACATTAAACTAACAGCCGAACCTTCTCATACCGCTGCTTGTGACCACGTAACCAAAAACCCATCAGCTCCCAGAACACACAATGCCATAGCACTTGGACATATGAATAGATTAGTTGAATTTGTTGGAACTCATTTACTTCACTTGGAGGCTGGTCCCGGCTACCACAATTCTCTTAGGATGACGTAAATTTGTCCTCACATCTAAACCTCTGACCCTCTAGTTTTAGATTATGACATCTTGTTCTATAATCAAGAAGTAGTAAGTTAATGTTTTGAATAAGCAAAACAGAAAACTAAAGTTCCAGATTTGTCCAATGTCGGCAACACAGAGGTTGTTTTTCTGTCAAACATCTTTCAAATGTGCCGTTGCCTATAGATGTCATCCCCTTTGACAAGCAGTAGAAAGTATCATAGAATTGATTATATGCAACAACAATGCATTTTAAACAATTTTTATTTAGTATGTCAGTATGGCATCAACATTTAAAAAGGTTGCATCACAGATCGTGTTCAACAAGTAAGCTTAAAAACAATGTGCATTTTCTTATTACAGAATAGAATCATTGCTTATATACAAAGCATGGTATAGGAAAGTAAAATTAGTTTTACAGTAATAATAAAAAATACAAACCCTGAGCCACAAATGTTGTTTTAGTCTTGTCTGCTCCCCCCCTGCCCCCCCCATTATCTACCCTTCCGTCCCCCCCTGCCCCCCCCATTATCTACCCTTCCGTCCCCCCCTGCCCCCCCCATTATCTACCCTTCTTCTTCCTCCGTCCCTGCCCCCCCATTGTCTACCCTTACCCCCCCCCATTGTCTACCCTTACCCCCCCCTTGTACTTACCTTTCAGCAGTCCTGTGGCGAGTCTCCCTGTTCGGTCTCGGTGCCGGCTTGTAATGCTGAGCGCCGGAAATGAGCTAATCTTCCGGCACTCAGCATTACAAGCCGCCACCGAGACCGAACAGGGAGACTCCGCGCAGAGGAGAGAGGGGTCCCTTTCTCTCTTTCGCTTTAAAAAAAAAAAAAGGGCTTGGGGCGGCAAAGTGCCGCTCCTTCAAAAGTGCCTCCTGGATCGGTTGCCCCACCCGGCTCCGTTGTCGGGCCGGCCCTGCCAGTACCCTTGTCAAAATTGTGGCCTGATGTAATGAAAGCACAGAGCATTTAAAAAAAAAATAAATAAAAATACCGTATTGGCCCGTATATAGGCTACCCCCCCACACTTTAGGTCTTTAAAGTGGGGGTGCGGCCTATATTCGGGGTTTAGCGCAGGGATGAGCTGCAGGGACCTGGATCCTCCTCTCCAGCAGCCGTGGACATCTGCGGGATGTGCGTAGACAGCCTCCGCTGCTTGAAACTTCCCCAGGGCCTTCTATGGTGGAGCACTGGCGTGACATAACCTTCCGGTGCCCCATCATAGAAGCCCCGGCAGCTGAGGTTGTCTATGCGCATCGCTGAGACATTCACATAGCACAGACGTCCACCGGCCGGCCCCGCTAGACACCAGGGAGTCTGGGGGTGCATTGGTAAATTGGGGGGGGGGTGGCACTTCTAGGAAGCAGAGTGGCACTTCTAGGGAGCATAAAGCATATCTGGGGGTCAGGTGGGCATAAAGCATATCTGGGGTGTCAGAGTGGCATTTCCAGGGGGCATAAAGAATATCAGGGGTTATAAAGCATATCTGGGGTCAGAGTGGCATATCTATAAGTAAAATGTGCATTATGAATTAAGGGGGGGGGGCTTAAAATGGCTATTGGTTTTCTGTTTTTATATAACATATGCTGACAAACTGTATAATAGATACCAAAAATGTTAAAATACATGTATTCCTGTTCATTAGATAAGATACTCTTTTACCATTCCACTGTGTATTTTTTCTTTAAAATAGCACCAAACTTTAAGGGCACGGCCTATATTCGAGCCAATACAGTACATTTTACAAATCTTAAAAAAAACAAAACAAAAACACCAGGGATATTAAGTGTGACAATATTTCTGATTACACTTTATTGTAGCAAATAATGGGTATAGTTGATTTTGTTAAATAAGGCAATACATCATATCACAAACTAAAACAGAGTGCCCAATATTTGTGGTGGGTTTTAAACCCCTCCTTCATGGTAGGGAGATACCAATTTACAATTGTGAACTACTGTGCTTGAGAATCGTGGGCATTTACAAGATACCCTTATGCAGAAAATGGAAAACAAATATTTTTTATCAAACATACATTTACTTTTGGCACACATCCATGCCTTCCAGTGTTTCAGGTGCCCAAAGCAGGACACTTTTCTTGTCAGAAATTAGACGCAGGGGCTGCGGTGAAAGCAGTGCTGGACCATCTACCTACCTTACATATCAAGCCATCTTAAGGCATATTGTAGCACAATACTGGGATATGACACCATATTGTATCTCTCTGCTTAAATTGCAAAGTGGCAATGTGAGAGCTGCAACTTTCAGTCTGTTGCTCCCACACTGTACAAGCAGCCTAGGTTTAATCACAGGGTCACGTGTCAAAATGGAACATGACCCCGCTGCATTTCTGTTTAGAAAGGGGCTTTTCTAAAAAAAAAAAAAAAAAAAAAAAAAAAAAAAAAGGTTTTTGAAAAACAAGTGGTCACCTGGGCCCCTTCGCAGTTGCGACTGCTGCAACCCCTGTAGTTACATCACTGAACATAAGACAAAACCATAAAGCAAACATCTCCAATTTAAAGTACACTACACAAGAGAATATATTCCAAATGTGTATGAAACAGCAGGACAATCTACGTTCAGGAGACAATTCGGTTTTTCCCTCTTAATTTATGGATACAATCATTTTCAGGAAAATTTCCTAGTTCCTTCATTTTCACCACCAGAGTCTACACTTCTGATTTCTTAAATTTAAATATACTGAAGGGCCCTTAAGGTGCAAACCTAGTATGATGATGATTAAACAATTACTACTCTGGGTCCAAGTTCCTTAAAGAATAAATGTTTCATGGGTATGTACACCAATCAAGGGGCACTGTACCCTAAAACATTATGGTGTGTACACCTCTCTATACTTGTTAACAAGGCAAATAGGTAACTGTTGGGTAGTTAATTCCACCAAAAAAAAATATGAAACTATTCAAGCTAAATTTGCTAGTGATAATAATAAAGGATTCTAGGCTTTAGCAGCAAGAGGAAAGGATTTTTCTCCTAACCTGCAGCACTTAATCTAGACTGTTGGTGGTGCAACAAATGTACAAAATAAGATTGGCATGACTATAATACCACAATATGAATAGCTTGGTGGGGAGAGATAATCAGTAGCTGGACACTATTCCAAACATTTTTAGAGCTTCTTGTAAGTATTTGAAAACGCTAAAACAAGGCACTTTGAACCTACAGGTGATGTAATAAAAAGACAAGCTAATCCTACAATTATTTAAAAGAACAATTATTTCCAATGTGTTTTAATACAATCAAATTAAGCCATTCCCCGGCCTCCTTGCACTCTGCATGGCCCTTTAAGGTTGATGGCAGCTTGTGCATGCTCAGTTCATACGGTAGTGCTACGTGCCAGGGCTCCGGCAGCAGTGCCCGGTGGTCTTCTGAGTGGACGCTATTTACATCTCTACCTGAAAAAAGAGAATCCCTGACCTGTAGGTGCTAAGGCCTTCCTTTCGCTAATATCACTGTAGGTGGTGTCATGAGTTTTCCTTCCCTACAGCACACATAATATTGTTTGATGGAGACTTCCACAAGCCAGCCACAAGGGGAAATATACATGTGTACCGACCACGTCCATCCTTTACATAGACAAGGAGAGGGTAATGTCAAGCACCTTGTTCATTTTGTCCTGGAGCCTTTAGCACGTAATGTCCGAGTACACAAAATGCAAGTAACTAGAGCAGCAACTGCGTGAACGCAATTTCAGAGGAATCCTTCCGAGATGATCAAAAAATGCCAGTTTCAAGATGGCTTACAGTAAAATTCTTTTTTTTTTTTTTTTAAATAAAATGTTTAAAATAATTGTGATTTACTTCAGTAACAAGCAATAACTAAAGCAAGCTCCAGAGCAGTGTTTTTGTGGTTTAATGTCAATCCAGTCAGCCAGTATTCACAACCAAGCTTGCTGTGAAGACTTTATGAAGACTTGTGTTAAGGAGTTAGCTGGACACTTTTCTTCATTTAGCACGCTGCTCCATTAGAAGGCAGACCTTGGAGATTCGTGCGTGGAAAGATTTTTTTATGTCAATGTTGTCATATGATAAAGCTGAGATTCACAGGTGAGGAGAGGTACCAAAATGCACATGAGAGCCACACAAGACCCTATAACCTCCTACTGGGTCTCTCTGGCTTTTCCAAGTACTAAAGGAATGTTGAAAGTTTGCAGTATATTGGACGACAGTTACCTTGGTAGATTTTAGAAAGCTTTTAAGTGTACAGAGGGACAAAAAAAAAATTATGAATCAAATGAATAAATATCTTCAGTTCTGTTGCAACTAAGCTTCGCATGACTTATAATGAGCATTGAAGGGGTCAGGCCTTGTTTTCCTAAAAGAAAGGTAGAAGATCAAAGTAGAGCATATTAATAAACGCATATGAGGTTATCGACCTAAGGTACTAAAAGCAAGAAAAAAGTGTAACATGTCAAAAAATTTGTCCTGAACATAATCTTTAGTAGTAGAAATGCAAAGTGGACTCCGCTTCACTTTTGCTTGTAAAAAAAAAAAAAAAAAAATTCTAAAAAAGAATGCATATTAAAGTGCTCTAAGTACTTAAATATGCATATAACTGACCTACAAGTTGCAGCAACAGCAGCTGCCACCACTGATTAGAAGGGGGGGGGGAAAAATCACTGCAATTAAAATCAATGTTTATTTTTTATTTACGCCTTTGCGTTCGCCGAGCCACTGCTAAAGCTGATTGGCAGTAAGCTACATCACGCGCAGGGAGGTGTGTTTGACCAAACACATCTCCTGCACTGCAAATAGCTGGGGGCTGGAGGAAGAATGCAGAATTCCCCCATGCATTTGCCAAAATTTAAGAAGGCCCCGCAGCTATCATAGCGTTTCACAGTAGCGCTACTCCAGCCATCATATGCACTTTCATAATTAATGCCAGGATTCGGCCAGACAGGGACTACCATCACTGAATAGTTTTTATCTGCTAAAATAAATATAATTAGGTTGGTCGTCTGTATTTTGGACATAATGCCCTTTACTCTGGAAATATCATTTACATATTAAAATCATATAAAAATATATAATTGAAAGCAAGTTAATGTCTACTACTTTTTCTCCTATGATAGGTAAGCATGCAACAATCAAATAAGTTTAAAATTACAATACACAGAAGGATACAGAAATATTGTGAGACAGGAATCGTTTCATACAAATACACATACATAAAGCCGAGCACATATTAGACGCTGGTAACATGCCTTAGTTTCACAGTATTGTACAAAACTTTGTTAAAGCAAGAAAGAACAACATAAAAAAGCAGCATTATTTTACATTGATAAAGGGCAAGTGTATCCTTAGTCTGAGGTTACTCTGTCCATCATAAAACCTTCGAGAGCCAAAGGAATAAATGCTGCGCTGAATTATTCACGCCACTTGGCCGCAAAGAGTTCGGGCTCTGAGAGGCAGAGATATAACATTGGTAATCCACGGTCCATGCATGTCAGGTACAGCTAATAATAACTAATTTATTGAAACTTTCTAAAGCTTGAACATCCGTTTCAGTATCAACGATCTCTAGATATTCGGTTTACCTAAAGGAAGCTGCGATTTGTGTCTCATCGTTGCCGAGCCAGCCGACTAGAACCACTCAACAACTTAATATGGAAGAATGTGCTTAACTATATAGCAACCACTTACTTGCACAGATACAAGCATGGATCTTTCTGTAAGTCCATTATGGAGATAACTTGCTGTCCTATGATCTTCTTTACATACATAATTATATAAACAAGCACCAAGTAAGATTGGAGAAATAGTGCATTTTCAGACTCATGGAAACAAAATAAAAAGCATCAGAATATCTGAAAGCAAGTATTCTTCTGTTAACAGTGTCATATGCTTTACACCATTTAAAGAAATGTTATTTTGGGATCTTAACTACGATTATTTAATGTTTAGGAGGATAAATGCTTGTATGTTATAGCTTATATCACTATATATATACTGTATGTTTAGAGAACCGTTGAAAAAAAGTAATTTCCCTTCCTGAGTGTTGCTTTTGTAGGCGTTCTACGTATATTTTTACTTTCGGTTTCCGTTCTAGATTATTTCCCTGATAATATTTTTAAACTTGGTTTAGTAATTATTAAAAACGCTACATAGCTTTAAGTATCTGATGTACCATTTTACTGGTAAATGTTTCCCAAAGGCAAAAAACTGTAAATTGAATTTAGAATTATAAACTAGTTTTTAAAATTTGACTATAAACTTTAAACAATGTAAGAAAAATTGTGGGTAACAACTAATATTTAAATACAAAACCCTTTTGCACATGGAAGTTAGTATGCAACACAGAAAAAAAAAAAACGCACAGTGTTACTGTCAGAAACGAACAGATGACTGAGAGGGACCTAAGAGGGACGCAACGCTGAGAAAAGGATTAACTGGCACAGTAACCGGGATGGATATACCTTCATTCACAGTGTTTGTTCTAGAGTATTCTCATACTCTGGTGATTTGCAATCTTGGTGATGAGCATAATATACACTAGATAAAAGAGGAAACAGAACTACCATTGCAGAAGAAAACACCACCACCATAAAAAATTAGATTTGTGCGTGTGTGTATAATGGCTGGGAATACAATATACACAGACTTCATTCACATTTATGTTTAAGGAGATGCCATCTACAACTTATAGATTTAATTCTAATATTTATATCACAAAACGGGGATTGAATATTCAAATATCAAGCCAGGAGTCCTAATAATGAAATCACTATTTGTTTAATCAGCCAGATGGATGTAAGGAAGTATTTTAGGGAAATAATTTCAATGGCTGGACAGTTTAATATATATGATATGCTTGTACGTTGGCCTATATAAATTATATATATATATATATATATATATATATATATATATATAAATAAATATAGTAAATGGTGTCACATTATTAAATACAATCTCCTTAAATACAAAAGGTAATCAATATAGTTTAAAAAAGGTGAGCAACCTGCATAATTAAGAAACACGATAGAGGATGCGCAAGAAAAAAAAGTAGTTGTAGTTTAGTAGATTATGGAAACCAGGCCATACTTCATGCTAAAACCATTTGTTCATCCTAGAATACGTCATATCATAGACTGGGAAAAGACTAAAGCTAAAGATTCTGGGAATGGACCATTTGCAATCAATCAATTATTTCAAAATAAGGTCCAATGGGGAAGCACTATTCATGATCTGAATAGTAAATGAACATTGTTTTCTTAGGGACCACAGTGTCCCACAGACTTTGCGTGACTGCTTTACACAGCATATACGTTTCAGAAACTGTTTATTATGTATAAAAGTGAGAAACTGTTTTATTTATGTTTCTAAGGCAGGGAATATGGCATTGTCTCCAGACAAATTAAAAAAGGTCATTAAGAATTTGCCAACAGTGCATGCTTTCAGGATATCTTCAAATGTGCACTGTGGATTTAAGTTCTTCAGATCTGCTGAGGCCCCTCCGAGTCAAGAAGATCAGCAATATGGAATACCACACCAAGAAATGGCATAGGTTTAAAGGGTATATGGGGAGAGCAATGTGAATGTACAGACGGTAGAACGGTTTGCATTGCCCATCACTGGCAGTCAGATGGGCCGCTGCAAGATGGTCGCCTTCCACGTACCTTCATCGCTGCTTGTGCTACAGATCCTGTCATTTAGTATGCTGCAAAAGCGCAAGAGGGCAGCAGGCGGCCACATAGGCTTCATTTTTTCTTCCACTGGCCTAAACGCCCAAGGGGCAATTTACACCCCCAGTCCTTGCATCTGGTCTGAATGTTGCTGTATTCTGGTACATATATAGATCAAGCAAAGCCCCTGTGAGAGCACACATGGAGCGCTCACTGGGACTTGTGTTTCTGCGAGAGAAAACTGAAAGCCTGCACTGTTGGCAATACTAAACCATTGATAAAGTCAGTTCAATGTGAAATAGAATTAAGCCATGCAGCGGATCACAATGCAATAAAATGCCTTTGGTAGTAAGCTGTGACATATGTTAGAAGAAGGCATGATCATTTTTCTCCAAAAACTAACTCAAATTTACTGCCAGAGCCCAAGCCAAATTCTTCTTCCAACAAATGGCGATTTAGGAATATTATATAAACTTGCATTTCATTGAAAATGGTGAACAGAACAATAATGGAAGATATATAGAGCTAGCCTGTACATGTGACCGTTTCATGAACATATAGCCCATAACGGTAAAAAAATACAGACACAGGGCCTCTATAGGGGGGTGCGCAAGTCAGGTCACCATGGTGACTAGGATTGGCCCCTGGGTGCCACCTCCTGGAAACTTAGTGTCTCCATACAAAGTTACTTTTCCATTCTACGTGCCGACGCTTGATTCAATATCAAGTGACTCCACAGGCGTAGAGAAGCACCTCCTGCGTTTTGTGACTGGCTCCTTCATATGCAGGCAATTTCTCAGGCCCTGGAGAGATCTTGCAGAAATTAGGCATAAACATTTTTTTTAATAATTAAATATAGCATAGCAGCGCAGGAAAAGGTTAAACAGAATGCACGGTGAGGACTCTAAAAACAATTAATAAGTAGAAAAGTATAAATTCGGAATGTAAAGTAGACTCACCCGCTGCGTTTCTTATACCACACAAATACTCCAATGCCAACGACCACAATAATCACAGAAACTGTTATTACTTAAAAGAGAAACGAGAATCACAAGTATTTTTAGTTTCAGAAATTATTTTACTTGATGTAGACAGATAAGTATCAAAATTGACGACTTGCTGATTTCATTTGACTTAGAATATATTCATAGTCAAAAAGTCTTATTATGGAGAAGCCTTTTTCCACAGCTGTTTTGAAAAATAGTGATGGGCTTACGGGGCAGTAACATACAAAAGTCTCTCAAAAAACCCTATGTTCGGAAAAACCTCTGATTAACTCCATTAGCTCCAAATGCCAATCCCACCAGCCATGTTTATGTCTGCTATTCACCCACTACAAGCACAGATATTACTAACAATGACGACAAACGTGGTTAATTGGTGCATATCAGGCTAGAATAAGATCAACCCCACGAGATTGGATTGAATTCTTCTGGTCAGGTGGTCAATACAATTTACAAAATATATTACATATAAATTTTAAGCGACAATAATGCGACCGTAATGTATACTTACGTATAATGATCCAGAATTTGTAAGGTGTTTCTAAAAATAAAAAAGAAGCATTTAAAGGGAGAATGTTGCTTTCATAAATTGTAACATTGCATTCATCAGAATTACCCATCCTTTTTATTAATCAGTTTAATGTGTTTGTTTTTCATGGGCAGCATATTTTTAAAAAAATGTAGCTTCTCTGGTTTGTCATCTGCTGTTGATTTTTTTTTTTGTTTAAATCTACTGAGATGCACTGCAGATGCGTGCTGATGATGTCAGGGTATATGTCAACCAATTAGCTGATACCAGGTGATAAAGAAGACATATACAGTAAATAAAGACATATAGTTAAGATACCTTCTACCGACCTAGGTAAAAGATTGTTGGCAACCAAATCATTGCGTGCAACTGAGAAAGTAGCTAGTACCTTCTCAACTCAAAGCCAAGGCTTTTTTTTTCTTTTCCTGGCACCTCAATACTATTTCTGCACTTAGAAAGGTGACAATGGGGGATTACTATTAAGTGTCAGTCAAAATTGGCGGAAATGTGACAGTTTGTGTTTCTGCAAGTATATAAAAATAAAAAACCAAAGCAACTTTTGCACCAGCTTTTAGAATGTGTGTGTGTATATTTTATACAAGTAAAAAAAATACCAATACCAATAATAACAGCAATACATTCAGTGCTGTAAAATAATATTTGCCCCTCTCAGATTTCTTCTATTTTTGTATATTTATCATACATATGTTTCAGACCAAACTAATTTTAATATTAGACAAAAATAACCAGAGTAAACACAAAATGGGGTTCATGTATAGAAGGGGGGGGAGCTATCCAACCCTACCTGGCCCTAAGGGAAACATTGTCTCCTTACTAAATCAACTAATTCACCACATTTAACTAATTTGGCCCAATTTTACAAGAGGCAGCAGACATGATTACTGCCAGTCCTGTTGAATCAAAGCATTCGTTAAACAGAACCCGTCTTACAAAGTGAAGTAGTAAAATAAATCTCAAAAAAGCAAAAAACTGCAATCTAAAGGAACTCAAGAATATATGAGAAACAAAGTCATTGACATCTATCAGTCTGGAAAGTGGTACAAAGCCATTTCTAAGAGCGCATAGACGACTTATCCGGGAGTTTACAAAAGAACCCAGACTAACACGTTAAGAACTGCAGGCTTCACGCTTAAGGTCCGTGTTCACAAACGGGCGAGTTGCAAGATGAAAACCTCTGACCAAAAAGAACACAAAAGCCCCTCTTACATCTTGATGACCTCCGAGACTTTTGGGATAAGGTTCTGTGGACTGGTGAAACATAAGTGGAACATTTTGGAAGACATGGGTCCCATTACATCTGGTGTAAAAGTAACACAGCATTCCATAATAAGGTTACTTTTTCAAATGGGTGATGCAGGTATTGCATTTTCTGTCTACTCACGTTGTCTTATACTAAAATTAATTGGATGATCTGAAACATATACTTGTGATAAACAAAAATAGAAATGGGAAGGGGCAAATACTTTTTCACAGGTGTTTTCTTTCACAGGTCAGGAATACTTACTCTCACAAGTGGGGAGTTGAGATTCCCACTGGCCATCAATGCTACATTTAAAAGGATTTGGTAAATTCAAGACATAGTTGTCGGCACACTGAAACATCACGTGAAACTTGTATGATGGATCACCAAGAACTACAGGGGGCATCAATAAATTTGCATCATCTGGGAGGGGGCATGTAAAAGCTGCAGGGAAAAAAAACAAACAGAAAATAAACAGTTAATATTAAATATAACCACAGTCTGAAAAACAGTGACTGCCATAGTTAACACTTCGCTGCAGGAGCGTGCATACATCCCAGATTAACTACTGTGTGATAAACTGGCAAGGAGGGAATGGTGAGAACAGGGGAATTTAAAGTTTCTCAATCTTCAAAAACAAAGCAAAACACTATACATAAAACAAAATAATAATAATATTATATAAAGTGATTAAACAATTGATATGTTTACATGAAAGCCCCAGGTTATATATTGCATCGGGGATTCTACAGACCCCCCCCCAATACACATTTGATTCTTGCCCAACACCCCAGCTTTTTTCACCGCAGTTGGCTGAACATATCCCTGCCACGTCATATACTTGCCGCCAACCAGCTCTAGCACTGGCTCAGGAAGAATTGCAGAATGGGGTCTAAAAAAGGACCCACTTGTGCCCCTCATAATATCAATAGGAGTATTGCTATTTCCTGCTTCGAGCAACCAATCAATTCTGATAATCGGCACAAGGAAAGAAAGGTGCTGCAGTTTTTTTTCTTTTCCATTTTTAAAGTAGTACAGATATAACTAGGGAAATGCAACCACATCTTTAAAATATTCCTTTAGACCCCTTTAAAGTTCACTTGGATAGGAAATATGGGTTTCAATAGCGGTTTTTCTTAGTCACATTATATGTTCCCATCTTCTGATATTCTGATACAAATCTGTTTCTTGTGCAACACAACATTGTAAATTAATATTTTAGTCAACATCAAAATATCTAATTACCGTATTTATCGGCGTATAACACGCACTTTTTTAACTAAAATATGAAGCTGAAACCCTACCTGCGTGTTATACGCCGATAAATCCTAGAGCCAGTGGCGGAACTACCGGGGTCGCAACTGCGACCGGGCCCTGGAGTTCTGCCAGTCAGGGGGGGCCCAAGGGGTGCCGAGCGGTTGCTGAAGACGACCGCTCGGCAACTCTCGGGCCCCCCTGACTGACAGAAATCCAGGACTCCTCTGCTGGCGGCCGCCGCCTGCCTCAGCCGCCTGCCTCAGCCGCCGCCGCCTGCCTCAGCCTCAGCAGCAGCAGCCGCCGCCGCCTGCCTCAGCCGCCGCCTGCCTCAGCGCTTTAACTCCTGTGTTGGAAGCGTGAGGCGTTTGTCTCGGGTGCCGGCGCTCAGCAGTGAAGCGCCGGCACCCGAGACAAACGCCTCACGCTTCCAACACAGGAGTTGAAGGTAAGTGACCGGGGTGGGGTTAGGGAGAGAGAGGGGAGATCCTGAGAAGGGGGGTTAGGGTGTGTGTGTCTGAGTGTGAGTGTGTCTTACTGTGTGTGTGTCTTACTGTGTGTGTGTGTGTGTGTGTGTGTGTGTGTGTGTGTGGTTTCCCAGATAGCAGTGATTCTGATGAAGTTTTATACGTGCGTGTTATACACCAGTGCGTGTTATACGCCGATAAATACGGTACTGTTTTTGTTTTACCTGCAAATGCACAGAGGCATTGATCAAAAATGTATTTTACAGACTTGCCCTATTTCCTCTCCTTCCAGCCATTTGCATTGCAGGAGGTGCACTCCTGCAACAAGAGATGCGTTCTCCCAAATGCATGAGTTCAAGGGGGGCCTAAGAAGTCACCCCCCCAACCAGTTCCATCCCCGTATGCATGTACAGAAAGCGCTCCCTCTGACCACAGTAGGAGCTCTTTCTGACCAGCATTTTCATTGGGTATGCACTTTTTATCTAACAAATGTATTAAAAAGGTAAAGAATACATATAATGTACTTACAAAGTTATTTAATAAGCATTTTTTAAATTAATTATGCTGTATGTATTGCCCTTTCTTATACGAACAATAAATAATTATGATACACACCTTTACACTTTGGGGGATTACGACTCCAGGTTCCATCATTTACGCACTGCACAGTCTTTTCTCCAAACAGTATGTGTCCGGGGTTGCATGCGTACTCCACTGTGTTATGGTATTCATATGTATGTTTTTGTGGTACATACGATCCATCGGTGATATTAGGAGGTGATGTACAAGTTATTGCTGAAGGGAAAAAAAAAAAAGATACGGACCTTGTGACAATAATTTACAGAAAATTTTACTAGCAACTCATTGGTGTTAGCTGTTGAAAGAAAACAATCATTTCGTAAAGATGTTCCTTTTTTTGGCTAACTGGTGTATTACACAAAAACGTTGAGATTATTAGGATTATTCTCTTGTGCTACTTGTGAGGGCCTGTCCCAATACACAGTTTGATTTTGCTCAATTACTAGATTTAGTGTTGTAAATGTTTTTTTTGTTTTGCTTGTTTCGAGGAAAAGATTATCTGGGGGATTTAGGGATTAAAAAAAAAAAGTATATCCCACCACTTTAGTTTTGGTCCTATGAAAGGGTATCTGTTCCTCACATAGCCAATTATCTTTCTATAACTTGTCACATTCTAAAATGGTGAATGATTTGCAGGGTTAAAAATTATAAGAAAAGATTAAAATATCTCAAGCTTGGAAAAAGCCTGGCTCGCAGCAGAGACCAAGGACTGATTAAGGTCTTACTCTTTACATCAGGAAAGAAAGCGAGAGTAGATGGGCTGAATTATTCTTATCTATGTTTCGATATTTTCCGAATACATGCACAGCAGAATGTAATTTACGGAATTTAGCAGAACACGGTTTCAAAGTCATTGACGACCATACCCAGTGCAAATCGGAAACAAAAAGGTTATGTGAAAAATATATCTGAAAAATACCGGTAGAATGTTTTCATAAAATGTTTAACCCCTTTGACAACAACGTCATGAAAATCCATCCGCTTAACGACAATTGACATGCCTGACATGACATGGGGTTAAACAAGCCAAGAAAACAATCAGAGAAAAGCAGTGGTGGGCATGATGTGACTAAATCTCCTCCAATTTTGTTATCTTAGAAAGGTGTTTTAAAGTAGCCTTATAAAACTAAAGTTCTGAGAGTTTATAACCTATTTGATATGAGTGCGGTGATCTATTACAGATTGTGTATGTGTGTGTGTATATATATATATATATATATATATATATATATATCATTTCAATTATTTATAAATTACATATTTAATAATTGATTTTGGTACAAACCTCTGCACTCAGGAAAGTTAGATGTCCACACTCCATTAATTGTGCACTGGGCAGACTCCACTCCAGAACGTTTGAAGCCATGGTTGCACGTGAACGTCACAGTGTCCTGATACTCGTATTTGTCCTTTTGTGGCATGTATGATCCACCAGCAATTACACCAATGTTTGGGCAGGTAATTGCTAAATAAAGATATGTATATTTATAGATACAGATATGTACAGTATACATATACATACAAACACTTTTATATGGTGATATAGTCCCAACTACTGTTTTTTTAGGGGGCCTGTAAAAATAATTCAGGCTTACCTGAACACGATGAGCTAGGGTCAGACCAAGAGCGTTGACCCATACAGGTCCTAGTAATTCCAGACTCCGCAGTAAATCCAGGCAGGCATGAGTATTCTATTGTTGCATCTTTACGGAAGATGTTCTGAGCCGCATAATCTGGTTTAAGCGACCCACTCTTAACATCAGGAGGTGAACTGCAGCCATCTGAGGAAGAATAGCATGGAGTACTTGCTTACTGCTGTATACAAGGTGATAATCAAGAAGCTGGAAGTGTCTGTGCCAGTATATGCAACGTTAGGAAATATTCCCAATATTCAAAATTACATGAGGCTGTAAATAATACAATACAAAACCTGCACTGTCTTTCTACCTTGGAATCGTATGCACGGGTGATGAGTTCCGAGGACAGCCCTACAGAACACCAAGCCCTTTTCTCCTCTCTTTGAAAAGGTACGTCAGGGAAGAGAGCAAAGGGCACTTTACACAAACAAACATTTTCGATGAGATCCTGTGAAGTATAGGTGTGTGTGTGAATGAATGACTTTCAGGGAAATGGTGTTGGCTCTAGGAAATAGCCCTCCAGATATGTCAGGGGCCACTTTGTTAGGTAATTTGGAGCACATTGGATACCAATAGTTGGAAGAATAAAGCTGTGTGGTTTCATTATTGACACCTATAGGCCAGATGGAAGTAATCTGCCAACTTCTTTGAATGACCAACATACACTGACCGTTTTTTGTTTTTCTTTTAATCACCAATAAATTTTTTTAGATCATGTTATGTTATGCCCTGTCTGCGGAGGCATACATTAAATAACCCGAACCATTGAAGGTAAGACACAGACAAGATTCAGTTAATACAAATGACAATATAGGATTTCTGTATTTTAAATGCTATTAAATGCTAATCTGTATCTCAATGTTAGCTTATTGGTAACAGTTTATCTGGTGGCTGGCTTTACAAGTCATGGCTTTGCAAGGCCCCGTAAAACAAAACAAGAAAAATTAAAGATCGTACATTTGAGCATATAAATACTTACTCAGGCACTCGGGTAATGGAGGCTCCCATTGACTGTGAATATTGCATACGACAGAGTCAGATCCATTCATAAGCAAATTCTCAACACACTCAAATCTCACAGCAGAATTCAGTGTGTATGGTCCTACGAATCCAGACAACCTTATCGAGCTAGGGACCAAAGGATCCTGGCAACTTACCACTACGGGAAAAACAGAATATACAAAACTGCTCACAAAAAAGAAGGCACACTACATTCTTAAAAAGAAAAAGATGAAAAGGTTGCTAAACAGTTTTGGAAACCCTATAAAATGTCAAATACCATTTACAACTGCAACATGTATACCGTAGGAGAGACTATATACAGGTAGTCGGAGCGCAACTGTTGCTTCTCCCTTATACTCAATTGTGCAGTTCACTACTGTAGAACTCCTAGATCATAATTTATATGTTAGTATGCTATGGCACTTTTGCAACTCGCTGTCCCATGTATTAGACTGTGGACCTTGACTGAAGAACGTGTGTGCAGACTTCTCAATTAGGTAACCGCTAAGCTATTATATGCATCGATCACAAATGATTGCTGAACTAAAACCTGTGAGATCCTTTGCCCTGTTTAAACACAAATGAAGACCTACAGCTGGAAAGCTGTTAGAAACAAACCAAGGCCGGGGCTGCTGATAGAACAATAGTGCTATATGGGTCACTTAGCACAACTGGCCTTTTAAATGTAAACTTAAATTAGCAAACACAACGTGCCATTGGAACTCAGGAGTCATGGTTGCTGATAAAAGACCTCTGTACACCATAAAGATATTCCATGAAAAATCAGCCGTTTTAAGCTACAATAGTCATTTCCAACATTGACGATCCCTACACTGTATTTCTCATCCATTTGATGTTATTTTAATGGACAAAATGTACTGTTCTTTCAAGAAGAACAAGAACATTTCTAAGTGACCCCAAAGATTTAAACTGTAGTATATGCAGGTCTCTCTTTTTAATTGCGGTCATCAACAGTACAAATCTGCTTCCTAATATGTATTCGTGGTACAATCGCTTACAACACAAGTATCCGTTGCAATAAGCACAGCCCAAAAATTTTAGCCAATGTAATCATGCTTAGGGTTTCATTCTTAGGGGTCTATACCCCTGATTCAGACTGCACAGCAAAGATTGGCCAACAAAATCACTGGCCTTTATAAATCAAACCCAATAAAATAATAAACTGAACAAAAACATAATTTTCATTACCAGAAACCAAACAAACAAAATATTGTTGCTCTAACCTTTGCAGGTAGGCGTAGGAGAACTCCAGGTCCCGTTAGCACTACAGAATATAGAAGATTCACCAAAAAGAGTTAAACCTTTGTTGCATGAAAATGTCACAGCTTCCTGGTACCTGTACTCATCTTTGTATGGATTAAAGCTTCCATTGATAAGTTGTTCAGGGGGCGTACAAATTTGTGCTAGTGGGATAAAAAAAGAAGATATATAAAAATTTGTAAATCAAGCCAAATAAATGTGTAACTAATTTTTTTAAAAAAATCCATACTATTCTGGGGTTATAGAACACATATATGATGCGTGTCTGATCAGCACCACTGGTCACACTTCTTATAACATTATTCAATCATACTACGAAAGTGAGTGGCTTAACTTCTTCTGGACCATTGCTATTTACACTATATGGCCAAAGAAGGTTTTGTATTTGTGCTGTGTTTTTCTTTAACGCTAAATTGCCTCTGAGTGCACCCAAAGTAAGGATATATTTTCTCCAGACAAAATAGTGCTGTTGCTACTATCCATAGTCATACACATAACACAATATTTATTTAACACACATACGAATCTATAATACATTATATATATATATATATATATATATATATATACACACACACACATATACACATATACATATACACACACGGAAAGTTTTCAAATGCCCCTTGTATGTATCCATACAAGTATACACACACAGAGGTTTTTGAGGGAGACCTAAAGAGCAATGGCATGTGGTTATCATCCTAGGCCTTTTTTGCCAGCGAAGTGCCATGCATGTGATTGGCACAGAAAATGGTAAAATTTAACAGACATTTATACATATATACATACACGCATATATACACACACACACACACTTAAGGGTAATATATATTTTTATTATTATTATTATTATTTTTTTTTATTTTTTTTTTAAATCGGTGCTGTCAGGTGTGTACATGGTTTCAAAACACAAGCCATTTTAAAGTCATATGTACTACAGAAATCCATCAACTGCTTTTTTAAACTTACCAATACCCAATGACATTGCCTGCCACCAGTGCTGCTTCTGTCTGCACAGATCTGCTTCTTCCTCCGAGTCCCTGCAGGTCTGTGAGACTTGGGAGGGCTGGGATATGGATTTATCAGTGTTTATATACACACCGATCCCTTACGAAAAATTACTGCAGTTTTTTGGACATGAAAAAACTGCAATACTGCACTTTTACGTCATTATATTGCAAACCTACAGTTGTAATTCAATGTACTGCAGCTTTATTGCATTTGTACTTCCTTACAAAAATAACTGCAGTAAAACTGCAGTACAGTGAAGTACAAATGCAGTAAAACTGCAGTAAATGTGCAGTAAAAGTGCTGTATTGCAGTTTTTTCATGTCCACAAAACTGCGGTATTACTTCAGAAAAAACCTGCAGTAATTTTTCGTAAGGGATAAGCCATAACATTATGACCATCTGCCTAATACTGTGTAGGTCCCCCTTTTGCCACCAAAACAGCCCTGACCCGTCAAGGCATGGATACCACAAGACCTCTGAAGGTATGCTGTGGTATCTGACTTTAGCAGCAGATCCTTTAAGTCAGGGCTTGACAAATTTGTTGTGAATCTAGGCACCAGCTAAAAAAGTTAGGAGCCAGGATTTCTTTTAAACTAACAGTTGGTCAGGAGTGGTCAGTGCTGTTTTTTGTTTTTAATATTTTTTTGATTTTTTTTAACTCTTTCAATGCTGGTGTTCCATTGGAGCACATCATTGACTGATATTTAGTCCCCACAAGCTTGCAGGGACAAATGTTAACCCCTGCAATGCCACGAATGTGTCATACACAATTGTGGCATTGAAGGGGTTAACGCTGCACTGTCGCTCTCATGGAGCGATCAGGCAGCAGGGGAGGGTTGGGGCTGGTCTCCAGAAGAACCCTCACCCCTGTCCCTGAAGCTGCCTCTGGCAGCTGGGACGCAATTGCTGTTCTATAGAGCAGCCATTGCAGGGAGGAGTCTTTCATGACTGCTGTAGGCTTCCATGCCTACAGGAGTCATCAAAGGGCTTATGGAGGCTCGTTTTTGCTGTTGCTGGTCTGCCTGGGCTTCCAGGCAGACCACCAGCAGCAGAGCCCCGTACAAAAACAGGAATTAACCCCTAAAATGTGGCATTGAAGGGGTTAACGCTGCACTTTCGCTCTCATGGAGCGATCAGGCAGCAGGGGGGTGTTGTGTCACAAGTGTGGGGACCCAATCAACACACAACCCCCTTCCCTGAAGCTGTCTGTGGCAGCTGAAAACGCAATTGCTGATTTGCCGGCAATCGCATTTCAGCCTACAGAATCACTCCGTGGGAGTGATCGCGGGCTCGGGGTGGCTGTGCTGGTCTGCCCAGACGCGCGATTACCACGATCGTGGCGATGTGGGGGCATTTTGGGGGGATTTAACAGGCTGACAAACACCTAGGCGCCATGGCGACCTGGGATTTGTTGAGCCCTGCTTTAAGTCCTGTAAGTTGCGAGGTGGGGCCACCAAGGATGCATCCTGGTGCCATATGTTCTCCAGGTAAGCAATGCATACACACCCGGCCATCCATGTCATGTAAAAGAAAATGCGATTCATCAGACCAGGCCACCTTCTTCCATTGCTTGTGAACCAGTTCTTATGCTCACATGCCCATTGTAGGCACTTTCGGCAGTGGACAGGGGTCAGCATGGGCACCTTGACTGGTCTGCAACTATGCGGCCCCATATGCAACAACGTGATGCATTGTGAGTTTTGAAACTTTTCTATCAGAATCAGTATTAACAGATTCAGTAATTTGAGCTACACTAGCTCGTCTGTTAGATTTGACCACACAGGACACCCTTCACCCCCTACATGCATCAATAAGCCTTGGCTGCCCATGGCCCTCTCGCTGGTTCACCGCTATTCCTTCCTTGGACCACTTTTGATACTGACCACTGGAGACACAAGAGCTGTAGTTTTGGAGATGCTTTGACCTAGTCATCGAGCCATCACAATTTGGCCCTCGTCAAAGTCACTCAGATACTTACATCTGCCAATATTTCCTGCTTCTAACACATCAACTTTGATGTTCACTTGCTGCTTAATATATCCCCACCCACTGACAGAGGCCATGATAACAGGATTATCAGTGCTATTCCTTTCACCTGCCAGTGGACATAATGTTATGGCTGATCTGTGTAGAAGGGAAAGCAAAAAAGCAATGACAACCACATTGAGTTGGTGTTGTATTCTGCAAAATTAATGCTCACTGGAGAAGTGATCTTTCTAATAGTTTGTAAATTTGCAAAGCCAATAAGTTTTGGAGAGTAGTAACCTGGGCAAATTTATACTATCGATATTAAATGTTATTTTTTTTTTTACTGCCCCCTACTATAGTAACAATTCAGAATCTGCTGGTGGTCTACAAATAAATGTCTTACCTTCACATTGGGGAGCAATATTACTCCATGATCCATCTGCTTCACAATCTCTATAGTTCCTTCTTGAGATCATCCTATACCTAATGACATAAGGAACAGCAAACATTGGCTTAGCAAATGGCCTAACTGTACTTACTACCTGGCATGTTAAAAAAAATCATACACTGTATATACACCAAGGGGATATGGACTAGCCAAGTACTTTAGGTTCCAAAGCGAGTAAGTAAGCAAGTGTGGCTGGGTATGTCCTTTGTTTTTAGAGTGTGGCATCACTAATGCGATGGATGGAACAGAGGATGATGCGATATATGAAGAAAAAGCAGACGCCACTAACAACAATGAAGATGAGGAAGATAGTGAGATCTATGGGGACTTGCATGGAGATCACAGTGTGATCGGTGCAGGCAGATCCCAGGGAGGAGAGTGAGAAACCATGTTGCAATCCTTTCACACCTAATGTAAAAATTTTACGGCTTTGTAAAGAATAATGTACACCTTGTAGTATGTTCCCTATAAGTGCTGGGAAATTCTATATAAATTAGGTATTCCTGAAATCAGGACACCTGAATTGATAAACTTGTAGGGGATGTTCCATCACTTTACCTAATTTTGTGAGGAAAATATGTAAAAAAAGGGATGATATTGATGTTTTATAATGACCATTTACCACAAGTAAGCACATGTGTGTAAAACTCACCCTTCATTACATCTATAAGTTACTCTAGAGCCAAACAAAAAATCTGTGGCCTCCAGTTCTCCATTATCAATGTCTCCAGGATTACCACAACTCCTTACTGCAAAAGAAAAAAAGTCTGTTATACATCACCATTTGTAGAGAGTTGGTGTGAGTGATTCTTGTATAAGGAATCATAAAAGACAATAGTCAGCCAAAAGGATGCCAAGATTCTTAGCATTGATATCTGCCCACATTGATCAACACATGAAAAAAAAAATGGAAGAGACACCTTCCCAAGTAGGTAT
This sequence comes from Spea bombifrons, assembly GCF_027358695.1. Classification (NCBI taxonomy): domain Eukaryota; kingdom Metazoa; phylum Chordata; class Amphibia; order Anura; family Pelobatidae; genus Spea; species Spea bombifrons. The sequence continues at coordinate 43,970,291 of NC_071088.1, forward strand.
TTTATTAATGCAACAACAACAAAATAATAAAGTTCTTACGCTTGCAGAACTCTGCAGGAGTAGACCATGTAAAGTCGTCCATGCAAGTAACAGAACTTGAGGTGCCAGGAACACGAGTGTAACCAGGTCTACACTTATAAGACACTTTAAGACCACTGCGAAAGATGTTCATAAGGACATATATCTGTTGTAGCTCCCCATATTGAAGTCTAGGTGGGGGCTCACAAGCACCTATAGAAAAAAAAAAAAAACAACATTGATTGAAAGGCTTGTTAGTTTGAAGCGATTAGCTAAATAATCTCCTAATTATGAAAACAGGAAACATACACTGTTTAAAGGGTGCAGCAATACATTTTAGCAAAGGAGAAGGTATGCATATCATTTAATAATATACAAATTAACAGCATTAACAGAAATATAGAATTTATCCCCCACTAGATCATTCCTTGCCCCTCCTTTTGGCCCCACCAAATTTGGAACCCTCATCTAAACATATGGGCACACTAGGCAGTTGCCCAAACGCCCTGTGTTCTGGGGACCCTGTGGTGAAAAAAAAACCCCCAAAAAAACCCATCACACAAGAGACGACTTTAGCCACAATTTAGTGTCACTAATCCTTCCAATAAAAATATGCAGATTGAAAGAGTAAATAACACAAAACCATTACTTTTTTTAAATAAAATAAATAAAAAAAACTGTTCTATTTATTCCTACAGTAAGTAAAGTGCCAGGAACCAGATAACCGAGTACACACACCAGGACAGGCTCTGCCACACCGACACACACACACACCAGGACAGGCTCTGCCACACCGACACCCAAACACACACCAGGACAGGCTCTGCCACACAGACACACACCAGGACAGGCTCTGTCACACAGACCGTACTAAGCCAGCACTATGTGTATTTATGCCCCCAGCCTGTCCATCGCTTTAGTATTGATTTATGTAATGGCCCCAGCCCCCCCTTGTGTATTGATGCCCCCAGCATAGATAAAATGCTGCCTTGCTGTATGAGGAATGTATATCCGACTAGTTTGTTCCTTCCATGAGTCTATACATCCCTCATTCTGCAGGGCAGCATTTTATCTGGGCTAGTCAGCAATATGTAAAAGTTATGCGTGTCCTGGAAAACATGGTCGATGTGGTCACCCGAATGCCCCACACCCTTGTGTATTGCCCCCAGCTAGCCCCACATTGTATATTTATCCCACCACCCTAACCCCTTTAGTATTGATTTATGGTGAATTAGTGCCCCCAGCCAGCACCCCCTTGTGAATTAATGCTCCCCCTTTAGTATCATGTCAGCCCTGGAACCCTGATTGCATTTACAGGATCTGCACAACACCCAGACTGGAAGCATAGGACTTGCCACCTTTGCTCCCAAACAACATGCCTGTGGCATCCTAGCCTCAAAAAGCCTCTACCCACTTACACATCCATGCAATCACACAAATATTCATTTCTTCAGTTACTCATTCACAGATAAGCATTCATTCCATCAATCTTGCATACTCATTCATTCACCCCCCCTTACCTGAACTGCAGATCTTGGTGCCACTTCCCTCTTCTCTTGTACAGCCCAGGGAAACAGGAAAGGAGTGGAGTCATGTGACGTAAAATCACGTGACTCCACTGGGGTCCTGCTTGTCCTGGGCAGAACAAGAGATGTTGCTCACGCAACGTGTGCTACCAACGCACAGGTAAGTTGCAGGCCCCTGAAGAAGTGATCGCGGGTGCTGTGACCCCTGCGGGGACACGGTTGCTGCGGGCTTTTTTCCCGCATTTAAGATGACCCTGGCGGTAATGTGGCCGCATCGGCCACTTTAGTGTGTGGCCGGCAGTTTTAATTAGATTTAGGGCAGCCTGCCTCCTTGCCCCTGCACATTAGGGAGTGCAGGGTCTGTCACGTCTGACCTGGGCTTCTGTGCTCCCTAATCACTACGCGGCAGCAACTGATGCCAAGCGCCGGGATATGATGTCATCTCCATGCTCTGCATCAATAGCCGGCGCATAGTGATCATGGAGAACTAAAGAAGAGGTCTGAAGTGACAGACCTCGAGCTCCTACAACTGAATAAAAAAAATAGAAGATGAGAAAGGTAAGAGAAGAGGAGAAAGGGGTGTAAGGGCTGTGTATGTATACATATATATGCATGTGTTTGTAAGCTGGCGTGTATGGGCAGTATAGGTATTTGTGTGTTTGTAAGCTGGTGTGTGTAAGTGTATGTGTGTGTAAAGGCAGGGGTGTGTGAGGGCAGTGTATAAATGTATGGACAGGCGTAGGATAGTAATGTATACAGGTAGGGAAGCGCAGGGTTAAACGATGTGAAAAAAATCGTATCCAGGACAATCTAAAACGCAGTCCTTTCCAATGATCTGTATAAAAGAAATGATACCATGGCACAGTATAGCAAGTAAAAAAGTGTAGCCCCTATTTATTGGAGCAACTTACAAGAGGTGATGGCTCACAAAGTGAGCTACAACAGCATAAAAGCAAAGGCAGTCCACGAGGAATTCTCTGGTAAGTGATGATATGAATGGATGAAGATAAAATCAGCCGAGAGGTATGTGTGTATGGGCAGGTGTGTGTAAGAGCAGTGTAGGTAATGTCACGACCACCACCACACTGGCACTTACCGCAGAAGTTTTTCTACCCAAAGTACTACTGCTGAAGGAGAAGCCCCCGGCGGCAGCACCCCAGGATTTAGAGGATCCCAACAGTAAGGAGGCCAGGTAGAGGTAGGTAATATTGGAACGGAGTTGGATCAACAAGGTATTGGTAAAGCGTAGAAGGATCTGGTAAAGGATCCCGCAGGGTGGAGGTGATGCCAAAACGGTAGTCAGGAAAGCTGGGTCAGAGCACCAAAATCGGGTAGTCATACAAGCCGTGGTCAAAATCCAGAGAGGGTAGTCAGACGAGCCAAATCGGAAACCAAATCAGAGAAGGTAGCGGTACAAAATCAGCAGGCAAGAGAGACGTCAGGCAAGCAAAGGGTCAATATACTCAGGAGACTAAACAGCACGGTGCACACAGCAAGACCACAACAGGGTAACTGGGAGGAGGATTTCCGGATTTTCAAATCCTGTGCCAGACCTAAGCTCCGCCCACTGGATGACATCACTGATGCAGCTTCAGCCTGCCATCAAGACCACGCCCCCAGCTATGCTGTGACGACACGCCCCCGTCTTCTACTCAGGAACCATGGATGTGCCGAGATCGGGTAAGTACTTGTCTCTGGGGGTCTCCACCTCGTGGTGCCCGTCGCGCACGGGCATTAGCTTGCCGGGACCGTGACAGTACCCCCCTCTCGAGGACCGGCCGTAGGCCGAAAATTCCCAGGTTTATTAGGAAATTTCCTATGGAATTTTTTAAGCAACACAGGAGCGCGGAGATCTCTAGAAGAAACCCAGGACCTCTCATCCGGACCATACCCCTTCCAATGCACCAGATAATGTATTAAATTACATATTCTTTTGGAGTCTAGAATGGATTGGACTTCATATTCCTCCTGGGAATCAATAAAAATGGCTTTGGGACGCGGGGTATAAGTAGTGAATCTATTACATATAAGGGGCTTAAGTAAGGAGACGTGAAAGGTACGGGGCATCCTAAGAGAGGAAGGGAGTAGCAATTCATATGTGACAGGATTTATTTTGCGAGCAATATGGAACGGACCGATATACCGAGGTGCAAATTTCATTGACGGAACTTTAAGTTTGAAATTCCTAGTGGATAACCACACTCTATCCCCGACTAAGTAGGAGGGACCCATCCTGCGATGCCTATTAGCTTGTTGCTTATACCTTTCAGCAGCCCTGGATAAGGATTGTTGGACCGAGTTCCAAAGGGTAGGTAGTTTTTCAACATAGTGGTCCACTGCTGGAACTTGCGTCAACGTAAAGGTGTCAGGTAACATAGCAGGGTGAAACCCATAATTACAAAAGAACGGGGATAACTTAGAGGCTTCGTGACACATATTATTCCTCGCAAATTCGACCCATGGCAAAAGTTGTGTCCAGTTATCTTGGTGCTCATTAATAAATAAACGAAGAAACTGTTCAAGCGATTGATTGGTTCTTTCAGATATCCCGTTGGATTGGGGGTGGTAAGCAGAGGAAAAAGCTAGGGAAATGTTTAAAGATTTGCAAAATGTTTTCCAAAATAGTGCAGTAAACTGAACCCCTCTATCCGATACTATTTGATGAGGGAGACCATGCAAACGAATTATTTCTCTAACAAAAATAGGAACGAGTTCAGGAGCAGAGGGTAATTTGGGAAGGGGAACGAAATGTGCCATTTTAGAAAAACGATCAACAATGACTAATATCACGGTGTTCCCCTCGGACACTGGGAGTTCTACAATAAAATCCATGGCTAGACAAGTCCAGGGACGAGAAGGTACGGGCAAAGGCTGGAGCAGACCTACAGGTTTGGCATGAAGACTTTTAGCTGTGGCACAAGAAATACATGAGACCACGAAGTCTTTACAATCCTGCACCATAGTAGGCCACCAAAAACGTCTTCTTATTAATTCTAGAGTACGACGAGAGCAAGGATGACCAGAAGATTTAGATGCATGAGCCCAGGTTAAGACTAAGTCTTTCCTCCTCAGGAACTAACAAGGTATCGATGGGCCATTTACTGCGAACTGGGCCTCTGCCTTGAGAACACGAGAAACCATAGACGAGGAAAACTGCGTGGTAACAGACGCAATGATTTGAGAGGGTGTGAACATAGGTTCCGGAGTAGGTTTGATATCAGAGTCATTAACAAACTGTCGAGAAAGAGCGTCAGCTTTAATATTCTTGGAACCAGGACGGTAAGATACAACAAACTGGAACCTGGAAAGAAAAAGCGACCATCTGGCTTGCCGAGGGTTTAGTCTTCTGGCTTTGCTGAGGTACTCTAAATTCTTGTGGTCAGTTAAGATGGTGATGGGATTCCTGGTCCCCTTTAATAAATGCCTCCATTCCTGTAATGCCATAATTATGCCCAACAATTCACGATTGCCCACATCATAGTTAACTTCAGCAGGGGAGAATTTTTTCGAAAAGTATGCGCATAGGTGGAGCTTATCATTAAATTCCTTTCTTTGGGAAAGCACAGTACCCACTCCTATTTCAGAAGCATCCACTTCAATCACAAAAGGTTTAGAGACATCTGGGTGCCTCAATACTGGGGCTGTGGCGAAGGCGACTTTCAATTGAGCAAATGCCTGTTTAGCTTCTTTAGACCAATTTTGACAGTCTGCACCGTTCTTAGTCAGGCTAGTGAGGGGAGCCACAATCTTGGAAAAGTCACGAATGAATTTTCTGTAATAATTAGAAAACCCCAGAAACCTTTGGAGGGGCTTTAAAGCACGAGGTTGAGGCCAATCCGAGATTGCCGAAAGTTTCTTGGGATCCATCTCAAACCCAGATGCCGATATGATGAATCCTAAAAAAAAGAGACTCTGGAAGCTTCAAATTCACATTTCTCGAGTTTAGCGTATAGTTGATTCTGACGCAACCGCTGTAACACGATACGAACATGATTACGATGAGACTGTAAATCAGCCGAGTGAATCAGTATGTCATCCAGATATACAATGACGAATTGCAAAGAAATGTCCCGGAAGATATCATTTATGAATTCTTGAAAGACAGCCGGTGCATTGCATAACCCAAAAGGCATAACTGTATATTCGTAGTGTCCCATGCGAGTGTTGAACGCCGTCTTCCACTCATGTCCCTCACGGATACGGATCAAATTATATGCCCCCCTGAGGTCTAATTTGGTGAATACTGTAGACCCCCGGAGACTATCAAATAATTCAGGAATGAGTGGCAAAGGGTATTTATTTTTAATGGTAATAAGATTAAGTCCTCTATAGTCGATGCAAGGTCTCAGGCCTCCGTCTTTTTTGGCGATAAAGAAGAATCCTGCCCCAGCTGGCAAAGTAGATTTCCGAATGAACCCCCTCTTCAGGTTATCTTTGATATATTCTTCCAAAGCCTTGGATTCTGGTAATGACAAAGGATATGTACGTCCCCTAGGAGGGATAGTACCAAGTAGAATGTCTATCGGACAGTCATAAGGACGGTGGGGAGGAAGAACCTCCGCTTGTTTTTTGTCAAAAACGTCTTGAAAAGCTTGATAAGCCCAGGGTAAGGCTGCTGTGGAGATAGCGGAAATGGAGGTATTATTAGCTACCACGGACGACAGGCGATGTTTAGAGCAAGACGGACCCCATGAAGTTATGTCTCCGGACTGCCAATTAATGGAAAGATTATGGGCCCGAAGCCAGGGTAGACCCAGAACGTCAGGACATCGAGGAGACGAAATGACATGAAAGTTTGCAGATTCGTGATGTAACAATCCCACCGAAAGCAACAATGGAGACGTTTGCTCAGTAATAAAGGATGGACGGAGGGGTTTGCCCTCAATGGCTGTGATAGCAATAGGTGGGAATATCTTGCAAAGTGGAATCTGTTGCGATAGGGCGAAGGCTTGATCAATAAAAAAACCAGCAGCTCCCGAGTCAAGCATAGCTTCGGTAAAGATTTTAACATTATTCCACACTAAGGAAATAGGAAGGAGTACACAATCATTATTCTTGAAATTAGGAGCTCGAGAAATCTCACCCAGCCAAGGCTCCTTTAATTGAACTGGGTGCGAGAGTTTTTCCGGCTTATTAGGACAGGAACGGACGAAATGACCTTTGCGTTCACAATAAAGACAGAGTCCTTCGGTTCTACGACGGTTCTTTTCGGCGGGGGTTAATTTGGTAGCCCCCAATTGCATCGGCTCTTCCGGATGAGGAGCAGGATTAGATGGACCAGAGGTAGGTAATCGGTAGAAATTCCGCTCCCATCTCTTGGCTCTTTGAGATAGTCTCTCTCGAATACGATTATCAAGTCTGAGAGCCAAGGATATGAAATCCTCCAAGTCACCTGGATGGTCTCTGGTAGATAACTCATCCTTTAATCTTTCAGACAGTCCATCATAGAAAGCTGCAATCAGAGCCTCGTTGGACCAATTAACTTCAGCCGCAATGGTCTTGAATTCAATAGCATAATCAGCCACTGAACGGGATCCTTGCAAGGAATGCAGCAAAGACAAAGAGGCTGTAGCTGCCTTGCCTGGTACATCAAATGTCTTGCGAAAAGCCAATAAAAAGGAACTGCAGTTATAAATCAACGGAGAGTCTTTCTCCCATAGTGGAGAAGCCCAGACGAGGGCTTTGCCGGTCAGTAAGGAAACCATATATCCCACCTTGGTTTTCTCAGAGGGGAACATATGTGGGGATATTTCAAACTGAATAGAGCATTGATTCAAAAAACCCCGGCAGGATTCAGGATCACCATTGTAACGATTAGGTGTCAGCAATTTCACAGGTGTTGATATGGAGACAGCAGCTGCGGCAGCAGGAGTCAGGTCAGACGAAGCAGAGGAAGAGCTTACAGAAGCTGGATCTCCAGAACTTGCATCAGACCGGGCGACCAAAACTTGAACAGCATGGGCCATCTGCTCCAAGGTGTCCTGCAGATTTTTAAATCTAGATTCATGAGACTCCAGCAGCTGGCCGTGAGAAGTCAGAACCTTGTGCAACTCCGAGGAATTCATGACCCTGTTGTACTGTCACGACCACCACCACACTGGCACTTACCGCAGAAGTTTTTCTACCCAAAGTACTACTGCTGAAGGAGAAGCCCCCGGCGGCAGCACCCCAGGATTTAGAGGATCCCAACAGTAAGGAGGCCAGGTAGAGGTAGGTAATATTGGAACGGAGTTGGATCAACAAGGTATTGGTAAAGCGTAGAAGGATCTGGTAAAGGATCCCGCAGGGTGGAGATGATGCCAAAACGATAGTCAGGAAAGCTGGGTCAGAGCACCAAAATCGGGTAGTCATACAAGCCGTGGTCAAAAACCAGAGAGGGTAGTCGAACAAGCCGGGGTCAAAATCCAGAGAGGGTAGTCAGACGAGCCAAATCGGAAGCCAAATCAGAGAAGGTAGCGGTACAAAATCAGCAGGCAAGAGAGCCGTCAGGCAAGCAAAGGGTCAATATACTCAGGAGACTAAACAGCACGGTGCACACAGCAAGACCACAACAGGGTAACTGGGAGGAGGATTTCTGGATTTTTAAATCCTGTGCCAGACCTAAGCTCCGCCCACTGGATGACATCACTGATGCAGCTTCAGCCTGCCATCAAGACCACGCCCCCAGCTATGCTGTGACGACACGCCCCCGTCTTCTACTCAGGAACCATGGATGTGCCGAGATCGGGTAAGTACTTGTCTCTGGGGGTCTCCACCTCGTGGTGCCCGTCGCGCACGGGCATTAGCTTGCCCGTGCTTGCCGGGACCCAGGACAGGTAAGTGTGTGTTGGTAAGCTGGTGTGTGTAAAGGAAGGGGTGTGAGGGCAGTGTATGTCTATATGTGTGTGTTTATGGGCAGGTGTGTGTAATGGCAGTGTATATGTATACATGTGTGTTTATGGGCAGGTGTGTGTAAGGGCATTGTATGTGTATATGTGTGTTTATGGGCAGGTATGTGTAAAGGCAGGGTCACTAAAATAACCTCTGTAAAAAAAAATAAAAAAAAAATAGGGAAGGGGGCAGTGGCATGATTTAGTGGTGGAACTTATTAGTGCCCCCCAGGTTTTGACTGTGGTATCTTATGTGCCCCCCCCATATATTGTTCCTAGAGTCGCCACTGATCCCGTTTAAAGTCCAAAGTTTTTGCCGCTGCTTTTGGGGAGCTGTTGCACTTGTGTATAACCATCTACCTAAAGTCAAAAGCGGGTCTACAAGACCTTTCAACTGGGCACATGATCTACTATTTTTTTTTTTTTTTTTTACTATTTTAACATAAATGTGAAAGTCAAAAGTATATTTGGTACTGCATTCTTGTTTAAATATGAAGGATTGCGTCATACTGTAATTAATTCTTACGTATGCAGAGTTCAGAAATTTGTGACCATGTGGAATCATCCAGACAGGTTATAGTTTTGCTGTTTTCAGGTATCTCATAGTAACCACTAGTCCTATCGCAGGAATATACCACAGTGTGTCCTATAGGAAAGGAATCTCCCGTAATTGGTTCCGTGTGATTCATCTTTGGAGGAGGGCCACATTCACCTACAGAAACATTACAAGAAGCAGACATTCAGTTATATCTGTAAAAAAGAATAAATCCTTTCCTTTTACACATTCCACACAGACTACAAATACCACAAATGATAAGACATAAGCAAAATGGAGAAAGTCCTGCACCTGATGCTCCTTATTAAAAGCAGAGAAGCAGATATATTTGGTAACTAGTTTAGCAGGGTCTTCTTCACCGTTGGATAGTAATGAAGCATATGACGGAGCTAATAAATAATAACATAAAACAGTGTTACATCAATGCACATTTGTAGGCTGTGTCGGAAGTGTCTATTGATTGAGTTCACCACATTGTAGCTGTGTTCCGTGTTTTGAGCACTCACAAGACAGTATAAATGTCTCTAACACTCCATAGAATAATGCATATTAAAGTACTCTGTAAACATTCTAACACGCATTCTTCCAAAATGAAAATAAAATTACCTGACACAGACCTCCTCTATGACCAGATTATTCTTGTCACTAATTGGTTGCTTGAAACCAATAAAACGATTCCACACATGTATAGAAGGTATTCTGAATAGACCCCCACCTTTGGTGGAGCTCAATGGAGGTAAATATATCATGTCCAGGGAGGTGTGCCCGGCTGAACACATCTCCTACAAGACATTTAGCTGGGGTGTGGAAAGGGGTAAATGTATATAGGAAGATTCTGCAGATCCTCCCCATGCACTTTTAAACATCATATGCATATGATGGCTAGAGTGTCTCTTTAATCACATGATAAACCATTTCATGCGGAATTACAGGTACCGCGTATATTCCTGAACTTGGATAGTGTATCTCCACTCCATATGCACTCCATATGGAGTGCACTCCATAACACTCAATATAAGCCACCTTCTCTTCCCTAACTGACCTTGTAGACGAAGCTGCCGTCTTTTTATTTTTTTTCTCTTCAACTTGCTCGATATTGCAGTGCACACTAATGAACATTTACAAAAAACAAATGGGTGGAGCAAGTTGTCTCAGCAAACGATTTTCAACAATCCTGCACCGAAGATGTGCCGTTTCAATGAATAAAACTTGTGTCTTTTCTGCTGGAAGGGAAGGATTTTATCAGTTGAATAAAGGGGTATTGTTTTAATATTGATATCCTTCACTTTAAATTAAAAACGCGTGCATGGAGAGTGTCATTAGACACCCTCGGACTCTTGTGGAAGCCAGAGCAGTGGCAAGCAATATGTTTATTTGGCCAAACATGTCTCCTGCAATCCAAGGAACCTGGGAAGTGGAATATTTAACGGGGGATTCTGCTGGAGTTTAAGGGCCCCTAAAACAATCATATGCATCAAATTACATATGATGAAGCGTCTCTTTAATCCCATTTTCATCAGTTCCAGAATACTATATATATATTTATGAAGTACATATATATAGCATTTCTAAAAGAAATAAAAGAAACACCATATAGCTACTGGCCGGCTGCCCCTTTTGTTCTCACCTGGCTGATGGTTACAGTAGACAGTAATGTAATTTATAGATGTTTACAGTTCAAATGTGTGCACTGCACCAGTTTTACTTACTGAATAGGTTCATATTGGCTATAATGTTCCTTCGAATGTATACATTAAAGTACGTCAAGGCATGTTAATGTTTGCCTTACAACAATCAATACTGTGTTTTTAGGTATTAAGAAGGAGCTCTTACCTTGGGTACCAGTGATGGGCATACAGAAGACCAAGAAAAGTAGTAAACTGTGACTACCAATACTATACGAGAAAGGAGGAACCATTATGGAGCCTAGAGAATAAGGAAAATGTATATTGTTAGCTTTAAAACAATAAAATCTGCATTCAATATATGAATTGTGTTTCAAATGGAGAAAAAAATAATCCTTCACATTAAGTGTAAAATCCAATGCTGTGTACAGTAGTGTAGGCCAGCATTGACTAAAAACAAAAATAAATTTCCTTTATGTGCAGACCTGGAAGCAGCCATTATTGTCAATCATGTGATAATGTGGGTTACATCCCATAGGCAATCACACTTAGAAACATAGAAAGTGACGGCAGATAAGAACCAGTAGGCCCATCCAGTCTGCCCAACCTCTGAGTACTTTCCTTTAGTACCTGCCCTTATCCTATATCTAGCTTGGCCTTATGCCTATCCCATGCTTGCTTAAATGACTTTACTGTATTAACATCCACCACTTCTGCTGGAAGGCTATTCCATGCGTCTACTACCCTTTCCGTAAAGTAATATTTTCTGATGTTACCATTAAACCTTTGCCCCTCTAGTTTATGCTTGTGTCCTCTTGTTGTGGTAGTATTTCTCCTTTTAAATAAACTATCTTCCTTTACCTTGTTGATTCCCTTTAAGTATTTAAATGTTTCTATCATATCCCCCTGTCCCGTCTTTTTTCCAGGCTATATAGGTTAAGATCCTTTAACCTGTCCCGGTAAGGTTTATCTTGTAATCCTTAAACCATTTTAGTAGCCCTTCTCTGAACTTTCTCCAACATTTCTATATCCTTCTGGAGATATGGTCTCCTCCAGTACTGTACACAATACTCCAAGTGAGGTCTCACCAGTGATCTGTACAACGGTTTGAGCACTTCCCTGTTTCTACTGCTAATACCTCTCCCTATATAACCAAGCATTCTGCTAGCATTACCTGCTGCTCTACTGCATTGTCTGCCTACCTTTAAATCCTCAGAAATAATTACCCCTAAATCCCTTTCCTCACACGCTGAGGTAGGACAGTATCAAATATTCTATACTCCGCTCTTGGGTTTTTATGCCCCAGGTGCATTACTTTGCATTTATCTACATTAAATGCCAATTGCCACAGCTCTGACCATTTTTCCAGTTTACCTAGATCGTTTGCCATTTGGCTTCTTCCTCCAGGAACATCAACCCTGTTGCAAATTTTTGTGTCATCAGCAAATAAACATACCTTTCCATCAAGACCATCTGCAATATCACTAATAAAGATATTAAAGAGAATGGGTCCAAGTACAGATCCCTGAGGTATCCCACTGGTAACAAGACCTTGTTCTGAATATATGCCATTGACTACAACCCTCTGTTGTCTGTCACTCAGCCACTCCTTAATCCATTCAACAAACATTGGGATCTAAACCCAGAGATTGCAGTTTCTATGTGGGACAGAGTCAAAGGCCTTACTGAAATCCAGATATGCAATGTCTGCTGCACCACCTTGATCAATTACTTTAGTCACCCAATCAAAAAAATCAATAAGATTTGTTTGGCAAGATCTTTCTGAGGAAAACCCATGTTGTTTTTGATCTTGAAACCCATGTGACTTCAGATGTTCAACAATCCTTTCCTTTAACATTGTTTCCATTAATTTCCCCACTACAGATGTAAGACTAACTGGCCTGTAGTTGCCCGACTCCTCCCTACTGCCTTTTTTGTGAATGGGCACAACATTCGCTACTTTCCAATCCCCAGGGACAACTCCCGTTACCAATGATTCGTTAAATATATCAGTTAACGGTTTTGCTAGTATACCCCCAATGACAATGCTAAGGAAGGCTGTTCCTGTATAGACTTTCATTAGTTGTAGTGCCTGGCTGCTTGATTGCCTGAACCATTTTGTTCTTTACAGCAAGGTAGTGGGATAAAAGAGTCAAGAGTGTTTGTCTAGCAGATTGGCTAAGATATTACCTTTAATAACAGACTAATCACTTCTCCCATAACAAGGAAATCTAAAGAAAGCCACAGTTACAAAGAACATGCTGTGCAATAACTGAAAACTCCTTTTACTGTTGTCATATTTTTTTTTTATTATTATTATTAGGTACGATAAGCGTGAATGCCTTTAGGCTAAATTACAGGACCATAACCCTACATTCATAAACAATAAAAAGCAGATCACTTATTGGTTCTGAAAGTACATCAAAGTTTAGATCCTAGCAAAGAGCTTGACGAATCTAATGACATACTGCAGAGTGAATAAAACACAATTTGCTATAAGATACACACTTATATTACGTTCAAAAATTAAATTGTTTTTGTGTTTATCCCCTTGCATAATACAAACAGTGAGCTGCAGCATATTAAGAATACCAATTCAGTCCTATTTTCATTTTGAATCCATATTTGTGAGGAAAATATGAGTCATGTCTGTAAGCTTGCGGGCAGGGCTCTCTCCACCTAATGCATCGGTGTGTCTTAGGCTAGGTTTCCACTTGGGTTTTTGTCCTGCGTTTTTTTCTTGATGAAAAACGCCAAGAAAACTGCCACTGCATTTACCTGCGTTTTGGCGTTTTTTCTGGCGTTTTAGCCTTTCTGTGGAAATTGCTTTGTTTGACCTTAGGCAGTTTTTCCAGCCTTTACAAGTTAGAAGTTTCACCCAGCTAAAAGGGATTAGGATAAATGGCAAGTATCGGCCCTCTCCTGATGTCATTTACTTGGTAGACCCTTTTGTCTCTTTTCTGTGGTTTGTAAGGCATGTTTTATTCCGAATGTCTGCTCCTCTGGGAAGATTGGCCCCAAATGATGGTGCAAATTGTTTGCTGTTGCTTTTGGCACGCAGGATCCGGTCGCGTATGTTTGTTTGTAATGGCATGTTTGTTCCAAATGGTGTAAAATTCAATATGAACCAGTCCAGGACTTTGTTTTGTGTGAAACTGTTTGTTTTCAGCCTAATTCTCGTAGGACACACAGATACTGGGTCCATCCTCTGCATTGTAACTGTGGAAAAAACGCCATAAAAAACGCCAAGGCAATAAACCCACATGGCTTTTTCATGGCGTTTTTTCTCTCCCATAGACTTCTATTGGAGAAAAACGCCAAGATTTCTTGCAAAAAACGCCAGAGTGTCAACATGCTGCGATTTTGAAAAACTGCCACAGAGCCCAAAAAAGCAGAAAAACGCCAAAGAGGACTGAAAAAACGCCAGACAGAAAAACGCCAAGTGGAAATGGCATTTTGCGATTTCCTATTGAAGAACGGCTAACATCTGGCTGCAGCCGTTTTTCACTTAAAAAAACGCCAGGTGGCGCTATTGGCGTTTTTATGGGCGTTTTTAGCAAAAAAAAACCAAGTGGAAATCTAGCCTTAGTCTGTAAATTCTTCGTCATATCTCTTGAATATACCTTATTTGCTCAATTATAAGACGACTCTCCCAAATCTGAATATTAATTTAGGAAAAACAGAAAAAGCCTGAAGACTATCCTATAGGAAAAAAGTTTTACTAGTAAATATTAATTCACATGCAAACTTTTTTTTCATATTTAATAAAAACTATGATTGGAAAAAAAAGATTTGTTTTGTTTTTATTTCCTTTTATTTGCCAACCTGCCCCCTATATGCCTTTTAACCCCTATTTGCCACTCTGCCATCCCAGATATGCCTTATACACCCATATATGCCACTTTGCCTCCCTGATATGCCTTTTAACCCCCTATATGCCACTGACTCCGGAAAACCATTTAACCCCCCATGACACTCTTAAACCCCCCCCTTCGACTAACCAGCGCATCCCTTTACTTGTGACCCATGCTTCAGACTCCTTGGTGTCTGTGTGATGCAGACCTCCGCTGCTGCTGGCCTGTACTTACGCCGGGGCTTCTATGACTGAGCACCGGCATCACATGATCTTCCGGTGCTCCATCATAGAGTGTTGGCAGCAGCGGAGGTTGTCTGTGTGCATCCCACAAACGTTCACTGGCTGCGTGATGCGCACAGACAACCTCTGCCGATGCCAGCACTTCCGCCGGGGCTTCTATGGTGGAGCACCGGAAGGTCATGTGATCCCGGTGCTCCGTCATAGAAGGCTCAGAGGAAGTGCCGGAAGCAGCGGAGGTTGTCTGCGCGCACCGCACAGACGGCCACCGGCTGCCAGTGAGAAAGATCCAGGTCCCCTGCAGCGCTGTGGCGGATCTGGATCTTAAGTCTTGTAGTCAGACCTCTATTTGAGGTCTGATTAGAAGACGACCTTGAATATAAAACAAGGGATTATACCTCGTCTTATAATTGGGCAAATATGGTATATTGTAAGAAGCGCTGCGTAAATTGTTGGAGTTATATAGATAAAAAAAATTTAAAATGTCACTTTCTATCACTGCTAACTAAAGAGTGCATGTACCGATTTGGATTGAAGGATTGTGCAACCTAGACCAAATAAATAAATAAAATCAAAATACAGTTTTGGGGACTACACAATTTCACACTCACGTATGGATTATATGTAATGAGAGGAGTGAAACCTGATGGAAAAATCCCATAATGTTAAAATTTCTCATCTACCACAAAAATCAGACAATATTGATAAACGACTTGCATATCGACCTGGCAATGTTTGGATCACTTAACAATGCTGTTTCACTTACAACATTATTTGTACTCTTTTCATTGGAGCCCATTTTACATTCCATAAACCATTGCAGGCATTCTTATGTCTGCTTCGTTTAACTCCCACATCTCAATGACTTTCTCCTCCATGTTTTTGCCACTCACAGAATATAACTTGCTTTTTGTTTCTGGTCCCCATCACATATATCCTGATCCTTGCCTCTGCGTTCTCCTCATATAATCCCTGTGACTAACTTACACAAATGGATACAGAAGAGAGTAAAACAATATATGTTGGCAAAGGTACACATCACTCCTAGACTGCATGGCAACAGGTCCAATGTACTGGCTCTTCCCAATCCCCATCGCACAATGTTGACAGTTAGGGCCAATGGCTTTTACTTCCAATTTTTCTTTTAAGGCACATAGCCCACGCCATGTAGGTACCCTGTGACTTGCTATACAGAATGTGAACACGACATGTGGATCAAACACCCCAGAATGCTCGTATTCTTTGTGCCTTTGTGTCTTATCTTGCCAAGCTTGGTTGGCTTTTTAATTTATAAGATGCAACGAAGCATTAAAGAGCAGTCAAGTGGCCAGTCACAAAGGAATAATGACATCACATTTACTGGCAACTTCAAGAATAAAAATAAACCAGTTGAATAGATACCAGCAATCTCTTGGGGATTTCATTTGGGCTTGATTTCCTGTATACTTACCTGTTAATGCTTACTGGAGTTCTAACAAAAAGCTATTGTATAAAATATGTACTAAGAACGCTTACTAGAATAGGTGGTTAATATTTTACAAGTTGCAACTTGTATAATACAATCTCTACAACAAAGCGGCAACTTCAAAATGCCACTCAAAAGCCCCAATGGGATAGGTTGGTAGCTTAGCTCCAATGCACAATTTAAGTTTCCCAAATCCTACATGTTGTTATTTATACTTTAAAATGTATATATTGGTGAAAAGGATGAAAATATATACATGTTAAATATGTTACAGATCAACATCATTCCTTCCCATTAAGTCATCTCTTCCCTATTGTGAAGTTGCATCAGTGGCACACTTTGGGGAAGTACTCTGGTAGGCCTGGTCAACAGAGTAGATAGCGAGGAGAAGTGGACAAAGAAAGAAGATATAAGAAAGGAGTGAGACAGCACATAAAAACCACATCTGCCTACCAGGACAGCCAGGCCCATTACAACAGTAATAGTTGTACCCCTGTCTGTGGCCTTGGTGGAGCATAATCTTTGAAGAAAGAGGGGGGTATATGACCAAAACATATGAAATGAACATATATGAAAATAAAAACATGGATGGTGAAGAAAAAAAAAACCTAGATTCGGCTGGCCCAGAACTGACCCCTCACTATGCTGACAACAGCAACTGACGATTTCCTGGGACAGTTGGCAACTATGTAATGACCAAAGAGGTACCATCCGCAGTGTCAGACACCACTAGGTGTCTGTGTTCCGTTCAGAGAAGGAGCCCAATATGCAGGACGACCAAAGGAATAGGGAAGCAAAAACAGGTGAAGTTCAGACTCACTTTACTAGGTACAGTCCAGGGTCTGGATCAAGCACAGGTACAGGTGACGGTACAGGCGCAGGCACAGGTGCAGGTGACGGTACAGGCACAGGTATAGGCACAGGCACAGGCACAGGTGCAGGTAACGATACAAGTGCAGGCACAGGTATAGGCACAGGTGCAGGTAACAGTACAGGTGCAGGCACAGGTATAGGCGCAGGCACAGGTGCGGTAACGATACAGGTGCAGGCACAGGTGTGGGTAACGATACCGGTTCAGGCACAGGTTCAGGCACCAAATAGGGCAAGGAGCACAGCACTTGGGACGCTTTGTAGTATACAGAGCGTCTCAGAATATCTGAGTACTGCTGAGAGGGAGCTTGGGGCTTTTATAGGGATCACAGGTGTGACGTCTGGTGTCACGCCTGTAGATCCAGCCCTAGTACCGCCTCTCACACGAACTCTAGAGGGAGACGGCGTTGGAAGCGCCGCCCCTCTAGCAATAGCCTCCTCAGTATCACCTCCCATCTTCTCCTGCACACAGACGGCAGAAGGAGGAGGTGCCGGAGCGACATGAAGAAGCACCGCCCCTCTCTTGGCACCCGACGCCGCTCCGTCGCCATCTTTCCCAGCTCCCCACGTGGATGTGGGGAGCGAAGAAGCAGCCGACCGACACGACGCCGTCACCAGGGATCCGGGAGAAAGCCGGCGCCGACCCTGCGTGCCGGTACGTGCGTGACACGCAGCCACACTGACATCTGTAGGAGATGTCACCACCTTTTTTTTTTTTGGATTATAGTAAGATACACTGAGAACAGACGCGACGAGGGAAGAAGTGAGATCATAGAGAAATGCAAAGGGAAGAACATATAAACAATGGAATCCACTTTGCTTCTGACAGACATAAAACGTAGCATACGTATTAATATTAAATGGTGATCACATCTTCCTATTCATATATCAACACACACATTTTAAATGTATTTTAAATGGCATTTCTGGAGTCGCATACAGGAGGTTAAAAGGGTTTTCCGCCGTAGTTTCTATGACGCAGCACCGGCATCACATGACCTTCTGGTGCTCGTAGAAGTTCTGGCAGAAATTACAAGCAGTAGTGGGGGTTGTCTGCGTTTATCGAGCGGACGTTCGCGGCTGGCAGAGAAGAGAATTCCCCGCAACGCTGTGGAGAATTCTCCTCTCTGCCAGCCACAGAAGGTATGCACGTAGACAACCTCCGCTGCTACCGGCACTTTCACCGGGGCTCGGTAATAGACGCCTGGTGTAAGTGCCGGCAGCAGCTGAGCTTACCAGACAGGAGAATCCAGGTCCACTGCAGTGCTGCGGGGATCTTAGTCTCATAGTCAGACCTCATTTGAGGTCTGATTAGAAGACGACCTCGATTATAAGCATTTGCTCTGAAAACAACCTTGTCTTATAAACGAGCAAATACGGTATGTATGTATGTGTATATTATATATATATATATATATATATATATATATAATTAACACATACACACACACACACCTATAAAATGGTGAAAATCCCATTCATAAAGGGTTAAAAGGCAATTTACAACAGGAAAGTATCAAGGTTGAAAAGGTAGAATCCCAAGTATTTTTGCACAATTTATATATATATATAAAAAACTAATAAAAAAATTGTGGTTCAAATGTATTTTACCCATGCTGCATTCCTTCTGTGGAATTCAGTTTCTCATCCCGCCATACAAAAAGCATACAACCTTTCCTCCTAACACTCTCAGCGATTATCCTAATCAAGCCATCTGAATGACCAGAAGCCTCCACAGATCATCCAGACCCTTCCCCCTCAACCAAGGACTAGATTGTAAGGTGGCAACAGCAGGGTCCTCTTCTCCTTTTGTACCAGTTTGTTTTACTGTTTTTTTGTTTTTTGTTTTAATTATTCCACTAATCGTAACAACACTACGGAATCCCCTGACGTTATATAAATACCGTATTTGCAAATGCTCTGAAAAATAGCCCTTGTCCTATAATCAAGGTCGTTTCAAATAGAGGTCTGACTATGAGACGAAGATCCATATCCCTGCAGCGCTGCAGGGGACCTGGATCCTGGACCTGCCTGGTAACCTCAGCTGCTGCCGGCGCTTCCACTGGGCATCTATCACCGAGCGCCGGCCAAAGTGCAGGCAGCGGAGGTTGTCTACGCGCGTACCTTTGTCGGCCTAGCGTGCCCTAAGCTCGGGGGGGGGGGGCCTCCTCCGCGCCAGGATAGCCTGCCCCCTGCAGAGGAAGCAGAGCCGGTTGGGGAGATCATTGATCTCTCTGTGAAGCAAGACCGGCCCGTCCATGGGACCCCAGCGGCACTGTGCTGTCCCAAAGTCATTGGCAGATCCGGTAAACTTGGCGCTTTCATTTTCTGGAGGAGGCAGGGCCTAGCAGGGTCACACAGCGTTGTTGCGTCATTGGCCGTGGGAGCTGTAGTTAGCGCCTGCTGAGGCACTGCAGTGAGTGAAGTGCCTTAGCGGTAAAAACAATATATCGAAAAAGGTTACCATAACACAGTTACAGGCAATCAACAATTATATTCTAATAACATTGTAATAACATATGTACTTAACTTCAGAGAGTATCAGCATATCAAATGACTCTTTGAACTTTGATGTCCAAAATGGCTCTAGATACCAGGTTTATACAAAAGAGTTTAAAGGATTCCTTCAGTAGTTGCTTTCTAATTTTTAGTTACATTACTAGCCACTAAACTAGTTCTAGCTTCTTGGCACTTAACTTAGATGGAAGAGTAGCTTTCTATTTCATACTTTTTCTCTGGCAAACTTTCACAGCTCCATTAGCTTCAGCCATGCTGCTTCCTTCTTTCCCTTCCAGTCTCTTCTGCCCCCCCCTCTTCCTGGTATCCCATTGTGCCTGGTGTATTCCACATAGCTTTTCACGTAGGCAGCCATTATCAATGGTCTTAAATAAACAAGAGATGTACACATCATCACTCGCTCTCTAGTGCTACCTGGTGGTATAGCTAATGCACTTCTTAAACAATATAACTTATTGGTATAGTATGTCACAGTCAGGGGAGTGGTTTATCCAAAGGGAGATACAGATACTGCACCTGTGACGTGAATCACTAATAATGGACAACGCAATCCATGTCCACTACACCCTATTTGCCACTCTGTCCCATGATATGCCTTTTTACCCCCTATATGCCAGAGTGGCATATAGGGGATGTAAGGCATTTCTGGAGGAAGAGTGGCATATGGGGGGATAAAAGGCATATCACGGGGCAGAGTGGTATATAGGAGGGTAAAAGGCATATCAGGGAGACACAGCAGCACATAGGGTGTATAAGCATACCCAGAACCTTCCCTTGCGGGACGCGGCCAGAACTGCACGCTGACGTCACGGGCGTTCCCGCTGACGGCAGAGGGAAACACTCCCATTTAATGGAAGAATGGGCGGGGAGCGGGGCGTGTGAAGACGGAGGATTCGGGTCTTGACCTGGAGAAGCGGAGGAGCGGCGTTCACCTGGCAATCTCCAGGTCAAACCTGGAGAGTTCCCAGGTATGGGTATAAGGCATTTCTGAGGGCAGAGTGGCAAGCCTGGGGGCAGATGTTCATAACTGGGGGCAGGTTGGCAAATAAAAAAAATATTTTTCTCAATCATAGCTTTTCTTAAATATTAATTCATGTAAACAATTTTTTCATATTTACTAGTAAAACTTTTTTCCTATTGGGTCATCTTATAATCAGGCTTTTTCCTTGACATGACAGGTGCGTTTATGCACTCAAGTCTTGTGTTTATTCAAAGTATTTATTTACTGGTGCGATGAGTGTGTTAGTGCCAGTGTCTGAGTGGGTGGATGGATGGAAGGATTGTTAGATAAGTGTGTTAGTGCCAGCGTCCGGGTGGGTGGATGGATGGATGGATGGTTTGATGAGTGTGTTAGTGCCAGTGTCTGGGTGGGTGGTTTGATAAGTGTGTTAGTGCCAGTGTCTGGGTGGGTGGTTCGATGAATGTGTTACTGCCAGTGTCTGGGTGGGTGGTTCAATCAATGTGTTAGTGCCAGTGTCTGGGTGGCTGGTTAGATGAATGTGTTAGTGCCAGTGTCCAGGCGGCTGGTTTGATGAGTGTGCTAGTGCCAGTGTCTGGGTGGGTGGGTCGATGAGTGAGTCAGTGCCAGTGTCTGGGTGGATGGGTTCAATGAGTGTGCCTGCGTCTAGGTGGGTGGGTTCAATGAGTATGTCAGTGTCTAGGTGGGTGGATTCCATAAGTGTGTCAGTGCCAGTGTCTAGGTGAGTGGATTCCATATGTGTGTCAGTGCCAGTGTCTAGGTGGGTGGATTCCATAAGTGTGTCAGTGCCAGTGTCTAGGTGGGTGGATTCCATAAGTGTGTCAGTGCCAGTGCCTAGGTGGGTGGGTTCCATAAGTGTGTCAGTGCCAGTGTCTAGGTGGGTGGGTTCCATGAGTGTGTCAGTGCCAGTGTCTAAATGGGTGGGTTCCATGAGTGTGTCAGTGCCAGTGTCTAGGTGGGTAGGTCCGACGAGTGTGTTAGTGCCAGTGTCTGGGTGGGTGGCTTTGTCAATGATTGTGTTAGTGCCAGTGCCTGGGTGGGTGAGTCAGTGTGTGTGTTAGTGCCAGATTTCAGTGTGTGTGTGTGTGTGTGTGTATGTTAGTGTCAGTAGGTGGGTTGGTCAGCGTGTGTGTGTGTTAGGGCCAGAGTCTGGGTGGGTCAGTGTGTGTGTGTGTGTGTGTGTGTGTGTGTGTGTGTGTGTGTGTGTGTGTATTGCCAGTGTCTGGGTGGGTGGGTCAGTGTGTGTGTGTCAGTGCCTGGGTAGATGAGTTGATGAGTGTGCTAGTGCCAATGTCTAGGTGGGTGGATGGAAGGGCGAGTATTAAATGTCTGGGTGGGTGGCTGTTATGAGTGAATGAATGTTCGTGCCAGCGCCTGGGTGGGTGACTGTTGAATGACTAGTTGTGTTGGTGTGAGTGGGTGTGTTAGGGTGAGTGCACCTCCCGAGGTCAGGCTCTATGTCTCACCCTGGATGGCTTGGTGTGACCGCTGCGAGTTGTTGTGTAATACTAGGGGGTGTTGTGTGATAACAGAAGGAAGAAAAGAAGCAATGGAAAAAATCAGTAAGAACGGAAGAGACAACAGGAAAACAGAAGAATTAATGAGGAAGTGAGAAAGAGAGGGCGAGATATAAGAGAGAACGGGAGAAAATAAAGTAGTCCATTTACCTTCCTGAGGTGCAGCTACCGCTATCCGCGTTTAATACCGAAGTCTTCCGTTTCCCAACAGTGTCCGACGCTCCCACTGTTATGTCTGGCCCCTCCGCCTGTCTCTGCCTGTCTTCCTTTTCGCCCCGCCTCCTACTGTTTTTTTTTTTTTTTTTTGCACATGAGTGGGTGGGGCTTAACGTCGTACTCGCAACGTCTCCTCAGTGTGCGAGTCGCCGTTTTGTTGAACTTATCGGCGTTTCAAAGATGTAACAGTATGCCTGAGAATGGCTGACGCGGGAAAGAGGAAGCTATAAAGTAGGCAGACAGGATTTGAAGTTTTAAAAAAAATCCGCGTTTTTGATTAAACACGAGACGAGAGCTTAGAAAGGGAAAAAGCTTGAATTAATTGGTTAGTACGAGTGGAAGGGATATAGAAGAAAGAACGTATTGAAAAAAGATAAAGACAGGGAAAAGGGAACGGTAGAAATAAAATAATATTAAGCATTTTATTTATATATTTCTCTATTGGAAAAGTATAAGAGTCAATGGTTGAAGAAAAATGGAGGGGAGAAGGTGTAAAGTAGTTAAGGAGAATAGAGGATAATGAAAAAAGAATGGCATGAAAGAAATGGAAGCTGAGGGGATAAAGAAGAAAGTATGAAATAGACATGGAAAAAAAGTCAAATATAGTATAATTTAGTCTTAAGGAAAATAAAATGTGCAAAGAAAAAGGGGGCTTATGAGTATTAACTAACTCTAGAGAAGGCTGGGGAAATAATACCAAATAAAAACTGAGAAAATCGATAGGCCTACTGTACGATTGCATTAAGAAAACCTAAAAGACATGTGAAAAGAAACAGGCGCAGAACTCATCACAA
Source organism: Spea bombifrons (assembly GCF_027358695.1). Classification (NCBI taxonomy): domain Eukaryota; kingdom Metazoa; phylum Chordata; class Amphibia; order Anura; family Pelobatidae; genus Spea; species Spea bombifrons. The sequence continues at coordinate 43,993,336 of NC_071088.1, forward strand.
AGACTTCCTAAATGAAGGCACAGAGTAACTGTGCTGGGGTCACTCATTTGCTAAACCATAGGGATATGGTGACAGCTATAGACAGTTATGGTGCTTAATCATAAATATAACCAAAGTCCTCAAAACTTTTATTTTACTGAGGCTAGGATATACTCAGATCAGCCACATGCACCCTCCCTTCAGACAGCAGTTTTTAATAGGTGATGAAAGCAAGCAAGCAAGGAAGGGTAGCTCACTGCCAGGCACACAAATTAACCCTCAACAAGGTGCTGGAGTGAGCGAGAACACGAATTTATATCTGCTGCATACAATATGCATTTACTGACTTATTTCATCAAAACAGACTTATAAATTAATTGATCAACACCATGAATGATTGATTCTTACTCTACTGGCATGTTCATAAAAGCAAAATATGCAGTTCAATATTCACACCTGGAGCGCTTTTGTATGATATTCTTAAATCCTACGCTAATATTGAGGTAAACAACAGAGGGATAAGCCTACCTAGAAAAAAAATATATTACAATTGTAAGAGATTCAGTTAAGTATTAACATGGGACAACCGTAGTAACTGTCATGTTCAGGGCAGAGTACTAGAATACTAATAATAGTCTAAATAGCAGAATCAATCTGCCGGGAAAGAAAATTTGATAATTCTCCCTTTTTTTTTTTATAATTGCTTAAGATGTTAAATGTCAAATTAATATATCATCAAGAAAGTGTGAATTAATATTGCATTTTGATAATGATGATTCATTTTTCATCAAGCTCAATAAATAAAAAAAAAATTAAATCCATCATTTAACCAAGTGGAGTATAATTGTCACAAAAGGGTTAAATATTATTTTCCTGAGTTAGGAAATTAGAAGTGCGGAAGCAGTACATAACTCTTCTGGATGTGTTCCACCCTGGACCATTACAGTAAACACTGAAAGCCACTATACATACTAAAGTGGGTATAGCTTGACGTAAAATTACTGAGTAACTAAAACAAAAGTGCAGATAAAACAGGGCTGGGCTCTTTCTGCTGTCATTGCTGTAGAACTCCCACAATGCTCAGGCAACCACTTTTTCAACATTATGTTCTGTGCCACATTTGATCAGTTCTTGTAAAATTATATATATTCATAGCTCTGTGCAATACACCTCTTGCTGTGGTTTTGCTGACCATTGTGAAGTGGTCTTCAAGATGACACTGTCTGATAGAGTGATTGGGCACACGTGCAAGATTTTGAGAGAAGCAGGGAAGCAGAGATAACATTACTCAATGTGGTTATCTTTTTCATGCATATCTCGCCTCTGTTCACTATGTGGTGCAATGCAAATGTCATAGAATTAAATTCGGAACTTGGGTGGCAAATTTATTTTTTTAAGGAGCTTTGGAGATTTAAATCTAAGAAATCAAGATAAAATATATCAGGTTTATATGAGTAAAGTGGAGATTCGTATTATCACAGTTATAAAGGGACACCACAAACACATGCCAGTGTTATGGGGAAGGTTAAGGCCCTGCGCAAATGGTTTTGTACGAATGTTTCAAAAGGTATAAATGTCAAATAGAGTTGTGTGTGTGATAGTCCGGAGGAATTATTTAATATATATATATATATATATACTGGGGTTTTTTGTGTGTATGTACAGTATATATATATATATATATATATATATATATATATATATTAAATAATTATGCAAACCACCTATATCTTCTGCATTGCATTTTTTATCAGAGCAACTGGAGATATTTACTTAAAATAATGGGGCTATTTTATTTAAATAAAGGGAAAGGCAGACACTCAAGTGCAAAACTAGGATATTTTATTCTAAAAAAAAACCCAGTTACTATAAGTACAGTGAAAGATATCTAGACAGTTTCAGCCAGAAGTCAGGGAACTGCCTGTGTTTACCATCTTCCCCACAGACAACAATAGTGACCCCCTACTGGGCTGAGTGCAAATCCTGAACCCTGTGCAAATGAGGGCCTGATGGAGAACTACGTGCGGTTTCCTGTGACTATTGTATGTAAATTACCCCCTTGTACTGTTTAAATACTGGTGTGTTTTCAATAAAACTCAGTCTTGTTTTCACCTCAACGTTGGTGCCAGAGCCGGCCTTAAGTGTTCTGGTGCCCTGTGCGGACTACTCCTCTGGCCCCCCGCCCCTTCTCACTGCCTGCCCCTTCTCACTGCCTCCCCCGTCTCCCTATCCTTACTTACCTTGCTGCCAGAGTCCTGCGGTGGGAGCGGGAGGCGTCTGTCTTCCCGCTATGCCGTGGTGCGCGCTTCACAGCTGAGCGCTGGAATAATGCCGGCGCTCAGCATGAAACACCGGCACCGCGACAGAGTCACGGAAAGTGAGGGGCGCCGAGTGGTCGCTGAAAACTTCACGAGCGACCGCTCGGCACCCCTGCCAGGGACTTAAATTAAAAAAATCGGGGTTTTTTTGTTTGTTTTAACTTTATTTAACATCCTCCATGTTAAATAAAGTTAAAAAAACTTTATTCAACGTGGAGGATGTTAAATACAGTTAAAAAAAAACAAAACAAAAAAACAATGTTTTAATTTAGCCCCTTAATGACAATTGACGGTCCGGGCACGTCACCCAAAAACGAAGGGTTAACAACAATTGACGTGCCAGGACCGTCATGACTTTAAACGGAGAGCGGTCACAGCCGCCGCTGCAAGTGATCTTCGCCATCCGCAAGATGGCGACTGCCCGGTAGAAAACTCTGGCTCTACTTGCAGGTTGAATACAGGTACTGCATTCAACCATGCAAGTCAATGGAGCCCAGCTTTCTAATCACAGTGTGATTAGTAAAAAAAAAAATAAAATTAATAATAATTAGAAAAAAATTGTTAAAAAAACGGTAAAATGTAAAAATAATTTCCCATGATGTCACTATCAGGGGAACCTTCAAGTTGAAAAAAATGTAAAAAAAATTAAAATTAAAAAAATGCCAAAAAGAAATAATATATATATAAAATATATATTTTTGTGAGCAAGTCCTAAAATTAGCACATTAGCTTAAATCAATTCTCGCATGGAAAGAGTTTAAATACTGGCATATTAAATGCCCATGGGGTGTCTACTTTTAAAAAATGTATGATTTGATGGGGTAAATTGAACTGGCAGGGTTCAACAATGTCGCAATTAACACGGGGGGAAGGATGGCCACACATCTAATTTCCAATTAGAAAAATGCACATGTCCCAAATGTGGCCTTTTAGTTCCCCCCAAAAATGACAAACCCATGCATGTGGGGTATCACTGTACTCAGGAGATGTTGCTGAACACATATCGGGGAGCTGTAAATGTGTGGGGGAGAAATACACACACAAAAATACTACTGCAAACTTTGAAAAAATGCTGGTGGTAAAATGTGTGCATGCAAAGAGTTAAAATACCAGCATTTAAAATACCCTGGGGTGTCTAGTTTTCAAAGATATATGGTTTTATTGGGCACACTGAAATGGCCCGGCTTAAAGATGTACCAAATAGGGCATGGGCATGGGCAGTGGATCCCCAAAGTTCAACATTGAAAAATGCGCATACCCCAAATGTGGCCCTGCCCCTCCCCCCAAACAGCCAGGCAAAATCATTCATGTGAGGTATCACTGTACTCAGGAGATGTTGCTGAACACATATTATGGGTGTTTTATGACAGTGACATATACCAGAACCTGTTTAGTCATATCTGAAGTAAAATGTGTGCGAAAAAACAAATGCAAAAAAAATGACTACCACAAAGTTTGACAAAGACTGGTGGTAGATATGGTGCATGGAAAGAGTTAAAATACTAGCATTTGAAATACCCTGGGGTGTCTAGTTTTCAAAAAAATATGATTTGATGGGGTAGATTGCACTGGCCGGCTTCCAAGAGACCCGAAATGGCACATGGGGGGAAGAATTACCAGATTTGGAAAAAATGGCTTTGAAATAGCTACCTGTACTTATTGCCCCATAACGTGTAGAAAAAAGCAAAAAAACATAAAAACATTGGGTATTTCTAAACTCAGGACAAATAGCAGAATCTATTTAGCAGGTTTTTTCATTACCTTTTATAGATGAGTAAAAGATTTTTCAACTAAAAGTTAGAAAAAGTTATTGTTTTCTAAATTTTTCACCATATTTTATACTTTTTTTAATTGTAAATAATATGATACAATCAAAACAATGTCATCTAAAGAAAGCACTTCTTGTCCTGAAAAAAACAATATATAACTTGTGTGGGTTCAGTAAACGGGAAAGAAAATTACAGCTAAACACGAGCAGCGCAGAAATGTTAAAACGGCCATTGTCACGAAGGGTACAAAAAGTAAAATCAGCCTTTGTCAAGAAGGGGTTAAGTCCCGGGCTGGCGCCCCTGTTGCCATGGCGCCCTGTGCAGCCGCACAGGTCGCACACCCCTAAGGCCGGCCCTGGTTGGTGCTGTCTGATATTTGGGGTGGGCTTCTGTAATAGCTCACTGTCCTTTTCAGGAAAGTACATGCGCTGAATATGCTAAGCTATGGCTAGCCACAGCACCAACGCAGGGGCATTCCCCTTCTCTCTACAATGCTGGTTCTGTCTGCCCAAAGGGTTAACCGCTGGTGTACCCAGTTGGGGTACAGGGCGTCCCGTCACACCCAGTATTATATATTACACATATTGTCACCAATATTTATTGTCACCAATATTAATTTATCAATGAAGAATAATAGAGGATATAATAGAAAGGTTATAAAAAAAAATGTACTTGTCCACAAATTACAGGTTTGGCTTGTAGCTCAGAACAAGGGAACAAATGTCTGCTGCAGTTCCTATAATACACTACAGTAGTCACTACAGCTTCTCCAATCCACCCCCCAAAAGTCATTTCCTGCTCTAAAATAAGCTATTAATTAACTTGCAGGATGGTAGGTGAGCAATGATCATCAATCACAGCCTCTGCTAATCTAAATGTCACTGTCTCACACTCCCATCAGTCTGTAACTGCTGCTACTGACAAGTTAAAATGGCATCAGCACACTTATATATCTAATGCTTGCACCTTCCCCTTTAGAATGCTGATTGTCCAGAGTGAAAAAAGTAAGGAAAAACTCCCACAGGTTGTTGGACCCACCAATCACAGCCAAAACAATCAATGACATCATCCCGAATTTTTTTTGACTACTTCTGTCTATCAGTGATTGATATGTATTGATGTATTGTTGACTTCATCAAGGAGCGCCAAAACAGCTTGCAATGGCGCTAGCTTGTAATGGCGGCTACATATGAAAACAAATCTAAAGAACCCAAACAAATTTTCGGCATTTTTGCAATTGTTTTCGTTAGTTTTGTTAGAGATCACCCTCGTTTTAATTGATTTGTACAAACACACAAAACATGCATTAGCTGGTAACACTGTGTGAAGCGTCTGAAGAATTTATGGTAAAACCCAGAAATTCCATCAGCTTGCTGGGAGTGACCACTGACTTTTTCCAGTTTATTAGGATGCGTAGGCTTCTGAGAAGGTCCAGTGTCCATTTGGTGGGTGATATGTTTATCTTCTTGCTTTGGGACATTATTAGGATGTCATCTAAGTATGTTATTGATCTGATACCTCTGCTTCTTAGAAGTGGAATTATCGGTTTCATTAATTTTATGAAACACCACAGGGCTGACCTAAGCCCAAAAGGAAGACAAGTAAACAACTGGTATTTCTATCTTTCCTATATACATGATTGTTGATGCTGAAATATGGGAACTTTGAGGTCAATTTTCTCTTTTACTAAGAAAAGATTGCTTATAAATCCTGAAGTAGCGTGAGGAGCCAGAATTATGTTCTCTTATACTAATAATTCTGTCACTTCTATTTCTATGAGATTTATGTCCGTTGAATAAAAATAATAGGGGTCTGACAAACCTCCTGACTCAAAGTGGGTATTGGGCATTGTGACGGAAACCCATACTCGGACTGAGTAGCTCAACTGTAGAGACCTTCTTTCCCCCTGAAATCATAATTGCTCAAGGGATCAACACTTATATTCTCCAAGCACTAGTCAAGACTTACACATTGAGCGTTTCCTGGCTTGTAGAGCCTATAATGTCAATTCATGAATTGGCATTTGGTTTGCAATATAATGTGTTTTGTTTGTTTGTTGTTATAGTCATTATGGTGGGCTTTGATCAGGAAACCTTTGGCTTGTAACACCAGGCCTATGCCATAAAATGTACTTAGAAGATAAGGATCACCAGAGCCAAATGTTGGGGGTTGTAAAGTATGTTGGGACATGTCCTCTGAATAACCTCTAAGTCAGAGCATAACCGCATACAATGAAATATCGAGAACATGTATATGTATTGTGAGACGGTCCAGTATGAATGTATATTTAGATTGCCCAGGTTGGGTTGCCTTTTGTTGGGTACCAAACATGCTCAGTTGGTGTATTTCTGCCCTGAGAGATGAGAATGGCTACTTTCCAAAATAGATAAACCAGTGTGTTTGGTGTCTAAAGATTCATAAATATATGAGGAATATGATCATATCAAGATTATCATGGTGTATTGTAAATGGCTAGTTTTGGGAAGACTACTGTATTCTCAGGTAGAAGTCTGCACTGGGCTCTTGACAGGTATGATGGAGTGGACCATAAACTGTCAAGGCCAAACCCCTCTGACCCACCTAGGAGGGCTGGTCATTTTAGGAACCGGGCCAATAGCCCGTGTTCATGACAGAGCCCCATAGCCGGCTAGTCCATGAGTGTCTGGTTCTGGCAGAACAGACGGGGTTTCTCGGTCACCCTGTGTCCCCCAGTGAGCACAGGGTTACTTAGACATAGGAAGGGACTGGGCAGTCACATATATACACATACACTGCCATTACACCCATTTCAGACCTCTGCTTTAGTGCTCCCTATTGATGCAGACCGCTGGGGTATGACGTCATTGTGATTAGGGAGCACGGAAGCCGAGGTCTGAAGTGACAGACCTTGCGCTCCCCAAACAGCCCTGCTCATCAGGCACCTCCTACCTACACCAGCGTTCATCGTGCCTGTGTGCGCACTGCCCAGTGTGCTCAAGCGTTTAGATTGCAACCTTAATGTTAGGTTGGTTAGGGAGATCTGTGATCTCCCCAACCAGTCCTGCAGCTGCTGATTGGGCGGCTAACCAAAGTTTAAGTTTAAAGGGCTAACTGATCATCAGAAAACCCTTTTGCAATTATATTAGCACAGCTAGGAATTTCCTTGTTTTCCATGAAAACAGCTAAGTGATCTCATATGTTCTGGTGATTCTTAAAGGTTATGGTAACGTGGCCCCAATAAAAAGTATCTGCAGGGGACCTGGATCCTTCTCTCCAGCAGCTGGTGGGCGTCTTCAACCTCCTCTGATGCTGGGGCATCTATGACGTCATATGACCTTCCTGTACTCATTCATATGAAGTGCCGGCAGCAGCAGTGGAAGTTGTCTGTGCAAATTGTGCAGAACCTCCACCGGCTGCCCCCACTACACACTAAGTTATCTGAAGCACAGGGAGAAGTCTATGGAAGCACTGGTAAGTCAGGGGAGGGTAAGAGTGGCTTTCTAGATGCAAAGTGGCATATAGGGTGTTAAAAAGAATATCAGGGAGGCAGAGTGGCTGCCAGGAACCACAGGGATTTGAACCTGCAACGTTATGGAATCTAGGTGAATCACCTATCCACTAGTCCACCAGATGGATCTTGGATCTTGGATCTTGGATCATCGTCTCCTTCTGCCTCTCCTTGGTCCATGCTGTTCCCTAATGCTCTTGAAACACCTGCCCCTCCTTTGGTCAATTAAGGTTCAATATAAACCAGGCATCAGCCTAGCCTCATTGCTAGAGCATTGTGTTCCTAGCCCTGTATACTGACCTAACAGTGTCCTACATCTGATCTTGGCTACTTCAATGATCCCGATACCCAGACCCAGACATACCTACCTATCCGTTTGCTTCCTAGCCGTGTGCCCTGCCAGTGTAAGGGTCCTGGGGTTTGGCACCTACCGGGACGCCTGCCCGTCCGGTCCGGCAGGTCCCGCGTTGTCTCCTCCTCCATTCGCGGCACGCTGTCTACTAGACGCAGGGCATTTATGGGGGGGCGGAGTGGCATATCAGGGTGCACAGTGGCATATAGGGAGGTATAAGGCATAAATGGGGCGAGTGGCATATCAATATTAGGCATATCAGGGGGTCATAAGACATATCTGGGGGTAAAAGGTATATCGGGGGGCTCAGTTGCATATCACTGGCATATAAGGAGTATAAGGCATATCGGGGGCACAGTGGCATATCAGGGGGCACAGTGGAATCTGGCATATAAGAGGTATAAGGCATATCTGGGGGCAGAGTGGCAAGCTGGGGGTCAGATGAGCATAACTGGGGGCAGTTTGGTAAATACAAGAAAATATAAACAAGGCTTTTTTCTCATAGTTTTTATTAAATATGAAAAATAGTTAACACATGAATTAATATTTACTAATAACTTTGTATTAAAACCTAGTTTGAGAAACACTGTGTTTGGGTTCTTGTAGCTTTTATTATTATGTCAGTAAAATAAGAAGGTGAATAGAGAGGCCATTGCAATAAAGAGATGAAAGTGTAAATTGTACGTTTTTTATTACATTATTTTAAATTTAAAAAAAATGCATTTTTTTATCCGATTAATCGAAAAAATAATCGGCCAACTAATCGATTATTAAAATAATTGTTAGTTGCAGCCCTACTTTAATATATATCCTTTGTTGACTTTCAGAGAGATAGATGATTTTATCTTTTAGATTTTTTATATATGCTTATAGATGCTTTTATACTTATTTGAAGTAGAGGGAGCCTATAATGGTTACAGGCAATTGTGTGAGTATCGTGCGCAGGAAATAGGAATGATAAATTTTATTTCTTAGCTTCGTTATGATATAAATATCATGCACAGGTGGTAGTAATGGTGAGTTTATATTCTTTTACTTCGTTCACAAGTGTATTAGCCCGGAAAGCAGTATGCGGAATACTGTGATATTTAGCTATGATGTGTTATATTTTATTGCTGAACTTCCTCTCTCCTTATGTCATGCAATATATGTGCAACTTTAGTTCAGCAGGAAACTTGAGTATCCTTGGATCACTAGAGGTGTTCATATATTCAGTTCAGTACCCGGTCCAGAGTTGGAAAGCATATTGCTCAGGCAATTTTCTATGCTTATTCACGAATATAAAGTTCAAGAAGAGTCTGTTGAATTATTGAACTTCTAATAATCCTCCAGAGGCGTAGTTGATAATACTTAAAAATTTCTGAATGATATAGATTTCAATCCAAATTTCATCAGTATTCATAGATTGGTTCCTGCATTATGTAATCGGCTCTATTAAAGGTTAAGCACTTCTACAAACCCGTGATGCAGAGGTCAAACAAAGGTATGAAGTTGTTCTGAGGAAAGTAGTGTAGATATTAATAGTATCCCAGATGTACTCACAAATCCTTGAACCTGCTTTTCATCAGTATTTTGTCATAAGTCACAGGTTATTTTCTGTTATGCAATCAACTCTATTAAATAATAATAGCTCCACGTGTCCCTGGTGCAGGAATCAACTTAAGCAAAATATATTTATAATGTCCCATATGTCCCATATGTACATACGAATCCTTGGAGCTGCTTACTTGTCTTCATATTTAGCTGCAATTCGTTTTGTTTTATTTTTATCTTCTTTTTTTCTTTTGTTAGTCTTTCTTCCTTCTCCACGTGGCAATCATATATAGTATAAAATCATATAGAGACCTCGTTGTTGGAGCGCTGCCATTTTCACCGCTTTTCTTGTCTCTATCGCCACTTTTTCGCTTCTTTGCTATAGATCCAGCTGGCCTGTCCCGGTCGCTGCTGGATCACCTAAAGGAGGGTGCCAGGCCCCGCAGCGAGTCACGGCCCCACCACTTCGGCTCCACAGATGGCAGAGACGTGATCCGCACCATGATACAACAGTTACAAGATGAACAAAAGATCAAGAAATCTTCCAACTCGGCAATGGAAAGCAGGATAAATATTCTGGAATTTAAAATGACTGAGATGGAAGACCGTTCAAGAAGGAAAAATCTCAGATAAAGGGGTATCCCAGAGCAAGTATTAAACGATCAATTAGAAGAGTTTGTGAAAAAAATGTTCGTATGCTTAATTCCTCAAAAGATTTTAGGGGAATATCCTTTCGAGAGGTGCCACAGGATTAGGAAACCAGATGGAATAAAGGAATATTTTCCTTGGAATATTATAGTCCGCTTTTCAAGCTATTATGTTAAACAATGTATTTATAAAGAAGCATGGCGAACTCAAGAAATAGAAGATCCTTATAAGGATATAGTAGATATACAAACATGTGACTTGAAAAATTACAATCAAGTTTTCAATTTTATTGGCTTAATACCAATATGGAATATTTAGGCGTTCAAATAACCGCTAAAATTCAAGATGTAATAGAGTCTAATTATAAGAACTTAATTGAGAAAATTGGGGTAGATTCCTGTGGCCTGGAGGAAATACGAAATGTCCTGGTTGGGAAGGATAGAGGTGGTTAAAGTATATATTACCCCTAAAATATTATACTTGTTCAGAACAATTCCACTTAGAGTCAATGCGAAATGGATCCAGCAGCTTCAGAGAATCTGCATGAATTTCATTTGGTCTAATAAAAAGCCAAGAACTTCTAAACATACTCTAACAAAATCATTAAGAAGAGGGGGCCTAGCTTGCCCAGATTATAAAGTGCTCCATAACGCCTGTATGATCAATCATTTTCTTGAGTGGAATAGGAAAGACAGAGAAGAGCCAGAATGGTTAAGAATAGAAGATCCCAGTAAAGAACATAGAAATCTATTTAATATGTTCTGGGTAAATAATTACAGAGGATTAAAATCAAAAATATACGAAACAGCTAACAAGAACTATCAACCTGCTATGTAATCGTAGGGAAGATCAAAAACCTTCCTTCCTAGCTAAATGGGAAACAGAACTGAATACAGACATTGATCCTTAAGACTGGACACGGGGAATACATCAAATTAGGAAAAGTATACACTGTGTGACCATAGTAGAATTACATTATAAAATCTCTTACCGTTGGTATATGGTCCCAATGAAAATGCATAAAATTGATAAACTCAACACACCAACATGTTGGTGGGAGTGTGAGAAATTAACAAACCTGAAGTTTAAACTTAAAAGTTTGATAAACTCCTTACTCCCTTCCACTAATCTGCTATCCCCACAGACTTTTCTTCTCTTTTTAGATCTCTCCAAAATAAATAATGAGCAACGTAATCTGTTTATGCATATTTGTTCAGCTGCCATATTATGCATTGCAAGGAATTGGAAAAAAGCAGAAGAAATAGATTGGCAGGAAGTAATAAATCAAATATATTTTCAACATGATATGGAAAAGGGTTTTTATTATAGAGAAGGTAAGGGATATCTTTTCAATAAAATCTGGACAACATGGGACCGGAAATTTAATTGAAAATGGACCTCATGAAGTTTACATAAAATTAAAAAGGTAGTTTCCCCTAACGACTTAGAGTAGAACCCCTCCGAGAGTTTGAAGTGTATGGAATGAATGCAATTAATGCATATATTAATCTACTTCTTAATCTGTCTCTTAAAGTACTCTTTCCTATGTTTCTTATTCCTACCCTTTTTTTTTCTTTTCCTTTTTTTCCCTTCTCTGTTCGTCTTAACAGTAACTTATACGCATGGACATTGCTATGGGATAAATTATATATTATACAAGGATGTGCCCTGTGAACATAATGTACTATTTGGAAGGCATTTATTAATCTGTTCCTCAAATTTTCTCTTAATCTTTTCTTATATCTTTTTACTTCTACTCTTTTTCCTCTTAGATTTCCTTCTCTGTTTTCTCAAATAGTAACTTATTTGCATGGACACCGATATGGGATAAATCATATATTCTATAAAATATAGGGATGTGTCTTGTGAACATAATTTATTATACTCATTCTATTGTATATATATTTTGTAATTGAAAATTAAAAAAAAAAAAGTATGATTTGATGGGGTAAATTGAATTGGCCGGCTTCAAAGATGTCCCAAATATGGGCACAGACTGACACACCTCACAAAGGTGGCCTTTTACCTCCCAAATAACCCAACAAACCCATGCGTGTGGGGTATCACTGCGCTCAGGAGATGTTACTGAACACGTATTGGGGTGTTGTTTGACACATATACCAGGAGCAGTAAATTTATACCTGTACAACGTGTGTGGAAAAAAATACTAAAAATGTACTACCATAAAGTTTGACAAAGGCTGGTAAAATTAGTGCATGGAAGGGGTTAAAATACCAGCATTTCAAATACCTTGAGGTGTGTAGTTTTCAAAAATATTTGGTTTGATAGGGTAAATGCACACCTCTCAAAAAAGGCCCTTTAAGTCCCCGAACAACCTAACAAACCCATTCATATGGGGTATCACTGCGCTCAGGACATATTGGGGTGTTGTTTGGCAGTGACATATACCAGGTAGGGTAAATTTATACCTGGACTACAACGTGTTAAAAAAATACAAAACTTTTTTATAACCATAAAATTTGACAAAGGCTGATGGTAGAACTGGTGCATGGAAATGGTTAAAATACCAGCATTTGAAATACCTTGGGGTGTCTAGTGTTTAAAAATATATGGTTTGATAGGGTAAATTGCGTTGGCCGGCTTCAAAGATACCCGAAATAGCACATGGGGCAGAATGACCAGCTTTGGGGAAAAATTGTTTTTTTTTTGGTACGCTACCTGTACTTATTGCCCCATAACGTGCAGAAAAAAGCAAAAAAACTATAAAAACATTGGGTATTTCTAAACGCAGGACAAATAGTAGAATCTTTTTAGCAGTTTTTTCATTAGTTTTTGCAGATGAGTAAAAGTTTTTTTTTTTAAAAAAAAGGTCATTTAAACAAAATATTACCATATTTTATCATTTTGTATAGTAAATTAGATGATATGATAAAAATAAAGAAAGCCCTGTTTGCCCTGAAAAAAAACAATATATAATAAGTGTGGGAGCACGAAATGAGAGAAAATCACAGCTAAACAGCAACACTGAAAAATTTTAAAAGAGCCATTGTCCCAAAATATACTACGAGGGGTTAAACGGATGCAGAAAGCAATCTACGTTCGCTTTCTGCACCCAAACGGTGTTGCTGTAATGCCTCGACGTTGAGGCATTCGTCAACACAGCGATCGGCATCAGGGGCCGTGTCTGGCCACTCCCCGGGGCGTCAATGTCTGCCATACACTGCGGCGGACCCCCGTTTTAAAAGTGTTTAGGAGGCGATCAACTATAACCTCGTAAACTTCAATGGTGTTGCTGAAATGCCTCGATCACAAGCAGGCCCGGACTGGCCATCGGGCACACCGGGCATTTGCCCGGTGGGCCGGGCCACGGCAGGGCCGCATTGACTTAGGGGCTGATGGAGCTGCAGCTCCAGGCCCCTACCCTACCCTACCTACGGCCGCATTAACGCAGGGCATAAGGGGCACCTGCCCCTTAAGCCCGCCGCAAGTGCGACCGGGTCCGCCACTCTAAGGGGCCGGGAAGTCCCCACCAAGGCCGGCCTTACGGGTCTGCGGCCGCACAGGGTTTAAATTAAAACATCGGGTTTTTTTTTTTAACTTTATTTAACATCCTCCATGTTAAATAAAGTTTTTTTTAACTTTATTTAACATGGAGGATGTTAAATAAAGTTGAAAAAAAACCCCGATGTTTTAATTTAAATCCTGTGCGGCCGCAGACCACTAAGGCCGGCCCTGGTGGGGGCTTCCCGGCCTCTTAGAGCAGGGCGCCACACTCCAGGGGGCGCGACGGGGGGCGGTCCGCACCGGGTGCCGCTCATCAGGGGGTGCCAACTTGCGGCACCCGGCACCCCTCCAGAGACGGACAGTAATGTCCGCCGCTGGAGGAGCAAGCTCGCAAGGGAGCGGTATCGGAGGTCTTTAACAGACCTCCGGTTCCCTTGAGTGATTTTAAGCCGGGTTCCGCCCGGCTTAAAATCACTCAAGGGAGCCGGAGGTCTGTTAAAGACCTCCGATACCGCTCCCTTGTGATCCGCGCGGCAACAGCTGCTGTGCGCTGGGGTTTGTTGTCAGACCCCGGCGCACAACACTGAAGCCGCGCCCACCGCTTTCCGTGCCCTCTGAACCGGAAGAAGACAGAGAAGACAGAAGAACTGAAGAAGAGGAGCGAAGAGGAGGAAAAGGAGCTGTAAGGAGAAAAGAGGAAAGGTAGGAAAACATTCAATGAGAGTGTATGTGTGGATTGGTGTATATGTGTGGATTGGTATATATGTGTGGATTGGTATATATGTGTGGATTGGTATATATGTGTGGATTGGTATATATGTGTGGATTGGTGTATATGTGTGGATTGGTGTATATGTGGATTGGTATATATGTGTGGATTGGTGTATATGTGTGGATTGGTGTATATGTGTGGATTGGTGTATATGTGTGGATTGGTATGTGTGTGGATTGGTATACGTGTGGATTGGTATACGTGTGGATTGGTGTATGTGTGGATTGGTGTATGTGTGGATTGGTATATGTGTGGATTAGTATATGTGTGGATTAGTATATGTGTGGATTGGTGTATATGTGTGGATTGGTATGTGTGTGGATTGGTATATATGTGTGGATTAGTGTATGTGTGTGGATTGGTATATGTGTGTGGATTGGTATATGTGTGGATTGGTATATGTGTGGATTGGTATGTGTGTGGATTGGTATGTGTGTGGATTGGTGTATGTGTGGATTGGTGTATGTGTGGATTGGTATATGTGTGGATTAGTATATGTGTGGATTAGTATATGTGTGGATTAGTATATGTGTGGATTAGTATATGTGTGGATTGGTGTATATGTGTGGATTAGTATATGTGTGGATTGGTGTATATGTGTGGATTGGTGTATATGTGTGGATTAGTATATGTGTGGATTGGTGTATATGTGTGGATTGGTATGTGTGTGGATTGGTATATATGTGTGGATTAGTGTATGTGTGTGGATTAGTGTATGTGTGTGGATTGGTATATGTGTGTGGATTGGTATATGTGTGGATTGGTATATGTGTGTGGATTGGTATACGTGTGGATTGGTATACGTGTGGATTGGTATATGTGTGGATTGGTAAGTGTGTGAGAGTGATGGGTGTTATGCTGTACCATTTCCAATGTCTTTTTCATGATCTAATTATGCTCTAAAAGTACATCAAAACTCCCATCACTCAATACTGTTCCATACAGAGGCAGAGGCCTTGCACCCCCACCACAGGACTCCTGAAAGGTAAGTGAACTTCAAAGAGGGAGGGGGTAGTTGTGGCGGGCTTAAGGGGCTCTGCGTTAATGCGGCCATATAGGACCAGTCAGTCCAGTCCTGACTGGGCCTATTTTAAGGTGGGTCGCAGTTGCTGCCTGCTCCGGCAACAAGGTAAGTAGGGTGAGGGAGGAGGGTGCAGTGAAAAGGGGCAGAGGGGGGTTATATAGTGAGAAAGGGGGAGAGGGGATAGATAGAGGCGGTGCATATTGAGAAGTGGGAAGGGGGTTACATAGTGAAAAGGGGGAACATAGTGAGAAGGGGCAGATAAGATGAAGAGAGGGGGTAGTGTGAATGCGTATGAGAATGAATGAATAAATGTGTTAATGATTTGTGTGAATGATTAAATGCAAAGATGGTACGGGTGGGCTTTAACAATAAATAAATAAATATGGGCTGCTCAGGCTTAAATGCCCGGGCCTATTTTTTGTCCCAGTCCGGGCCTGATCACAAGGCATTCAGCAACACCAAACGCTCACCCCAGGACGCGGCGTGGAACACCCCACAAGAACTGCAGTTTTGGAGATGCTCTGACCCAGTTGTCTTGCCATCACAATTTAGCCTGTGTCAGCCACTCAGATACTTAAGCTTGCCCATTTTTCCTGCTTCTAACATATCAACTTTGAGGACAAAATGTTCACGTGTTGCCTAATTTCCCAGTGTCACGACCACCCACACCAACAGCGCTTACCACGGACGTTCCTCTGCCCAGCCTCCCGCTACCGAGAGAGGAGCCCTTAGCAGCGGACGACCAGGATCCCAACAGCAAGGAGGCCGAGTGCGGGCAGGTAGAGATAGGTACTGAGTGATGGCAAGGCGAAGGTGAAGCTCCAGACGAATGACACGGGCAGCAGGAACTGAAGGGGTAAACCCAGAAGGATGGTCAGGATAGCCGGGTCAGTACACAAGTCGGGTAGTCGAACGAGCCAGAAGGTCAAGACACAAAGCTGGTTGTCACGCAGGCCAAAACTGGTACACAGAAATCCGGGCAAAGGTACAAAATCAGAATCCAGAGAATGGTCAGGGAAGCAAGGTAAGTCCTCCCTCTTGGGCATCCCTGCTAGTACGGGTAGCGGATGGCTCACTCGTAGCGGGATCCCGAGATTTAACCCCTCGACTCCTGCGCCAGCGACAGAGTCTCTGCCCGCCGGCAACGGAGTCAAGGAACAGAGTCGCGGGTGCCCGACGTCTGCTAGTGACAGACTGTAGCGGGTGACCACCATCCATGAGCGGCTGACCGCTCACTGATACTGGAACCCGGGACTGTGACACCCACCAACTGACAGGTGCCATGATAACAAGATTGTCATGCAGATTGTTGGGCGAACGCAGGGGTTTGGCTTTGGAAGGGTTAACCTAGCCAGATGTGTTTTTCAGCCAACAGCTGTCCTCTTAAGCCACACAGACTGACAGACACCTTGAACATACCAGAGCCCTGCTATAAATTCATTCAGGTTCAGCCACAGTGACCATTAGTGGTAACTCCTCTATGATATTGACTTCAGGGTGAGGGTCTTCTATGCTGGGTTTGGGTCATCTTGAGGACACAATGGGATCTGTCAATCTTAACAGATGTATGTTAAGATGTAGTTTGATATGCGCGTGATACTAAGGGCTATGTCTGGGACATCTCTCTGTGACACTGTTGGGGCGGAACATCACACCAGGAGATGAAACTGAATGTTTTTTTGGAAAATCAGAGAATCTCTCCTGGAACTTTCTATGGATTTGTAACATCACTGAAAACCCTCAAACTCAACAATGACATTGAGGTTCCTGCAGAGAGCCTCTAAGGGTTTTGTATAATTAGGTGTTTCTGTGTTTCTCCTTGTTTATTTTTAACAATTTTACATAAGCACTGTGACATTCGTCCAATTAAACTACGTATTAATCCAGTTTCCGTCTCTGTGCTCTAACCGAACTCTAGATCCAGAGAAAGCCTGAATAATTCACTCTACTGAATTATCTTAAATTGGGTTTTATACATTTTTGTATTTGTTCAATGTGGTATTGGGTGTTACAGAAGCATCCATAAGCTGTAGTCATCTTAAAACATAACTTGATCGTGGTATGTTGCTGGTATCGTTAACCCTTGCACATCCACACCCTATGTGTACGGTTATACGATAGCTAACCATAACAAAGATTATCAGCGTTATTCACATCACCTGTCAGTGGTCATAATGTGATATAATTTGGAAATTAATATATTTAATATGGAAGACAATCTATTACCCCCTTCTAGTTATGTGTGTTAATTCTAATCATCTGAACTATCGTTGAAAAGAAGTAGCTTCTGGTAATGCATTTTTCAATATTTCATCCAGCTGCACTGAAAACACAGAGGATGATGGATATTATCATTACATTCCCGTGGTTACTAGTTAAAGAGACTTGGTCTCTGTACCTCCAAGGACCAGGAAATTATGCAGACCTTCGTGTACAGCATGACATGGCACAGCCCTGAAGAAATCAATGTTTTTCCTGTATCAAGGTGCTGCTTCTGTATTGGGCAGATTTCATCCTTTCTTTTTTCAAATTTACAAATGTTTGGATTATAGGTATCAGTGGAGTGTCACAGATAATATGGGTTCCCCTGAAAACTTGAGCATTGTCATCTAAGACAAAATCATTCATTCTACAATTTTATACATGACAATAGAAGGGGAAGTAACTTCAGTAGAACATGGTGAGACAAGAGGTACACCTAGATGTGTTGTCAAATTACTTTAACCCCTTCAGTCCCCTATGGATGTACCGGTACGTCCATGGAAACGGAGGAAAAAAAAGGTTAGTGATTTAACAAAAAATCACTAAAATACAAAAAATAATAATTAAAAAAAAAATTAAGTGAGCTAAGTGATGTCATTGTGACATCACTGGCATTAAACATGTTCAAGAGGTCCCTAAGAGGACCTCTAACCATTTAAAAAAAAAATACTACAAAAAATACAAAAAGTTTAATAAAAAAATAGATAAAAAAGATAATAATAAAACAACCTTACATCCCATTGCCCTAAAACAACATCTACCCAGTATAACCCTCCTGTCCCCGTTCACAACCCCCAGACCCGTTAAGCCATAAGCATAAAAATTCCACGAATAATGTACACCTTATAGTATGTTCCCTGGGAATGTATGGAAAATCTACATAAATTAGGTATTTCTGAAATCAGGACACTTGCATTGATAAATTTGGAGGGGATTTTCCATCACTTTACCTAATTTTGTGAGGATTCTGAGGGAAAAGTTATAAAAAAATTATGTTTTGCTTTCTAATTTTCACAAGTTTTTACTAAATTTCTCATTCTAAATTTTCAGCTAATGATTTAACTATGGTATCAAAAAAACGACAGCGCAAAAATGGCAAAATTGCTCCGGGACTTGAGGTACCAAAAACCCCTGGAACTGAAGGGGTTAATCATGAGCATTATCCAGGCTGTGCCAAGCCAATAACTAAATGATACTATAGGAGTTCGAATGGCTTTCCCTACTTTTTGTATTTGTCTTGTCTTTATTTGTGCTATATATGTTAATATATTTGTTAGCTACTGTTGGTTAATAGCGCAGACATTTTTGGTAGCCATAATATGTTTATTTTTAGAGATAATTATTTCTTACATTAACAGCAACATTTTAAATGTTAAATACATTATTGGATATTAAGTAAATCGGAATGTTGAAATAAAAAAGATTGGAATTTGGTTTGTCTAAATATTCATGAAAATCAGTTTAAGGTGCTATGCTAAATAATTGATAAAACATAGCACACTGTATCATCTCTAAGCAGAACATATATTACATCTGCCTCCAATGTCGCAAACTTTTCTTCTTGCCAACCTCAATCTGGAGGTCCTCAATCTGTAGATAAAGGTACTTAATCTGCAGGTACTTGATCCACTCATCTGGTGCAGAACTACATTTTCTCATTTCTTCTTGCATTGCCCAGATTTCATCACATATAGACTCTGGAGATTAAAAAAAATACATGTTCTTGCATCATTTATTAAAGGTGTTGTTCCGTTTACATTATTAATCATAAAAGAGACCTAGACACATAATTTCTAGTACCTCAAATAATCTTTGATATAGTTCACCCTTATAAGGCTTCTTCAGGAGGAAAAACAATTATTTGAGGACATTTTTTGGCATTTTGCACTTTAGGTCTTTTGTATTTATATTTATGTTTACATTTGTATATTTATTTATTTTTACTATGGGCTGCCTTGTGCCCCTAGTGCAATAAATACCTTTTGAGTATCTTAGGCTAGGTTTCCACTTGGGTTTTTGTCCGGCGTTTTTTTCTTGATGAAAAACGCCAGGAAAACTGCCAAGAAAACTGCCACTGCATTTACCTGCGTTTTGGCGTTTTTTCTGGAGTTTTTTCTGGCGTTTTAGCCTTTCTGTGGAAATTGCTTTTTTTGACCTTAGGCAGTTTTTCCAGCCTTTACAAGTTAGAAGTTTCACCCAGCTAAAAGGGATTAGGATAAATGGCAAGTATCTGCCCTCTCCTGATGTCATTTACTTGGTAGACCCTTTTGTCTCTTTTCTGTGGTTTGTAAGGCATGCTTTATTTCGAATGTCTGCTCCTCTGGGAAGATTGGCCCCAAATGATGTGGCAAATTGTTTGCTGTTGCTTTTGGCACGCAGGATCCAGTCGCGTATGTTTGTTTGTAATGGCATGTTTGTTCCAAATGGTGTAAAATTCAATATGAACCAGTCCAGGACTTTGTTTTGTGTAAAACGGTTTGTTTTCAGCCAATTTCTCGTAGGACACACAGATACTGGGTCCATCCTCTGCATTGTAACTGTGGAAAAAACGCCATAAAAAACGCCAAGGCAATAAACCCACATGGCTTTTTCATGGCGTTTTTTCTCTCCCATAGACTTCTATTGGAGAAAAAAAGCCAAGATTTCTTGCAAAAAACGCCAGAGTGTCAACATGCTGCAGTTTTGAAAAACTGCCACAGAGCCCAAAAAAGCAGAAAAACACCAAAGAGGACTGAAAAAACGCCAAACAGAAAAACGACAAGTGGAAATGGCATTTTGCGATTTCCTATTGAATTACAGCTAACATCTGGCTGCAGCCGTTTTTCACAAAAAAAACGCCAGGTGGCGCTATTGGCGTTTTTATAGGCGTTTTTAGCAAAAAAAAACCAAATGGAAACCTTGCCTTAGACACAATGTTAAAGGATCCCCGCTGAGACACTCCTTGAAAGCATGGAAGATTTCAGTATCCTGTCAAAGCACTTTTGAAGCACTTTCAAAGATTACAGCGCCTTTGTACACTATATGGACAAAAAGTATTGGGACACCTGACCATTACATCAACAGGGACTTTTAAGAAATTGCATATTTTAAGACATAGATATTAATATGAATTGGTCCCCTCTGTCATATAGGTAAGCAGACTTGATGGGAATTAGACTTGAGTGGAACTCAATATGCAGGTAGATATTTTAATGATGTTTGTATGCTTCTGGTAACATATTAAAAGTTGATACAAGGTCCTGTAGTAATGCTGCTTAACCTCAAGATGGTGTAGGATAAACAGTTCAGAATAAAGTCCTGTAATAATGCTGTTCTATCATAAGATGACAGGCAGAACAACAGAACAGAGACAGCAGTGAAGGGTCAGCAATCCTGAAGTGCAGGTAATATGGTAAGAACTTAAATAACAGGTACAGTCAGAATAAGGGAAGTAGTAATACTTCTTGCTTCCCTCTTAGGTACAGTCCTTGTGAGGAGACATGACTACCAGAACAGCAGGATATGACCCCAGCCATCAGGATTTTAGAAACAGGGCCAAAGAAGTCAAGAGGGTAACACTGGAGAAGCTGCTGAGAGCATGAGATTCATATCCTGAATCAAAGACAAGGACTGATTAAAGTCTAAGTCTTTACATCAGGGAAAATGGGCAGACTAGATGGACAGAATGGTTCTTAACTGTCCTCAAATTCTATGTTTTTACTAATGTGGATATTTTAATACAAATTAAATACCTTGACTTAATAACTCAATAATAATGAAAGTGTTAAAATAACACCTAGCAACCTAGTGTGGTCCATAAATTCACTGTTCACTCGGCACCATTGAGCTTCCTGAGTCTTCCTGAGTGGAGTCCACATATATTTGAGTTTATTCAAAGGTAAGCAGTTCTATACAGATCAATAAGCAATAATGCTACTAAGCGTATATAATGCATTGCTTAATAAAAAAATAATAACATTTAGGTAAAGTGTATAACCTTTGCACCGTGGAGCATGATGATCCCATGTTCCATGTTCTGTGCAAGTCCGTTTAGCTTTCCCATACAGGGTCAAGCCATGTTTACACTCGTATGTAATAACGTCTTGGTATTGGTATTCTTCTTTTCGAGGACTGTATAATCCATTAGTTACAAAACCAGGATCAGGACAAGTCTGAACTGGAAAAAAAATCAAGCAAACAATAAATATTAGTGAACCTAAAGGGAAAGGTTAATGTCTCTGACACCAACTTTTATAGAAGGATGTATATTAAAGCACAATATGACTTCTGGAACAATGTCCTTTGGACAGACAAGACCAAAGTGGAGAGGTTTGGCCATAATGAACAGCCCCATGTTCGGCGACAACCAAACATAGTATGTCAGCACCTATATAACACCTCATACCAATTGTCATAAATAGGATTGCAACAAACGATTATTTTCATAATCGATTAGTTGGCCGATTATTTTTTGATTAATCGGATAAAAAGATTTTTTTATTTAAAATAATTTAATGAACAAACTGGGTGTTAAAAACAAACAACAGAATAAAAAACTTAAAGTTTACATTAACGTGTGTCATTGTATCACACCTGCATTTTTTGTAAATGCCTTCCTATTTTACTGACATAATAATAAAAGCTATATTTTAAAGGTACAAGAACCCAAACATAATATTTCTCAAACTAGGATGTATTACCTAAAAAAGTTTTACTAGTAAATATTAATTCACATGTAAACTATTTTTCATATTTATTAAAAACTGATTGAGAAAAAGGCATTTCTTGTTTTTATTTCCTTTTATTTTCCAACCTGTTTCCCAGTTATGCACATCTGCCCCAGGCTTGCACTCTGCCCCTGATATGCTTTATATCCTCCATATGCCTTAAAACCCCAGATATGCCTTATGCCCCCCAGATATGCCTTATACCCCCTGATATGCAACTCTGCCCCTCCAGATGTGCCTTATAACCACCAGCTATGCCTTATGCCCCCTATATTCCACTCTGCCCCTCTGATATGCCTTATATGCCCCTATATGCCACTCTGCAACTCCAGATATGCCTTATACCTCACTACATCCCACTGTACCCCCTAATATGCCTTATACCTCCAGCTATGCCACTCCACCCCCTATATAGTCTTAAACCACCAGATTTGCCTTATACCCCCCCAGCTATGCCTTCTGCCCGCTGATGTGCCTTATACCCCTTGATATGCAACTCTCCCGCATATATATGTCACTTCACCCCCCCCCATATATGCCTTATACCCCCCAGCTATGCCTTATGCCCCCTATATGCCACTCTGCAGCTGCCGGCACTTCCACCGGGGCTTCTATGGCGTGACTTGACCTTCCGGCGCTCCATCATAGAAACCCCAGCGGAAGTGCCGGCAGCAGCAGAGGTTGTCTACGCGCATCGTGCAGACATCCACTGGCTGTTGGAGAAGAAGATCCAGGTCCTCTGCAGTCAGATTATAAAACAAGGGGTATTTTTCAGAGCAAATGCCCTCATCTTATATTCGATAAAATCGATTCAACTAATTGATAATGAAAATCGTTGACAACAATTTTAATTATAGATTATTGATTTTATTGATTAGTTGTTGCAGCCCTAGTCAAAACCAGCGGTGGAGGGGTGATGATTTGGGCTTGTTTTGAAGCCACATGAACTGGGAACCTTGCAGTCATTGACTATGAACTTCTCTGTTCGACAGCTAATGCTTTGCCGAAATTGGTTCACGCAACAAGACAATAATCCCAAACTCACCAGAAAATCTAAAACAGAATGACTGAAAAAGGAATGGCAATGGCCCAGTCAAAGTCCAGACCTCAACCATTGAAATGCACGCAAACCTCAATGAACTGAAGCAACATTGCACAGAAGAGTTGGCCAAAATTCCTCCACAACAATGTGAGAGACTGATAAAGTCTACAAGCTATTGAATCATAAGGTGTACTTAGTTTCTCACACACGGCTTAATTTTTGTTGAATAAATCTTGACACAGTGTAATATGTCATGTGTTGTTGTTCATCAGAGGTTGTTTTTGCCTAAATTTTAAAATAGATGATTTTTAGTATGCCCTGTGTATTGTGATGCTGTAAACCCCAGGGAGATGATTTGTTTGGCATTTGAGAGCAGGTGCTGTACAGGACATGCATATGGGTCCTTGGGGTGGAGCAACTGGAGAGCAGGGTGGGCCAATGCTCCATTCCCCTTCCAGTGGAAAATCCATGCTGGCTCTTACAAGAGGCTAGAGGTCTGCGGGATCTGGTTCAGGATTCCTGAGGAGCCTGCATCAGGTACAAGTGCTGGTCATTAAAAAAAACCCTGGGGTGTCAGAGGGAAGAGAGAGTTTCCATGTGCTCCCAGGGCAATGAGAGGCCCTGAGGAAGACATCCCTGAGCCAAAGTGTTGCATTATCTGCCTACACCTTAGTGTATTGTCTGGGGGAGGTTTTCCAGAGCCTGGCTTAGCTGGGTCTGGCTAGGAGGTGTAGTTAGTGGATGTTTATGCTGGTCAGTCTGGGACAGTATAGTATAGTTAGAGAGGGCTCCAATCGGAACTAGGTTTGTTTCTTTTATGACTTTGTTTTTGGGTGTTTTGTTTGAGCAGTTGTTTGCTACAAGTTGGTGTTCTTGAGCCTGATTGCCCTAGATGATTGTGCTTAAGACCCTTAACTGTTACATTTTATAGCCCTCATGCTACAGGGCAGGGCTGGGACTGGGACTGAAAAGCAGCCCTGAAAACATTTGGAGACCCGCCATATAGTTTATCTCGCGGTCGAGCTCTTATATCCACACGCACCCCTTATACATACCCCAGTCACACTATTTGCCATACAAATAACTATAAAACAGTATTTTTATCACATTATTTGTATTAAAATACCAGAAAGCAAAAGTGTTAAAAGGCCCTAATAAATTAGATACATTAGACATAATGAAATCAAAACATTTGCTACTGCAAACATTTGTAGATGAGAAAGTTCCATTTTATTCAGTGGAACAAAACAGTGATCACATTATTCTTCACGATATTCTTGTAAGAAACTTTTATTTCTTAATTAATTAATGTAAGCTGTTTTTTCAAATTTAATAAAAGCTGTGATTGAAAAAAATATTTTTTGTTTTTATTTCCTTTTATTTGCCACGCTGCCCCCCTGATATGCCATATACCCTCCTATATGCCACTCTGCCCCATGATATGCCTTTTAACCCCCTATATGCCACTCTGCCCCATGATATGCCTTTTAACCCCCTATATGCCAGGGGCATATCATGGGACATAGTGGCATACAGGGGGTTAAAAGGCATTTCTGGAGGCAGAGGGGCATATAGGGGGTTAAAAGGCATATCATGGGGCACTCTGCCTCCATAGAGCCTATAGTGCCTTTATAGAGCAGAAAGCATCATTCTCTCTTCATTTGCACAATTAATCCACACATTAATTCATTCTCTCACTTATTCGCACAATTCATCCACACATGGATTCACACAATTCATCCACATATGGATTCATTCACACAGTTCATTCACACATGAACTCATTCATTGTCTCACTCATTCACACAATTTATCCACACCTTAATTCATTTATTCTCTCTAATTCTCACTCTTTATTTCAATATCCGTACTACCCCCCTTTCTTACTAACTATCCCCCCTTTCTCACCATCTACCCCCCTTTTCACTATCTACCCCCCCCCTTTATAGTTCACTTACCTTGCTGAAGTCCTGTGGTGGGAGCAGGAGGCCTCTGTCTCGCTGCTCTGCCACGGTGCACAAATAAGCAGCAAATAAACTCTTTGAAGGTGGTGCTGGCATCAGCAGAGGATTAGAAAAGAAAGATCTGGACCTTAAGCTACTTCTGCTGGGAGGATGTTCCATGTATCTACCACCCCCTCAGTAAAGTAAGTCTTCCTTACATTAAGTAGAACTTTATCACATTAAATAAAGTAAAACTCCCAAGAGAGCATAATTAATGTGCAAATGACAACTTATGATTTCAGTGCCTGTAAGAAAAGCTGTGCATTGATTTACCTCTACAAACAAGCAAGGTTATATATTATTTCTGGCACCGCCTTTTAATATATATATATATATATATATATATATATATATATATATATATATATATAACCGTATTGGCTCGAATATAGGCCACACTTTTTTCCCCCACTTTAAGTCTTTAAAGTGGGGGTGCGGCCTATATTCGGGGTCTAGCGCCTGACGCCCGGGACATGCAGTTCCGGGTGCCGGGCAGGCAGCAGGGTTAGGATACAGATCCCCCGCAGCGGTGCAGGGGACCCGTATCCTACTCTCTGATACGCTCAGACAGCCTCCCCTGCCAGCACTTCCCACGGGGGGAGTGCCGGCACGGGAGGTTGTCTAAGCTCATCATGCAGACGTTCACCGGCAGCAGCGATGCGCGTAAACAGCCTCCGCTGCCGGCACGTCTGCACGATGTGCTTTAACAATCTCCCTTGCCGGGAATTCCCACGGGGGGAGTCCCGCCAAGGAAGATTGCTAAAGCACATCGTGCATACGTGCCGGCAGCGGAGGTTGTTTACGCACATCGCTGCTGCCGGTGAACGTCCGCACGACGCGTTTTACCTCTGCCCCCAAGACTTACCAGAGCAGACTCCCGGGTGTCTGCTCTGGTAAGTCGGGGGGAGGAGGAGGAGGACAGTGGCAGCATATCTCGGGGGGGGGGGACAGTGGCAGCATATCTCGGGGGGGAGGACAGTGGCAGCATATCTCGGGGGAGAGGACTGTGGCAGCATATCGCGGGGGGGCAGTGGCAGCATATCTCGGGGGGGACAGTGGCAGCATATCTAGGAGGGGACAGAGTGGCAGCATATCTCGGGGGGGGGCAAAGTGGCAGCATGTCTATTAAAAAAATCATTCTTTAAAAAAGCACCAAACTTTTAGGGTGCGGCCTATATACGGGGGCGGCCTATATCCGAGCCAATACGGTATGTATATATATATATAAAGTCCAAGATTAACAATTGCACTCCAAACACCACTTTTTCTGCCCGGTGTCAAGTAGCTGTAACAGCAAATCATATAATATACAACAATAGTTACCGGCACTCCAGGGACTTCTTAAAGATATATTATATATATAATCTATACACACACGCACACATTATATTACATTTCTGTTTCACCTCTGCATTCTGGTATAGCTTCACTCCAGTCTCCGTCTGCAAGACATTCTCTGTAATTTATTTTCGATATCATCTTGTATCTGAAGTATAGGGACAAATTAGTATTTTGGCCATGCTATGAATCTTTTCACTGTCAAAAAAAGGAACTGGCAGATGCTACTTAGAACTCCCATAAACCTAACCTATATCAGTTATCTTTAAATCAAATAATAATTGCGTACAAAACGATAATCCAGGCAAAGAGCAAAATTTTAACATTTGGCAAAACGGAGCTCCACATTTAGTTAATAATAAATAATGTATCCATTAATATCACATTCTATGTCTATGTACATCATTCCAGAGTTTGAATTACGGTAACTTCATTCCAAACCATCAAGTTGCATTAGGTCTCACAAAGGAAACACCATTGGATTGTTTGTGTTAGGGCTGTCCCATTTTGACATTTCAAAACAAAATAGACTTATAGAGCTGAAAAACAGAAAACTATGGATCTGATGGATTTTCAAGTATAATATCTTTAGTTTTTTTGGATCAGTTTCCACCCTTGGGAATATTTGGTCATATTAAAATCACAGGTACATGCGACAGACTCTCTATTTGTGGATTAAATCACCCCTACAAGTAGCACAAATTTATTTATGATAAACTCAAATGTGTCTGATGTAAAACTTTATTTTATAAAGGCAAAACCATATCCAAAAATCCAGAAAATCATTCAGAAAGCTTTAATCAGTGATCTCTTTTTTTGTTTTCTGTTGCCATTGTAGCAACACTTGGGGTACATATATTTATTTAGTATCTTGTTATAGCAGACCTAAAGACCCTGGGTTTTCATGTTATTACATTAATTCTGGGGCTTTTCATTACTTAATACACGCCATGTTATTTTACTTAACCATATCAGCCACTATATACAAAACTCACCCTGTGTAACATGAGTAGTTCGCTTTAGAACCAAATAAAAAATCAGATGCCTCCATACGACCATTGTTAATTTCCCCAGGATTTCCACATGATCTCCCTTAAGAAACCAAAAAAACAAAACTATTAACTGTAAACTTTTGAAATAGTATTTTATCTTTATTATAAAAATATACAATTCTATCCAAAGTATTGTAAAAAAAAATCTAAAGAAGATGAACACTTGAATTACCTGCACTCCATACACTAGGAGGCAAAAAGCTACTTACGTGTGCAGAATATGTCAAGAGTAGACCAAGTGAGGTTTGTAGTACAAGTAATGGTGCTGTTAGTGTTTGGAATACGGGTGTACCCAGGCTTGCATTTGTATTGCGCAACTGTGCCAATGTTGAAATATTCTTTGTCAGCAAATTGCTGATTCAAATCTGCATTCTTTATTATAGGAGGAGAAGGGCAAACAGCTAAAAAGAAAAGAAAGAAAATAATTATAGGTTTTCCATCTGCTAAGACCTAAATCATATGGAGACTTTAGCTTCAGGTTATGTTCAGAATAGCCTTATGTGTGTCCTAGAGTGTATTTTGTGTGACTGTAGGTGGTGTGTGGTATGTGATCTGTGTGGCTGATAGTGGTGTGTACAGTAGACTGATTTGTGTGGCTTAGAGTAGGTTGTTTGTGGTACAGTACATATACACACAGACAGTACGCATACACTTATGGTGCATACACACATGGTGCACACTCAAATGGTAAACTCATACACACTACACACAGTACACATACATTCATCACACCTTCCAACCATCCCTGATTTCATGAGACAGTCCCACCTTTGCAGGTAGTGGGGTGCATGGGCCTATTAGGGAGTTCCTCTGATCTCCTCTGACGGGCCCAGGGAGGTGTAAAAGCTATAGAGGTCTGTATTGTTGATGTACAGACCTCCATTGCAGCTAGCATTAAGCCTTCTTACAACATTAGCATCGCTAGGTGGTTATACAGGTAAGGCAGATGGAAGATAACCGCCCGCCCACATCAGGGGTCAACCCCACCCCAACACAGGTGTCAACACCTAAAATGTTTGGGAATACATATAAACCCACATGGTACACATATACTCACTACACACCACACTACACACACAGTAAACTGTGGTAAGCCTGCACGTTGGGATAGATGCACTGTCCCTATTACTGGAAATCTGGACCAGAGACAGACCGCCCAAAGGGACCGCCTCATGAATATTGGGTAACAACCTTGGTCACCTATAAACAACTAGTGATTAATCATAAAAAAATATTTTACAGTAAAGTTTAACAAACCATATGCCCCATATACGGTATGATGTTTTTAATATTCTTGTTAAAAGATTTTTTCCTAACACTTCCTGCCTCT
Source organism: Spea bombifrons (assembly GCF_027358695.1). Taxonomy (NCBI): domain Eukaryota; kingdom Metazoa; phylum Chordata; class Amphibia; order Anura; family Pelobatidae; genus Spea; species Spea bombifrons. The sequence continues at coordinate 44,022,416 of NC_071088.1, forward strand.
TCTGTGAGGTTGATGTATCCCAGCATGGAGTTGATGCTCTCAAACGTATTACTGGCTGCTCATTTAACATTATATTTAATCAAGAGAAAGGGTTAGATGGAAGGCGAGGAAAAGGCACATGGAGTCAAGAAATGGCAGGTCTTAGGTCCTAGCAAGGGGTATGACTGATGTGCTTGAGAAAGAAATGTGGCAACCAAAGTGGTACCTTAGAGGCTTTTCATCCTCTCACATCCTGTTGAGGTTAAGCCCTGTGATATGATGCAATGGTGCCCCAAAAGGTTGCAAGGTGGCAGCCGGCAAGTGGGAGGTATGATCGTGGTCTGTGCTACACAACTATTGAGCTAAATAGTTTCCACAGTTCAGTGGGCCTATCAAGTGCGATCATCTGATCTCCTTAACTTGTGTATGATCACCATTGCCCACAAAAGCTGGACAGTAGGGCAGCTGGGTAGGACAGTGACAGAAAACTGGGACTGCCGTATGCAAAATTGGAGGTATGATGTACATGATAACGGAAGGTAATGCAGGTTGTGGCAGATATGCAAAAAAAATTAAAATAAAATAGCAGTTAAATTTTGTTATTAAAAAGTGGATATGGTTTAGGTGCTGGAGGTTGCTACAGTCATTTAAGCCTTGGTTATTTCGCTTCCACATATTTGGAGTGTTTATCATATATCATGTAACCTCTTCAAACCTTTGCATTTGGGAGGGGGAGAACTCCAAAGTCCAGAATCGATGCATTCTATGTAACGTTCACCAATCAATCTTAGGTTGTCATCACATGAAAATGTCAAAGAATCCTTGTAGAAATATGTTTTGTTCCTCGGGTGGTATGTTCCATTAGAAATTTCAGGAGTAGGACAAGTAATAACTAGGGAGTAAAAATAAAACAAAAACTATTTCTCAAAACTTTAGTGAACATAAACTGAATAACCTGAAAATGTAATATTTAATATTTTCTACATCTGAAGTCATCTGCACATAAAATGATACATTTGAGCACACTACCACATATGAATGTTATATTTGCATGTATTGTTTATTCCACAGCATATCTTGATAAACTCTAAAAGTCACAATAATGCATGTATACAGAACAAAATAAGTTAAATAAATTCTTCTAAATCCTTAGCTCAATTGCGTAAATGCTGGCACATTAGGGTGTATGTGTGAAATTTTTTTAGCAGCAATGGGGACAAATGGAAATATCACCGCTTCAACAAGCTGACAGTGACAACCATTCATTTAAAATACATAAAATATAATAAAAATATTATAATTAAGGTATTTCTATAGTTTTTATTAGTATGCACATGGTGTCATGCATGTATAAACAGCAGGCTGTATAAGATTGGCATACCTTCGCATTTAGGAAGAACACCACTCCATGTCCCATCTTCTTGACAACGTAAAGTTGAATCTGATACCATTTTGTACCTGACAGATAAAAGCAGAAAGCACGGCTACTTTACTATTTTCCTTTGTGCCGTTGGATCTATCTATCTATCTATCTATCTATCTATCTATCTATCTATCTATCTATCTATCATCTATTGCTGCTAAGCCACTGCTTGCTGAAGGCCGATCCCATATCCTGTATGGTGTGAAATGACAAATGCCCTCACTGCATTTCAGTAATCCGCATTAAGCACTTCCAAAAATGTATACTTTTATGATCTATTGTGAATAACACTTACCCTTCATGGCAGATATACCGTACTATTGAGCCATAAAGAAAGTCATAAAATTGCATGTTTCCATTTTCAATGTCTCCTGGATTTCCACATGATCTCCCTACAAAAATGATAGCAAATGCACGCTTTCATTATATTATATTATATTGTCAACTATTATAAATAACTGACACTGTCATAAATAGTATGTGTCCTTAACTACCATATGCTATTATTCCAATTCATTCTATTATTATAATATCCATTTTTAATCTTTACCCAGAGGAAGGAGATTTAGCATAAAATACCACATTCTTTTAGTTCATCATTAATCTTTATTATCCAATAGTTACTAGACTTGTGCATTGGAATTCATACTAATTTGAATTTTAACAAACATTGACAGTTTCGTTAATTCATTTGAATGTCTGATAACGAGGAGGGACCCCCAACGACGCAAATAAAAATGAAGCAGAGATCTCTAAATTTTCGTTTGCATTTTGTTATTTTTTTTTAATCTCTCCCACTTTCTCACGCTCTCTCTTCTCCACTAACCACTTCCGCATTCCGGTCTCCTTTTACGGAGCTCCGCTTTTTGCCTTGACGCTTGTTCTTTTATCTTCTTTGTTGGCCCGCTCATCCCCGCTATCCAATCTGTTAACCTAGGCTCCTAGAGTGCTTCCAACAGGGCTCTTTTGCAGATGTACTTCAGGAGGCCAGGATAACGTGGATGGATTTGCAGAGAAAGAGGAGTTGAGAAACTCTTCTGTTTCTCCACATATTCGTCTTTCCTTCAAAGGGACAACCTCTCCTTGTTCCTCTATTTAGGCATACAAGGGCAATACACCCTTTTGCAGAAGCACTCTGGAAGGCCTGCATAACCAGGGGATAGCGAGGAGGAGCAGGCTGAGGTAGGAGAAGCAGAGTTACAGAAATAGAGACAGGGTTAAGGAAGCAGCTGGTGAGGGTGAGTGACAACATATTTCTTTTCCGAATGAAAAAAGCCCTCCAAAACTTTTTGTGTCTGTTTGGTACTTTCATGTTTTAGACAAAACAAATTACATGAAAAGTTTAACAAATTGTTTCTAGTAGATTTGTGCACATGGACCAAAAACAGATTAACAGCCAGATTTGGACACATACACGTTTCACATGTTGCTGATCCGGAAACACATAGTTAAAAAAAAAGCCTTTAGATGTTAAAGCTGCTGGTACATTACCACTCCATTTAGCTGCATAATATGTGTGTGCAAACCTTTAAATAATAGCAGCCATCCAGAATAGCCCCTTACTTAAAAAAAACTTTCTGCATGAAGCCATGATATAGCTGCTTCCAGACCGAATTCCATAGCAAAACCATTTTAAAAAATGTAAACGGTAACCAATAATTAAAGTTATGTTAGTTCGCATGCAATTATAAGGTAATGCATTGAAAAATGAGCAAACCCATCGACATCATATTTTTCTCTTACCTAAGTTTGTAATTTTCATTTTTTAACATTTGATTAGTAAACTGGAGTGGTTTGCCCAGCTGCCTTAAGAAAACTAATTGGAGCAATTACAGACATCCACCGAGAGTTAGTAAAATGCACAGAGGTATGGTAGGGTTCCACTCCATATCCCTCCAACGTGTTGGGGGTTTTGGTAAGAGGAGGGGAGCGGCAGGGTCAAGACTGGAAGTGCGCACAACTAGATGCTTGGCCAGCAGTCGACCTGAGAAGCATCCTCACTGCACTCAGCCTTGAAGTGTCGTGAGGTAGTCCTGTTAGAGCTGCAATATAGACCTATGCTAGAACAACATTCATCTCCATTGATAATGGCTCCCAGCTGATGATCAACGGAGAAGGGCATCTCTGGAACGCAGGACTTATAATTATACCTCAACGGTACAGGACTGTTGAGGAGTTAATATGCATTTTTAATTGGTTGGGCATGTCTGCTCCTTTAATGTCAGACATCCTTAGTTATTGCACATCTATGATTTATGGTCATCATCTTAGTTAACATAAAAACATATAAGCAAGAGACATGCTTAATAGGATTGTTTTTCTATGTACTCTTGATCTCAAAAACATTGTATAGTTTGTGTCTATATAAATTTAGTATAAAATTGTTTCAAAGTGTGTGTTTACTATACAGAGTATGTATATCCCATAATGTACAAAACATTTTAGGATTACATTCTGGCTTTTGCTCTACTTTACTGCATGATGTTACTGCAAAAATATTATAAACAAAAATGTGCTTACGGGTACAGAAGTTCTCATAATAAGAAATTTGGTTCCTTCCCAAGCAAGTTATAGTGTTATTAGTTTTGGGAACTCGTTCATAGCCAACACGACATTTATAGTGCAGTGTGGTATCCTGAATGAACAGATTCTGATCAATAAGTGCTTTATCCTCTTCCTCTAGTTCAGCAAAGTCTAACACAGGTGGTGGCTTGCATATACCTGGAAAAGAAACATCCAATTCTTGAGGTGAACCAGGGAACGGCTGGATCCTTTAGGACTGTGGGGCAGGAAAATTCTTGCCCCCTCCCAATAACATACACACTAACACACATATTAACGCACACCTTCACACTTACACACGCATGCAAACACACATAGACACCGGCTTACACATATTCAAACAGAACATAACAAGTAGTGGATCACATAACAATTTGGACAATGGATGAGGAGGTTTTCCACAAAACGTAAGGCCCACTTTGCATGTGTTATACACCCAACAAATACCAGTGATCAGAAAACAAATCATTACACAATTGTTAGCTCCATATATTTGGTATGGCAAATATCTTAAGAATAGAATATACAGTATGTTGCATAGTATAGTTAAATAGTTTAATATAAATTGTGATTAAGAAACTAAGCTAAATTACTGAGATTTATATTACGTAAAAGCTAGAATTGTTTTAAAACAGAAACGCCATGTTTTTAAAGAAGAATTTTTAATGCGATACTATTACCGTATTTCCCCATGTATAAGTTATTGGGGGTCTAAAAACTGGGTGCGTCTTATCCAGTGGTTGTAGATTGTAGAGGGGCCGCCCCAAACTCCATCAAAGCAGTTACTACTTCCCAGTCCCTCCCTGCAGTCACACTGACGATTGGCCCTGCCCCTTTCCGTATAACATCCACACTGCTCAGCAACCCATCTAACAGTATAAGATTAATATTTGGGCTCCTAAAAGTTAGGCGAGGTGGGGGTTAATTTAGCGGCAGTTATTGTAATGGGATGTTTAGGGTTAATTTAGGGGCAGTTATGGTTAATGGGGTGTTTAGGGTTAATTTAGGGGCAGTTATGGTTGATTGGGTCTTTAGGGTTAATTTAGGGGCAGTTAATGGATGGCAGTGATGAGGATGATGAGGCTGAATTTTATAATGAATAAAACTTGAGTTCAATAACTTTGTCATTTTTTCCCCAAATTTCGGGCCCCAAAATGAAGGTGCGTCTTATACATGGGGAAATACGGTAATTCAAAATTGTGAGAGTTTCCCTTTAACCAAGATATTCTTTATCCTTCTAGTGAGGAAAACATGCAAGTAAAACTTACCTAGGCACCTAGGTATGTCTGGTTCCCACTTGTTATTAAGGGTGCATTTTATTAAGGCAGATCCTCTCATCAGAAAACCACTGTAGCACTCAAACCTCACAGCAGAATGCAACATGTATGGGCCAGAAAATCCTAATAATTTCCGTGAGTTGGGAACGATAGGATTGGGACAAGAAATAACTGAAAAAAAAAGAACTAGCTGATAAGAAATATAAAAACGTGGAGCCATTTTTTTATCTATTTTAGATAATGATTTGTGATATTGGAACAAAGCTAGGTTTATTTATAGTGTTAGAAACAGCAGTAACATCTTTTTTTTTTGTAAGAGAGCTGATAATAGACCAAAGGGCTATTTTAGTAAACAGGCTGAATTGAGGGCTTCCAAAAAATTATGGTACAAAAGCATTTTTGCAAATGCATTATTTTGCCCACTTGAAGCCTAACCCTCGGGGGCCACTGCCAGCACACATCTATTAATGCTTTCTCCTTTGCTGTGTGCCGTCTACTGCTGTCTAGCGGTGTAGCGGTGCAGGGGACCTGGATCCTAACCCTGCTGCTTGGCCGCAGCAGGGCTGAATGATAAAGAAAAGAAAAAAAAAACACCTGCCCGGGCCCAAAACTGCATGGGGTGTTCCCGGTCTGCAGTGGTCAGTAACTATCCAAGGATGGAAAATCGTCCGGCAACAGGGTCATGGGTGGCCAGGGCTCATTGATGCGCGGGGGGAGGGGGCATGTGGTCAAATTCATCAGACGAACTACTGTAAAGTTAATGTCAGAGCATACAGTGCATAGCAGTTTGTTGCATATGGGGCTACGTAGACACAGACCAGTCAGGGTGCCCATGCTGACCCTTGTCCACTGCCGAAAGCGCATACAAAAGGGGAAGTGAGCATAAGAACTGGACCATGGAGCTGAGGAATCACGTTTTCTTTTATATCACGTCGCTTTCCTGGAGAATATATGGAATAAGTGGAACAGCCTTCCTACACAATTGGCAGATTGTAATACAGTGAGATAATTTGAACGTGCATGGCATAGACTTTATTCTGAATATAAGACACAGTCAAGAACCAAATTTTTATGTTTGTGTGGCTGGAAAGAATATGCAAATTAGATGGACCAAAAGGTCAATATCTTCCCTTAAACACTATGTATACTTCAATCTAAAGTAAAATCTCTTTACATTTCAATATCTATGAATTTCTAGATTATGACCTCTTGTCATAACTTTTTTTGCAATATTCTTCCCTCTTGTATTTTGTTTAATCTCTTTATTTAAATGCACATCACCTCTCCCCGCTTTCTCCCAAAAGCTATACTGATTGACACCCCATAGTCTTTCTATTTATTTTTTGTCCTGGAAACCATTCACTGTTTTAGCAGCCCTTCTCCAGAATGTCTATATTATTCTACAGATGGGGTCTTGAACAGTTCTGATTACAGAGCATATGCACCTCACCTCCGTTTCTTGGCGATCTGCCATATACTTTTCACAAAATGGCACATTGGACTTTTCCAGCAAAACATTTGCCATTTTCCCTTAATTTTTATTTAGATCCAGTGTATATCTACTAAAGAAACTGCAATATTTTAAAACAGATATTTTGCAGTAAACTGTCAGGGGGTGTGGACAACACATTGCTTTGAAAATAATAGTTTATAATCTTACGTTTGCATTGGGGTGGTTCAGAACTCCAGATTCCATTTTCTGTGCAGTGTATAGATGCTTGGCCAATCTGATCTAAACCATATTTGCATTTATATGTCACAGCATCCAAGTACTGATATACTTCTTTTATGGGGTCATATGAACCATCAATTACATCCATAGGTGCAGTGCAGATTACAGCTGTAAAGGGTATACATTTGTTTATATAGGAAATAGATTGGAAATAACACTTCAAAAACAGAAATAAACTTCTCTGAGTACTTTAAAATACATTATTCAAATGGAAAAAAGAATCACTTACCTTAGGGAAAACCTGTGGTCCTGCAGCTGCAATACTTAAGCAAGGTACAATAACTGTGCTTAAAACACCCAATGAGTGGCAAGAAAATGCACCCATTGAAAGCAATGGAAGTACTTTCTTAACATGTGCATGGGGGTCTCCCCCAAATAGCTGGGGGTGAAGTAAGGGCAGCTGCCATCTTCCTCTGAGGTCTGATGATTCTTTTCACAGTGGCAAGAAAGTATTCCCATTAAATGTTTTACTGTATGGGCATTTATTTATGTATTATTTCCATTTTCACATATTTGTATGTGTATACATGAATCTGTGTACATATATATGTATTTGGAATACAAGGAATACAAGAAACTTTCTAGCTGTTCTAACATAATTGCAAAGCAGTTTTCTAATGATCAATTAGCACTTGGATTATCAAATACAAGGTTCCATTAGGAGTGATGGTTGCTGATTGAGGCCCTCTGTACACCTCTGAAGATAGTCCATTAATTATCAGCTGTTCCCCGCTACAATACGGTAGTCATTTACAACATTAACAATGTCTACACTGTATTTCTGATCCATTGGATGTTATTTTACAAAATTTGCTTTTCTAAGATTTCTAAGTAACCCAAACCTTATGAATGATAGTGTGTATGTATGTAGGTAGTCTCTAGGAAATTCAAGTGTGTATGTTGGGTTCCTGAAATGCAAGTCTCAGTTTATGGAAGATAAAATAATAAAAGGAACAGATGCATAGGCCTTAGCATAGAGTGAAAAATGCCTTAGACTGAGTTCCCAGAACAATACTGATTAGATACCAACAAGAGGTAAACTATTGGTAGGCAATAAAGATCCCAAACAGAAGATTAAGAGAAGTGCTCTTACACCGCTTCTATAGTCATTTTTCAGGTTGTGAATGATTAAAAATATACTCAACCAATCAGAAGCCTTGGTCATGTGATCAGATGGGACTTTACATTATATAAAGTGACTTCTAAGCCAATTCATAAGACGAAAAAGGGAAGGACAAGAAGGATAGAGAAATAGTAAACCAGAGGATCCATGAAACATCTAACCAGGTAGCTATACTGTGGCCATGCATGCAAGATATTAAATAAATAGTAACTGTAAATATCTATGTTATCATTGTAATATTTTAGTTGGGGATATGTTAAGTAATTCTGTTTTGTCTTGTTTGTTATGTGAAATTAAGCACTATAAGGAAAACAAACTGATACCATGAAATATTGGATGTTTCTGGTAAATGTCTGTTAAATTTTCATCAAGCTGAGCTTCTTGTGCTGAACCCTAGAGTTTAGTTAGAAAGGGAAGTACCGTAAGTGGTAACTGCATAAGCCAGACAATACCTACACTGATGCATGTTCTATGAATGTATCTTTTACATGTATATGTCTAATAAATTAGTTATATTATTGAGACAAGCAAATATGCAGTTGATAGATATATATAAATGCATAGATTATATACATTTATGTGTGTTTCTGTGTATCTGTTGGTGAATAATGGTAATTCCAAGCACATAATACTGTATACTTATAGTAACAGTCATATATTACCTACTGTAAACAAAGCCAATAGGAGTGTTTTCTGAGCATTTGCACAGGGTTCTGGATAGACCCCTTGTCCACAGCATCTGCCAAGTATATGACAAGGGTATGTGTTCAGCTGAACAGATATCCTATCCGCAAAATGGCTGGGCCAAAGGGAAGTTGCAAATGCACGTGTTTGGGGGGGGGGGTGCATCATGCCCTCATACATTTTAACCAAACCCAACAAATTTCAAATACCATGAATTAGTCAATCTTGCCTCGTTCTTACCTTCACATTCAGGAACAATGTTGCTCCAAGTTCCATCTGCTTGACAGTCCCTATAAGGCCTTTTTGAAACCATTCGGTATCTACCATGCATATAAAACAGATTTAAAGAAAGATGAGGGTATTTTGTAAAAAAAAAAGAAAACAATCTGTGTATATTACACATAAAAATAATACTACCTAACATGAGCACTTATAATAATGTTATTAACTAACAATATAATAGAATAATATATGATAATAAAAGATATAATCCATGGAGAGACTTCCCATGAAGCTTTAAAGCTTCACTCACCATAACCCACATGCATTTTGAATGAATGACTGAATAAGTGAATGAATGTATAAGTGTTTAAGGGCAGACATGGACAAGCAGGCTGTTAAGGGGGCAGAGGTGGCACGGGGAGGCTATTAAGGGGCAGAGGTGGGACAGGCAGGGTACTTAAGGGGCAGGGGTGGCACAGGCAAGCTACTTAAGGGGCAGGGGTGGCCCAGGCAGACTACTTAAGGAGCAGGGGTAGCACAGGCAGGCTACTTAAGGGGCAGAGGTGGCAAAGGCAGGCTGCTTCAGGGGCATAGATGGCACAGTCAGGCTGTTTCAGGGGCACAGACAGGCTGTTTCAGGGACATAGGTGGCACAGACAGGCTGCTTCAGAGGCAGAGGTGGTACAGGCAGGCTGTTTTAGGGACAGAGGTGGCAGAGGCAGGCTGTTTCAGGGGCAGAGACCTACCAAGTCAACGTCTGGCTTAGTATATAGTGATGAGGGTTATGCTACACTGCCATCAATGTCTGGCCCAGTGTATAGTGATGCGGGTTCCCCTGTACCACCATCAATGTCTGGCTCAGTATATAGGGATGGGAGTTATGCTGCATAATATCTGTTCAGTAAATGTTATTTATTGAATCTTAATTTATCTATTAGTTAATATTTTATTTTTTCAAACTTCTAGTTTTTTCAGCTGGCATACAGTTTACAAATTTGTGAAATAAATATTCTTGCCAACATTCATTATTTTTTATTTTAAAGTGTGTGTGGGGGGTGCCACATCCGTCTGGATGCCAGATACTCTAGGTACGCCCCTAAAGCCATGGTAAATATTATCATACTAGGCACCCAAAAAGTAGTACTGCAGCTGCGTAATAAGTCAATCATGTCCCGCTGGAATTCTAGCATACACAAATTTTTCCCAAAGTGTTTTTGGCTATCATACTGTAGGGTAGTCCGGATGGAATTGGGTCCTTTTTTAAGGGGACCATTCACTCTTACAGGTTGGTAATGTAAAGATAATATAACCCTGAAAATAATAGTAACTCTATCAGACAACTGAGGATGCATTTGTATATATCACTCACCCTGTATTACATTTATATTTTACTCTGGAGCCAAATATAAAATCAGTAGCTTCAAATTCACCATTCATTGCATCTCCAGGATTTCCGCATGATCTTGCTTCAAAAGAAAAATATCAAATTAGGTATTTATTTAAACTAGCAACAACAATTTCACCATCTATGCACAACAGCCTCACAGACACAGAGCGGGGGCTGTTTCTGTGCTGAATTGCAGATCTGCATCTCACTGTGTACTTCCTCAGTTTGGGATGTTCCAGGGACCCCCTCTGCCATAATTTTAAATGGAAAGTTAAAAGCACACTTAGTCAGACCACAGAGAAAGAGGGCAGCTGCAGCTTCTAGGTCAGGTGTTTTTTTTATTTTATCGGAAGAATACATATTAAAGTATTAACATTGTACTACACACTTCTGTTAACTTATATAACTTATCCTCAAGACAGCGGCGGACCGACCCATCGGGCACTCAGGCATGGGGTCTAGAGGAGCAAGGCTGTTTATGGGGAGAAACATAGAAAGTGAGGGCAGATAAGAACCATTCAGCCCATCCACAGTGGCGTCTCCAGCTTTCATATTTAGGGGGGGAACAGGGACCAAAGTAGGAGGGCAATTATAAAACATTACATATACACTAATGTGTATATATATATATATATATATATATATATATATATATATATATATGCATTAGATATGCATTTTTAACTACATAATATGTACGTATCATTTATCTCTTTGAAGTAAAGGTCGTGATTGAAATATGATTTCAAGATACCATATTGGCTCGAATATAGGCCTATATTCGGGGTCTAGCGCCCGACATCCGGGACATGCAGTTCCTGCTCTGGTAAGCCGGGGGGGGGGCAGAGTGGCAGCATATCTCGGGGGGGAGGAGGACAGTGGCAGCATATCTCGGGGGGGGGAGGACAGTGGCAGCATATCTCGGGGGGGGAGGACAGTGGTAACATATCTCGGGGGGGCAGTGGCAGCATATCTCGGGGAGGAGGAGGACAGTGGCAGCATATCTCGGGGGGGGGAGGACAGTGGCAGCATATCTTTGGGGGGAGGAGGAGGACAGTGGCAGCATATCTCGGGGGGGGACTGGTAGCATATCTCGGGGGGGACAGTGGCAGCATATCTCGGGGGGGACAGAGTGGCAGCATATCTCAGGGGGGGACAGAGTGGCAGCATGTCTATTGAAAAAACGTTTTCTTTAAATAAGCACCAAACTTTTAGGGTGCGGCCTATATACGGGGGGCCTATATCCGAGCCAATACGGTATATGATTTCTTTAATATTAGACCCTGCTGCCAATATATAAATGTTAGACCCTACTGCTAATATTTATAAATGTTATCCCCTGCTGACAATATATATATATATATATATATATATTAGTCCTTGCTGATAATATATATATAGATATTAGCCCCAGCTGCCGATATATATATAAATATTAGACCCTGTTGCCAATATATTTTATATTGAAAAAAATCGGACCCCAGGACATGGGCGTAGGTACCGGGGGGGGGACAGATCCCCCCCAGTAACTCATGCGGGGGGGACCGATAATGGAGAAATCCCCCCCAGGGCCGTAGGACACCCCCAATAGAAATGCCGCAAATGCGGCCCGCAAGACCTCAAGGTGCGGCCCTCGTAAGATCGGCAGCCAGGGCAACCGATCTTACGCGATCCGCACCTCGAGCCCTTCTACTTACCTGTGGGAGGGTCTTCTGTACTGCACAGAGGAAGCGGAACCCAGCAGAGTTCACGTGACATCACATTCCGGTTCCTCTGTGCAGTACCAGAGAACACAGAGGGAGGCCGCGCCCCCTGCTGAAGTCTGTGAGCGGCATCGAGGAGCTGCAATGCAGGTAAGGGGGTGGGGAGGGTCTTTGAAACAGTATGCATGATTGAGGGAATGAATCTGTGAATGAATGAGTATATGAATGAATGAATGAATGAATGAGTGTGTGTGATAGCATGGATGTGTAAGTGCTGGAACCTAGGCATGATGGGACTGTGATTGCTGTTAGCAATCACACTCCTATCATGCCAAGTCAGCCAGTACATGCTGAAACCTAGCTAGCTGCCCCCCGTGTCTATGGATGCTGCCAGCAGTATGGGGTCTGCACATCACTTACAGCCACCCTGTACCAGCATGTACTGGCTGTCTGCGTATGATAGGAGTGTGATTGCTGTTAGCAATCACACTCCTATCATGCCAAGTCATATTGCTAATTTTTTTGTCCAATTGTGGTGTGTTACCTACTTTTATAAAAAATGTGATTTTATTATTATTTTTAAAGGGGGGTCATTTTCGGTTTTGGCTAAGTGAACCGTGAATGTTTTGGTCCAGAATTTTCATTTTAGTGCATCCCTAGAATAAATAGACTAAAACTATTTCATTTTTACTTATCCAGAATCCTGAATTTATAGTCACAAAACTTTCTAGGCCCAGAAATCAGTGAGAGGAAAAGTAAAGGTTTTGTGTCAATTACTTTATTTTAATCTGCATATTTTATTAAAGGCCAAATTTTCTCACAGTGAAAAATGAGTACGGCCCGCGCACGTATACAATTCTGATGAAGTGGCCCACTGCAGAAAAAACTTGGACACCCTTGGGGTAGACAGTGAGAAAGGGGGGTAGGGAGAGGGTAGCTAGTGAGAAGGGGGGGTAGGGAGAGGGTAGCTAGTGAGAAGGGGCAGGGAGAGGGTAGCTAGTGAGAAGGGGGGTAGGGAGAGGGTAGCTGGTGAGAAGGGGGCTGTAGGGAGAGGGTAGCTAGTGAGAAAGGGGCAGTAGGGAGAGGGTAGCTAGTGAGAAGGGAGCAATAGGGAGAGGGTAGCTAGTGAGAAGGGTGCAGGGAGAGGGTAGCTAGTGAGAAGGGGGGTAGGGAGAGGGTAGCTGGTGAGAAGGGGGCGGTAGGGAGAGGGTAGCTAGTGAGAAGGGGGCGGTAGGGAGAGGGTAGCTAGTGAGAAGGGGCAATAGGGAGAGGGTAGCTAGTGAGAAGGGGGGTATGGAGAGGGTAGATAGTGTGAGAAGGGAGGGTAGGGAGGGGGGTAGATAGTAAGAAAGGGGGGAGAGGGGGTAGATAGTGTGAGAAGGGGAGAGGGGGTAGATAGTGTGAGAGATATGGAGAAAGTGGGGATCTGATGGGGGAAAATGCAGCCCCCCTCCCGATTTTTAGGGGTTCCTACCCCCATGCCCCAGGAAAGCATTTCCTTGGGCCCTGCTCCACGCCCCCTCCATGCAATCACTCCCTCCTCTACCACACACAAAAAAATATTTGCTGTAAATTAGGGGAAGAGTGAGAGTGACCCTACCGTGACATTGAGAGGTCCTCTCCTCCGTAATCATCCCGAGAGTCCCTTTGTCCCCCCATTCATTAAACCATACCTCTCTTTTACTTACTCCCTGTAGTTCAGGTAAAGATCAAATAAACAACACATGTAAATAGCGCAATCAACATAACACACAAATCCATCCATTGCAGGTATAGATCAACTAGAAATCACATGTAAACTCAGCACTGATGGTATAGATCAAATAAATACCACATAGGAACAGCAATGCAGGTATTGATCAACTGAATAATCATACAAACCCTGTATTTGCAGGTATACATACATAATGTATGGAAACATAGCAGATTCAGATCAATAGAATAACACACAAACCCAGCTTTGCAGGTATAGATCATTTGGAATTCACATAAAAACTCAGCATTATGGGTATAGATAAAACCCCCTAAATTACAGGCATAGATCACCCCAAAGGCCAGCCCTGGCGTCCATATTACTAACATAGAACCTGACCAGCACCCAAATTACACACATAGGGTTTGCCATCTTTGTCCCCAAACAGCCCAGCATGAGTCAACCTGGTCCCCAAACACCCTGGTGCCGTCTTTGTCCCTTAAACACGCTACCTGTGCTATCTTTGTCCCATAAACACCCTGCCTGCCATCTTTGCACAGATCAATTAAACATCTGTGATACACACAAACACTTTTACAGTCACTTACTTTCACCAATTAATTCACACAATTCATTCACACAATCATTTATTCTCTCACTTTTCCCACAAATTATTTACAAAAATTAATTAATGCATTCTCACAAATGCGTTAATTCTCTCAATGCTGTGGGTGCGCGAGGCCTCTGTCTCCCTGCTCTCCCGTGACCAAGACAGAGGCCTCGCAGAGCAGATTGAGGGGTGCCGAGCGGTTGCTGGAAACCTGACTGACTGCTTGGCGCCCCTCTCCTCCATGTCAATCAGTGCTTCCTTGCGGCGCATTTTTACAGTTTACCTAAATCATTTGCCATTTGGCTTATCCCTCCAGGAACATCAATCCTTTTGCAAATGTCTGTGTCATCAGCAAAAAGACATACATTTCCATCAAGACCTTCTGCAATACCACTAATAAAAATATTAAAGCAAATGGGTCCAAATACAGACCTCTGAGGTACCCCAGGTAGCAAGACCTTGCTCGGAATATACTGCATTGACTACAACCCTCTGTTGTCTGTCACTCAGCCACTCCCTAATCCATTCAACAACATTGGGATCTAAACTCAGAGATTGTAGTTTATTGAAAATCTTCTATGTGGGACAGTGTTAAAACCATTACTGAAATCCAGATTCAGTAACGCAATGTCTACTGCACCACCTTGATCAATTACTCTAGTCACCCATCAAAAAAAATCAATAGGATTAGTTTGGTATGATCTTCCTGGGGTAAACCCATGTTGTTTCTGATCTTGAAACCCATGTGACTGCAGATGTTCAACAATCCTGTCCTTTAACATAGTTTCCATTCATTCCCCCACTACAGATGTAAGACCTACTGCCTTTTTTGTGAATGGGCAACATTCGCTAATTTCAAATCCCCTGGGACAACTCCCGTTAACAATGATTGGTTAAATAAATCACTTAACGTTTTTTCTAGTACACCACCAAGCTCTTTTAGTAACCCTGGGTGTATCCCATCAGGCCCCATCGACTTATTTGTCTTTACCTTTACAGCTGAATTAGAACCTCCGCCCAGATAATGACTCCTTAGGTATCTTTCCTTCATCTTAATTTGTAAAAGCTGAACAGAAATATTCATTGAGGCAGTCAGCCAAACATTTATCCTCTTCTACATACCTTCCTTGTTTTGTTTTTAATCTTACCACTCCTTGTTTTACTTTCCTTTTCTCCTTTATATATCTAACAAATGTTTTATCTCCCTCTTTTACTAGTGCAATTCTCTCTTCTGCGTGTGATTTGGCAGCTCTTATAACTTGCTTTGCTTCTTTCTGCCTAATCTTATAGATCTGTCTAACTTCCTCACTTTGGATATTTTTAATTTACTAAAGGCTAACTTCTTGTTTTTTTACGATTTTGGCCACTTCTGCGGAATACCACAGCGGTATCTTTAGATCATGGACTCTTTTGTTTTACCACCGTCAGTGTCTGGCTCAGTATACAGTAATGGCAGTTATGGTATACCACCGTCAATGTCTGGCTCAGTATATAGTAATTGCAGTTGTATTTTTCAGATTGATTCTGTATTTATATATTTATGATCCACTGTTTAAAAGTTATCTTTTTAATTACTACAAATACTGAAAATAGATATAAGGGGGGGCTACAAAAGAGGGGGTTAACCGATAAGAGGCATGATAGGGTGTGGCTAAGGGAGTGGCATCACTGCAGGGGGGCCATGTCATTTTATTGCCCGGGGCCCTAGAAGGTCCAAGTCCGCCCCTACCTAAGGAATATCAAACAGCAGTTCATTTCTTCATTTCTACATCTGAACCACAATCTCTTATTCTGGAAGAAAACACTTTGCCTTCTCAGATAATCCTATGTCATCTTTATCATTCCCCATCTTGAGGTTACTAAAACGATTACATTGTACCATAATGGCATAGATTATGTATGTTCCTGTTTTTTTTATGTATCTTTGTTGTACACGTATATTCCTGGTTACTTTCAAAGTTGAAATACCTTGCTTCTTTCCGTTTTAGTTGATTACAGAATAACATAATCTTGAAACTATTTTGGATACCAGGATTCAATGTAAATGAATGCTTTATTTATTGATAGGAATGTGGATGAAAGAATATTCCTTTTGGGGCTAGGACTATATTATGCACATAGGCACCATTCTCTGTCTTGGTTTTAATTGAATCCCTCTTGTTCACTTTATTGTAATATTAATTTGCTTATTATTATTATTATTATTATTATTATTATTATTATTATTATTATGTACTACTTGCTTGCCTGCTTATTCCATGTCTCCCCGGGTAACTCATGCAGCACAAACCCTTTATGGTTAGCATTGCATAAAAAATTAACAATCTAAATGGTTGTGGGAATCAAATATAAAACAGGTTTTTGTTAGGCTGACTTTAAAACAGAGATATTATTTTTTACTTAATAATAATACATTTGATTAAAGACAGGGGCGTAATTAGAAGCCTCAGGGCCCGGTACGAGAATCTGTTAAGGGCCCCCCCACCCCCAATCTAACCCCCTCTCACACCATCTACCCCCTCTCCCTCCCTTCTCACAATCTACCGTCTCCCTACGCCCCCCATTCTCACTATCTACCCTCTCCTTACCCCCTCTCACACTATCTACACCCACTCACACTCTCTACTCCCTCTCCCTTACCCCCCCATTCTCACTATCTACCCCCTCTCCCTACCCCCCCATTCTCACTATCTACCCTTTCCCTACCCCCCCTTTGTAGGTCACTTACCGTGCAGTCCTGTGGTGGGGGCGCGAGGCCTCTGTCTCGCTGCTCTGCCGCGGTGCACACGGCTTCACTGCTGAGCGCCGGCATATGACGTGATATGCCAGGACACAGCATGAAGTGACGGCACCCGAGACAGACGCCTCATGCTCCCACCACTCCATTCAGGGCAGCGCTGTGGCAGGTGGCGGCGGGGGGGAGCAGAGGAGAAAGAAGGGCGCCGAGCGGTTGCTGAAAACGACTGCTCAGCACCCCTTGGGCCCCTCGGACTGGCAGAACTCCAGGGCCCGGTCGCTTTCGCAACCCTGGTAGTTTCACCACTGATTAAAGGACAAATAAGTCTTTCAAAATTGGGACTACTATTCAGTTGAGTATCTGCAACTGGAGAAAAATATAATTCCCACGATAGTTACAGAAACCAAAACCTCTAAACAGCTTTATATTGTAGGATTATAACATCTAACAGCAGGTACAAATAGTAGATATCCCAAAAAATTTAATTATTAAAAGGAACCTCGAGGTGCGGCCCGCGTGAGATCAGCAGCCAGGATCACAAGAGCCCTGCTGCTTACTTGTGGGAGGGTCTATTCTCTGCTTCAGTCCTGCTTCCTCTGTGGGGAGAACGAGGGAGGCCGTGCCCCCTGCTGAAGTCTGTGAGCGGCATCGAGAGCTGTAGAGCAGGTAAGGGGGTGGGAATGAGTATGTCTGATTGAGGGAATGAATCTGTGAATGAATGAATGAATGAGTGTGTGTGTGATAGCATGGATGTGTAAGTGCTGGAACCTAGGCATGATGGGACTGTGATTGCTGTTAGCAATCACAATCCTCTCATGCCAAGTCAGCATGTACATGCTGAAACCTGGCTAGCTGCCCCCCTTGTGTATTGATGCTGCCAGCAGTATGGGGTCTGCACTTACAGCCACCCTGTACCAGCACGTATTGGCTGACTTGGGATGATAGGAGTGTGATTGCTAACAGCTAACAGCAATCTGCTAACAGCAATCACAGTCCCATCATGCCTAGGTTCCAGCATTGACTGGTTGCCTGGGTATAAAAAGAGTGTGTTTGCTGTTAGCAATCACACTCCTATCATGCCAAGTCAGCCAGTACATGCTGAAACCTGGCTAGCTGCCCCCCTTGTGTATTGATGCTGCCAGCAGTATGGGGTCTGCACTTACAGCCACCCTGTACCAGCATGTATTGGCTGACTTGGGATGATAGGAGTGTGATTGCTAACAGCTAACAGCAATCTGCTAACAGCAATCACAGTCCCATCATGCCTAGGTTCCAGCAGGAGAAAAGTATAGTTAAAATGATACCATTTATTGGCTAACTGAGAGTTTGATTGCGAGCTTTCGAGACCAAGTTGTTAGGTCCCTTCCTCAGGCATTAATGAAGCTAGGTTCCAGCATTCACTGGTTGCCTGGGTATAAAAAGAGTGTGTTTGCTGTTAGCAATCACACTCCTATCATGCCAAGTCATAGTGTTGATTTTTTTTGTCCAATTGTGGTGTGTTACTTTTAATAAAAGTGTGGTTACACACTAAAATTGGACAAAACATACAATGCCCAGCCAACCAGTACATGCTGGAATCTGGGTATGCCTGAGATTGCTGTTAACAATCATAATATATAATTTTTTTCTCCAATTTTGGTGTGTGACTTACTTTTATTAACCGCTTAAGGACAATGGGCGGTCCCTAAACCCATTGAAAACAATGCATTTTGAGCCCGTACATGTACGGGCTTTGTCATTAAGGGGTTAAAAGTGTGTGTGGGGGGGTCACTTTCAGTTTTGGCTAAGTGAACCCTGAATTTTCGGTTTTGGTCCAGAATTTTCATTTTAGTGCATCCCTAAAATAAATAGAACTATTTTATTTTTACTTATCCAGAATCCTGAATTTGTAGGCCCAGAAATCCCAGAAATCAGTGAGAGGAAAAGTAAAGGTTTTGTGTCATTTACTTTATTTTAATCTGCATATCTTATTAAAGGCCATATTTTCTCTCAGTGAAAAATGAGTGCGGCCCTCGCACGTATACAATTCTGATGAAGTGGCCCACTGCAAAAAAAACTTGGACACCCCTGGTCTAGTCACTAGTATGGTGGATGTTACTATAATTCATTCATATCAGTCATATCAATTTGGTACTGTTGCTAAAAGTAACTTAGAAATAAAAGCTGGTACTTACGTTTACAGAATATATCAGGAGTAGACCACTGGAAGTTCTGCATGCAAATTATGTGGGTTTTGGTCCCTGGTACTCGCATGTAACCTGGACGGCAATTAAATACCACCTTTGTTCCAATAGGGAATGTGCTCATGGACAAGTAATCTTCTTTCAGCTCTCCATACTGAAGCCTAGGAGGATGGCTACATGTCCCTGACAATGAAACAGCTAAATCAAACCATTTATACAGTTCTCACATTGTGTATATGCAAGAGTCCAAATGTTTTGTTAATGTTAAATATGTGAGTCGTGATGTCTCAAACCTTAATTATTTTGAGCGGAAGTCTGTTATCTGACAAATTATAAAGGGACACTATAACTATAATATAATAATGCATATGATAGGTGCATGGTCACTTTAAATGTTTGTGTGGTTGGTTTTGCAAATGTTTGATCACTCCAAATGCATTTGGTCCTATCCTCATTTCCCAGCTAATTCAGCCAGCTTCCACCCCAGCTCCAGTACCAGCTCCAGTGCCAGCTTTGCTGAATATTTTGTTATTGTGTGGTTCTAAATTGTTCTACTGACTGTAACAGCGCTGCGGGCGCTTTAAAAATAAATGTAATATAATATAATGTAACATGGCATGCATAATGATAAATAGGTGTGAGTCACACTTTACGAACCAAAGCAATACATCTATTCACGTATTTCTTATTTTCATTTTGTAGCAAGAGAAATGTTTCCATCACAAATAAAGAAGCTATTAAGTCAGATTTATGTTTTCAGCTATTTATTTAAATGATCTTCTATGACTGAATATATTGCACTTACCTTCTTTTTTGCGCCAGAGAAGATCCCCAGGGAATGTTAAGATCCTCTAAAGATACATTTTGCAACATTAAAAACCCTACCACATAATGCCCAGGTACTTGAATTGTTCAGCCACGCAGGAAAAAGGTGGGTGCACAAATAATAAAATGCAATCATATGAATACTCGTAGATTGCTTTTATTGGTATAAAAATGGCATTGCATTGTGCTGTTCAAGCTGCTATTATTTGATCTTTTGATATTAATTACAAAGCCAAAATGGAAGTATTAAGTCTTATGTTTTTCCTGTGTTTAATTCCCCCCCGCCATCTTTCTCTAGTCCCTCCATAATCACTTTCCCTTATAAATTCCCCTCCAATCATATTCACTTAGTTGGGGCTAGCTGATGTTCACATTTCTATAACACATCCTAGACACTTTTAATATAATAATTTAATGAAAGAATGAAAAAACAGAAGAATGTGCTTACGTGTACAGAATTTCTCTGCATCAGACCACTTGAAAGAGTCCAAGCAAACTATACTGGTTTCAGTACCCATGACGTATACATAGCCTGGGCGGCATTTGTAGTATAACTTGGCCCCTATAGGGAACGTATTCTGGTCCAGAAACTCTTCTCTTAGCTCTGCATACTCAAGTTGAAGAGGGGAATGACAGCCTCCTAAAAGTAAATATACGATGCACAGGTAGACATTTCTAAATAGTAACAAATATAGCTCATTGATACAAAATCTAAATACAACATTTCTGAGAAATCACCCATGCATGCATATGCTTTGATTCGGTCTTTTAATCCAAGGACCAGGGCCGGCCCGACAATGGAGCCGAGTGGGGCAACCGCTCCAGGCGGCACTTTTGAAGGGGCGGCACTTTGCCGCCCCAAGCCCTTTTCTTTTTAAAGCGAAAGAGAGAGAAAGGGGAGCCGAGTGGTTTTCGCTTACCATGCTGTCAGTACCCGCTCGGCGCCCCTCTCTCTCTCTCCTCTGCGGCGAGTCTCCCTGTTCGATCTCGGTGTTGGCTTGCAATGCTGAGTGCCGGAAGATTACCTCATTTCCGGCGCTCAGCATTACAAGCCGGCACCGAGACCGAACAGGGAGACTCGCCGCAGGACTGCTGAAAGGTAAGTACAAGGGGGGGGTGAGGAAGGATAGATAAGGGGGGAGAGGAAGGGTAGATAATGGGGGGGCGGCAGGGACGGAGAGAGAGGAATGGTAGATAAGGGGGGGGGCGGCATTTTAAAATTTGCCCCAGGCGGCATTTTGCCTTGGGCCGGCCCTGCCAAGGACATACCATGTGCAAGATTTAAATGCACATCAAGGCTTTAGTACACAGTCCTATGAAGGGTATGTACTTGCAGACAATGTTATGAGACGGGGCATTTTGATAGCTGCAGTTGGATTATTTGTGTCTAGAGATATATTTAGAAGGCTGTCTATAGAAATGTGAAAATACACCCCACATGATACTTCTGCCATTTAATGACTGCACTACACCTACACCAAGAATACATAACCCCCAGACCCAGATCCTCCACTGCATTAAAAATATTGTTTTCAAAATCAAATTTGCAGAACCCATTATTGCTGAAATAAAGCCAATAATAATTATAATGACAGTAAAGTAGCAAGTGCCTAAGAACATAAGTGAGTTATTGCTGCTGTGACTGAGTTTCAAACTATTGGGTATAAAATAGAACAGAAATTAACTTACGTGTACAGAAAATGTCAGCCGTGGACCAGGTCATGTTGTCCAAGCATGTTATGCTTGTTTTGGTGTTTGGAATAGGTACATAACCTGGACGGCACTTGTAATGCAACATTTCACCTTGGGGAAATATAGTTTGGTTTACATATTCATCTCTCGGTTCTGCATAGTCAAAACTGGGAGGGAGTTTACAGCCAGCTGATAAAAGAATAAAAAAAGCATATGTTAATACACTAATCATGCCACATTTTCATAAAGTGATACAAAATGTCCTGCATCGGTAAACGATTTAAACTAAGTATTCTAGCCACGGAAACTGACTGTTCCTGCACAATGAAGAAATCATCACAAAAAATTATTGGTAAAATTGATCCGTTATTTGATAAAATACCACATTGACCCAATTATAGTCCGCACCCTTTTAGTTTGGTGCTATTTTAAAGAAAAATTTATTTTTACAGAAAAAATACACAATGTAACGGTAAAACAGTATTTTATTTAATGAACAGGAATACATGTATTTTAACATTTTTGGTATCTATTATGCAGTCAGTCCTGCTTTTGACAAATGCACCTTACTTATAGAGTGCATCATTAATTAAGGGTTGCCCAAAAAAGGTTATAAAGTGGGGGCTACAATACTTTATAGTCATTTTATGTTTTCCCCCTTTATTCATAATGCACCTTTTACATAGATATGTAAGGCTGCCAGAGAGGAGGATACAGGTCCCCAGCAGCAGTGCGGGGGGCTTGAATCCTAGCCTTGCTGCTTTAGCAAGGCTAAATTAAAAAAACACAAACACCTGCCCAGTGCCCGTAACTACATGTCCCAGGCGTCGGTTGATACGAATTGTGCATCCCTGAGCTAAACCCCAATTTTCAAGATTTGAAAATCTTGTTAAAAGATGCCTGCAATTAGACAGCTCTAGACAGCTGGGAAGTTAAGTTATGGTACATAAAGTATACATTTGCGTTTAATTATTATTATTTTTATAAGTGTGATAGTCACTTATTTGTTGTGCACGTCAGATTTGTGATACATAACCTCATTTGCTGCAGCTGGGGGTGTAGTTTCTAAAAATATATAGTTTTGTTGGCATATTTTAACATGCCAGGCAGCTAGAGATGTTTAATTGACAGCAGCCATGCATTAAATTTAAAGATGTCTTTTGTGATAAATGTAAATTGAACTTTTAGCAATAAAATATTAGAAAAACACAGTCTACTGTTCTCAATGTCTGTTTATTCTAGACCGGTTACCTACTACAAATATTTAGCAACACAGGTTTTGATATTAGAGTTTACAAAAATAAAACTACAAACTAGTTTTTATTGAGTCGGAAGTGAAAAAATACACCTTTTTCCCCATTTTTGGCTTTATTTTGCAAACCTAATGAGACATACACATATAAAAATTGTATATTTGGAATCTGCTGGGTGTGCTGAAAAAACCCAATATATGGTTTGTATAGTTTATACCCAAGAAATGTACTTCTAAACGCGTTTAAACGTGAGATGCACCAAAATGCCGAAAACCTTCTTAGCACCCAGGTGGGAAATGGCTTAGCAGCCAAGGGGTTAATTAATAAATTTAACGCTAACTACCATTATACCGTATTGGCTTGATTATAGGCTGCACCCTTAAAGTTTGGTGCTGTTTTAAAAAAAAAATTACTTTTAAAGAAAAAATACACATGAGTGGAATGGTAAAACAGTTTTTTTTCTAATGAACAGGAATACATGTATTTTAACATTTTTGGTATCTATTACGCAGCATAGTCAACTTAGGTTATATACAAACAGAAATTTGGAAAGCCAATAGCCATTTTATGGTGCCTCCTTAATTCATAATGCACCTTACTTATAGATATGCCCCTCTGCCCCCCCTGATGTGACACTCTGCCCCCTATATATGACACTCTGCTCCCCTGATATGCTTTTTACACCCCCAGATATCCCACTCTGCCCCCCTAAATATGCCACTCTGCCCCCCTAGATATGTTACTCTGCTCTCGATATGCTTATTCCCCCACCCCAGATATCCCACTCTGCCCACCTAGATATGCCACTCTGATACCCTGATATGCTTTATGCCCCCCAGATATGCCACTCTGCCCCATCCTGACTTACCAATGCTTCCCCAGACTCCCTGGTGTCTTGCGGGGGTAGTCGGTGAACGTCTGCACGATGCATGCAGACAACTTCTGCTCGTCACATCTGCCGTGGCTTCTATGTTGGTGATCCGTCATAGAAGCCCCAGCGAAAGTGCCGGCAGCAACGGAAGTTGTCTGCGCGCATCACAGGTGTTCCCCGGCTGCCAGAGAGGAGGATACAGGTAATCTGCAGCGCTGCGGCGGATCCTCATCTCTCGCAGCGGGGGAACGTCTGCGATGCGCACA
Organism: Spea bombifrons; assembly: GCF_027358695.1. NCBI lineage: Eukaryota > Metazoa > Chordata > Amphibia > Anura > Pelobatidae > Spea > Spea bombifrons. The sequence continues at coordinate 44,046,638 of NC_071088.1, forward strand.
GACAACTTCCACTGCTGCCGGCACTGTCCTTTTATGAGTAGGACCTTCCTTAATGTTCTTATATAAAATACTATAAGGGCTTATTTAGGCTGAAGATCATGTAGACATTTGCATGGATTTAATCATTTTAGTCCACTGCCATCATCAGCAATCATTTACATGGTGTTCTCTTGTTAACTAACAATTCTACTGATAAATAATCTTGGCCAAAATAATCAACTTTTGATTATAAAAGTTAATGTTTTTGCTATTAATCAATAGTTAATTGAAGGCTGAATCAGATCCATTCTAATTTTTTCTACGGAGAAGTGGGCTATTACAAATTATTTTTTTATTCACTAGAATGGTGGCTTGCGTGTATAGAGAAATTTTTTTCAAGATGAGATGACTAGGCCTTGTATAATGTAAGGTAAAATATACAAGGTGGTTGTTAAAATAAATAAATAAATAAACAACACAATTTCACTATACATTATACGGGCCAGTTCTAATACTTGACGCAGGAGATGTTTATCTGGATTCATCATGTCTGCCTGGTGCTCGAGTTCGGCACATCGCGGATCGGGTTGACAGATTACTGGGAGGGGCTGGAGAAGACCCAGCAGTCATGGTGCACATTGGCACCAATGACAAAGTAAGAGGTAGGCGGAGTGTCCTTAAAAATGATTTCAGGGACTTAGGTAGCAAGCTCAAGGCAAGGACCTCCAAGGTAGTATTTTCTGAAATATTACCTGTACCACGTGCCATACCAGAGAGGCAGCGGGAGATTAGGGAGCTAAACAAGTGGCTCAGAAGCTGGTGTAGGAAGGAGGGGTTTGGGTTCATGGAGAACTGGGCCGACTTCTCTGTCGGATACAGGCTCTACGGTAGGGACGGGCTGCACCTCAATGGGGAGGGTGCAGCTGTGCTCGGGGAGAAGATGGCCAGAAGGGTGGAGGAGTGTTTAAACTAGGGAAAGGGGGGAGGGAAACTACAATATAGAAGGGGAAGATAGTGTAGATAGAGAGCTGGGGCTTATAAATGTACCTGGGGGTGGAGCGGAGGGAGGGGTTAGAATAGTTAATAGGGATAGGCTTCGTAGGAGAAAAAACCATACACCTCTAAATTGTATGCTTACTAATGCCAGAAGTCTGACCAATAAAACTGACGCACTGGAGTTAATAATGTCTGCAGAAAATTATGACATAGTGGGTATAACAGAGACATGGTTGGATGATAGCTATGACTGGGCGGTTAACATACAGGGTTATAGTCTATTCAGGAAGGATCGAAAAAAAACGAAAAGGGGAGGAGTTTGCCTTTATATAAAGTCCAGCCTAAAGGCCACACTGCGGGAGAATATATGTGAGGGAAATGATAATGTGGAGTCATTATGGGTAGAAATATATGGAAAGAAAAATAATAAAATAAGCCACCAAATATAATTGAAGCAGCAGAAGATCAATTATTAAAGCAAATAAACAAGGCAGCAAATCACAATGAGGTGGTTTTTATGGGGGACAATATAATACATTATAACTTGTCCTTCAATAAGGGAACTCTTAGAGGAGCCACAAGAACTATGAACTTTAGGAAGGCAAAGTTTGATCAACTAAGAGAAGCCCTTAACACTGTAAATTGGGAAAATGTCCTCAAAAACAAGAGTACAGACACTAAATGGTAGATTTTTTAAAATATCTTAAATTCTCACTGTGAAAAGTACATACCGTATGGGAATAAAAGAGTCAGGAACAAGAGAAAACCAATGTGGATAAAAAAAAATGTAAAGTGGGCAATAAATGGCAAAAAAAAGGCATTTAAGCTACTAAAACAGGAAGGCAGTGAGGAAGCACCAAAAAGCTATCGGGAAAAAAATAAAATATGTAAAAATCGGATAAAAGCAGCAAAAGTGAAGACTCATTGCCAAAGAGACTAAAAAAAACCCAAAATGTTCTTTAACTATATAAATAGTAAAAAGGTTAAAAATTAAAGCGTTGGCCCCTTAAAAAGTAATGAGGGAGAAGTTATAGACGGGGATCAGGAAAAAGCTAATCTATTAAATATATTCTTCTCTGCTGTATTCACAGAGGAAAATGAAATGCCAGGTAATATACGGCAGGATGAGATAAATGCCCCAGTACATGTCGCCTGTCTAACCCAGGAAGAAGTGCAGTGCCGCCTAAAAAAAATCAAAATAGACAAATCACCAGGTCCAGATGGCATTCACCCCCGCGTTCTAAGGGAGTTAAGTAATGTAATAGACAGACCCCTATTTCTAATATTCAAGGACTCTATAGTGACAGGGTCTGTTCCCCAGGACTGGCGCATAGCAAATGTTGTGCCAATATTCAAAAAGGGGACAAAAAGTGACCCGGGGAATTATAGGCCTGTTAGTTTAACAAAATATCTGTTGTATGTAAACTGTTTGAGGGTTTCCTAAGAGATGCTATTTTGGAGTATCTCAATGAAAATAAATGTATGACTCCATATCAGCATGGGTTTACAAGGGATCGGTCCTGTCAAACTAACCTGATCAGCTTTTATGAGGAGGAGATCTCAAGACTGGATCGGGGTGAATCCCTGGATGTCGTATATCTTGATTTTTCCAAAGCATTCGATAAGGTGCCACATAAAAGGCTGGTACATAAAATGAGAATGCTTGGGCTGGGGGAGAATGTGTGTATGTGGGTAAGTAGCTGGCTCAGTGATAGGAGACAGAGGGTGGTTATTAATGGTACATACTCTGAGTGGGTGACTGTTACTAGTGGGGTACCACAGGGGTCAGTTTTGGATCCTATTCTTTTTAATATATTTATTAATGACCTTGTAGAGGGATTGTATAGTAAAGTATCAATCTTTGCAGACAATACTAAGTTCTGTAACGTGGTCAACACAATAGAGGACAGTGCACGATTACAAATGGATCTGCATAGGTTGAAGGCTTGGGCTGGGATGTGACAGATGAGGTTCAACACAGATAAATGTAAGGTTATGCACATGGGGAAGAAAAATCCAGGCTGGGAATATGTATTAAATGGGAAAACACTGGGGACGACTGACATGGAAAAGGACTTAGGAGTCTTAGTTAACAGTAAATTTACCTGTAACGACCAGTGTCAGGCAGCTGCTGCTAAGGCAAATAAAATCATGGGGTGCATCAAAAGGGGCATAGATGCTCACGATAAGGAAATAATTCTACCACTGTACAAGTCACTAGTCAGACCACACATGGAATACTGTGTACAGTACTGGGCACCAGTGTACAAGAAAGATATAGTGGATGTGGAGAGGGTCCAAAGATGGGCAACCAGAGTAATAAGGGGAATGGGAGGACTACAGTACCCAGAAAGATTATCAGAATTAGGGTTATTTAGTTTAGAAAAAAAAACACTTAGGGGGGACTTAATAACTATGTATAAATATATAAGGGGGCAGTACAGAGATCACTCCCAGGACCTATTTATACCCAGGACTGCATCTATAACAAGGGGACATCCTCTACGGCTGGAGGAAAGAAGGTTTCTACACCAGCATAGACGGGGGTTCTTTACAGTAAGAGCGGTGAGACTATGGAACTCTCTGCCAGAGGAAGTGGTAATGGTAAACTCAATAAGAGTTCAAAAGGAGCCTGGACGTGTTTCTTGAAAGCAATAATATTACAAATTATGGATATTAGATTAATAGGGACAGAACGTTGATCCAGGGATTTATTCTGATTGCCATATTTGGAGTCGGGAAGGAATTTTCCCCCTGGTATGGGGCAATTGGCATCTGCTTCATAAGGGTTTTTTGCCTTCCTCTGGATCAACACAGTAGGGACACAATATGTATATAGGTTGAACTTGATGGACTTTGGTCTTTTTTCAACCTTATGAACTATGTTACTGAAATCTATTCTTGATAAAAATGGCCAATGTGTTAACGTGAGAGGAAGGGCTCCCATAAATTTTTGTGTAACATTTCCATTGCAAAAGGTATAACCCCTGGAGAACATTTTTGATTTGCACACAGTACAAATTTGACATAAGATAGCTTATTACGACCAACACACTGTCAGAGCATATAGAAACATGGTATAAATCATTTTAAAACTGTATAAGAGATTCAACTTACCCATTTCAGGTATTAAACTTTCGTTGGAAACTGAAACAATATAAGAAAAATAACACCTTTAAGATAACAGTATTTTATTATTAACATCCAAATTTAGCCGTTTAAATATAATCAGTCATCACATCTTTGTAGTGTCCACAAGGGGTGAGCAGAAGACAGTTTCAGATGTTCTTTAAGAAGAATATTTAAATATTAAATAAATATTTAAATATAGTTGCCATTCTCAATATATATAGAAATAATTATTTTAATTTTAATTCAACAAAATCCATAATATATTGCCCATCTCAGGTAGTAGGAAATATTTTTATTTCCAGAAATAAATTTGATAACACAGTAACATTTTAGAGACCACTGATGATCACTTACCTTGACTACCAAAGAAAAGAAAAATGAAGAGTAGGCTACAGTAGTTTTTGGTGAAACGTGTCACAGAAGACGTCATGGTGTTGTCTTTAAAAGAACAGAATTTGGAAGGAAAAATATTAATTTGATTATTCAATTATAATTAGGCTTTTTACTATCAAAATGATGAATACCTACATATGAAATGACTAATAAGTGAGAATTAGGCAGGCTTTCCCCTTGTCACAAAAGTGGCAATTATAGGCACAATATGTATATTTATGTATAATTATTGGGATAAGGATACTGATTAAGGAGTTTGGTAGGCAGGATGATGGTTATCAGCTGAGAAGACAATGGGAAATGAGAGAATACCTCCAAAGGACCAGTGCAGCAGAGGGGGTATTGACCTGAATGCCCACACAATCTGAAGTTGAGCCTACACAGGAGTGTCACCCAGGACTTAGCAGAGAGGTGAATGGTCTGTAGGGATGCCAAAGTCTGGGTACCGCAGGACAGGTAAGCGATTAGAATAGCCAGGGTCAGGATGCCAGAAATCAGTAGTCAAACAGGTAAGCCAAGGTCAGGGGAGCCAGAGATACAGGGATGGTCAAGACAAGCAGGGTTCAGCAACAACGTAACTCTTAAAAAACGAAGAGAATACCAGCACAGGTGTTCACAGGAAAGCAGAACAACAAAGTTCAGTGCTTTTTAAGCGATAGGCCACGCCTCTTCTGTGACCTCATCTAGCAACACGCGTCGGCCCCCATTCAGGAGTGAATAAAGTGCTGGGAGATAGCGTGCGCATGCTTAATACCAAGAGAATGCTTGGGTTGGGAGGAATACTGGAAACAGGTCTGGGGAAGGGATCAAGGCCAGGTACTAACCAAAAGGGGATACTCTATGGGGGCCATGACAATAATAAAGAAAGGCTACTGAATTAGGGTGACCACATTGTCCCGGAATGAGAGCTCTTGGGTGCCACTTTACATTGAAAATTAAAGTTATCCATTTCAGATGGATGTAAAGTTTATGTCCGTCTGAGTTGAGCCTGTCCATGAATATTATTAGGGCAGCAGGAGCCACAGAACCAGCAAGATGATAAGTTGCGTGGAGGGACAGAACGAGGATCAGCCAGGTAAACTGGCAAACTGAGATGGGGACAAGGTTGGTAGTGGGAAGTTGTTAGGGGACAAGGTTGGCACTCGGATGCTGTTAGGGGACAAGGCTGGTAATGGAAAACTGTTTTTGGGACAATGTTGGCAGTGGGAAGCTTTTAAGGGATAGGGCTGTTACTGAGAGGTTGTTTTTGTGGGACAAAGTTGGCACTGACAAGCTATTAGGGGACAAGGTTGGCACTGGAAAACTGCTAGGGTGGCAATGGGAAGCTATTTATTAGAAAAGTTTGGCACTGTGAAGCTGTTTTTGTTACAGTTAGTACTGGAAAGGGACAAAGTTGGCAATGGAAACTGTTTTACTCAGCAAATTGTAGACTGTTGGCAGCAATTCACTAAATATCATCTAGGAATGTAGGAGACCATTGAATGTGGGATAGGACGTTGTGGCAAAATATGGCCCCTTATCTTGCAATAGAGTGTATATTTTGTATTGGTAGTTTTACTAGTGGTTCTTCGTGCAACAGACATGGAGTGTTTACCTCATCCCATCCAATTTTGATACAAGTTTAATGTGTCCCCTGTTTAGGGAGCCATATTGTCTGCCCATTGTACATCACTGTCAAGCGTCACATGCAAGTGATTGTAAGTAACCAATTGTTAAGGCCAATATAAATCGAGAGTGACTAACACTGTTCTCATTGTTATCATTATATACTTAGGGATTATGCGGTACCATCGTCAATGTGTGCCTATACATTGAGCCAGACACTGACAACCCCTATCACTATATACTAAGCCAGGGGCGTCCAACATGCGGCCCGCGGGCCAAATGCGGCCTGCAGAACCTCTAGGTGCGGCCCGCGTGAGATCGGCAGCCAGGATCACAAGAGCCCTGGTTCTTACTTGTGGGAGGGTCTATTCTCTGCTCCAGTCCTGCCTCCTCTGTGGGGAGAACAAGGGAGGCCGCGCCCCCTGCTGAAGTCAGTGAGCGGCATCGAGAGCTGTAGAGCAGGTAAGGGGTGGGGAGGTTGTGTGAATGAGTATGTCTGATTGAGGGAATGAATCTGTGAATGAATGGATTTGTGTGTGTGATAGCATGGATGTGTAAGTTCTGGAACCTAGGCATGATGGGACTGTGATTGCTGATAGCAATCACACTCCTATCATGCCAAGTCAGCCAGTACATGCTGAAACCTGGCTAGCTGCCCCCCTTGTGTATTGATGCTGCCAGCAGTATGGGGTCTGCACATACAGCCACCCTGTACCAGCATGTATTGTCTGACATGGGATGATAGGAGTGTGATTGCTAACAGCTAACGGCAATCACAGTCCCATCATGCCTAGGTTCCAGCATTCACTGGTTGCCTGGGTATAAAAAGAGTGTGTTTGCTGTTAGCAATCACACTCCTATCATGCCAAGTCAGCCAGTACATGCTGAAACCTGGCTAGTTGCCCCCCTTGTGTACTGATGCTGCCAGCAGTAAGGTGTCTGCACTTACAGCCACCCTGTACCAGCATATACTGGCTGACTTGGGATGATAGGAGTGTGATTGCTAACAGCTAACAGCAATCTGCTAACAGCAATCACAGTCCCATCATGCCTAGGTTCCAGCATTCACTGGTTGCCTGGGTATAAAAAGAGTGTGTTTGCTGTTAGCAATCACACTCCTATCATGCCAAGTCCTATTGTTGATTTTTTTTGTCCAATTGTGGTGTGTTAATTTTAATAATAATAATAATATATAATTTTTTTGTACAATTTTTGTGTGTAACTTACTTTTATTAAAAGTGTGTGGGGGGGTCACTTTCAGTTTCGGCTAAGTGAACCCTGAATTTTCGGTTTTGGTCCAGAATTTTCATTTTAGTGCATCCCTAAAATAAATAGAACTATTTTATTTTTACTTATCCAGAATCCTGAATTTGTAGGCCCAGAAATCCCAGAAATCAGTGAGAGGAAAAGTAAAGGTTTTGTGTCATTTACTTTATTTTCATCTGCATATCTTATTAAAGGCCATATTTTCTCTCAGTGAAAAATGAGTGCGGCCCTCGCACGTATACAATCCTGATGAAGTGGCCCACTGCAGAAAAAACTTGGACACCCCTGTACTAAGCCAAACATTGATGTGGTGTAGGCTTACCACTTTAGTGACTGGCATAGTATATAATAGGGATGCACCGAAACTGAAAATTCAGCATTCACTTGGCCAAAACTGAAAAAAAAAACTTTATTAAAAGTAATACCAAAATTAGACAAAAAAATCAATAACAATATTAACATATATATATATATATACACACATATATATAACAATCACGATCCTATCATGCCCAGGTTCTAGCATGTGCTGGCTGACTTAGCATGATAGGAGTGTGATTCCTGTTTGCAATTATATATATATATATATATTAATACTGTCATTTAATTATTCTGTCCGAAGTTGGACCAAAAAATAATTTATAACAGCAATCACACTCCTATCATGCCTAGCCAGCCACTACATGCTGGAATCTGGGCATGAAAGGAATGTGATTACGGACTCCCTATGCTAAGCTATCCCCCAACACTTACACATCCATGCTATCTGAAACCCTCATTCACAAACATTCAGCATAACACCCATCACTCTCACACACTTACATTCAGCATAACACCCATCACTCTCACACACTTACATTCAGCATAACACCCATCACCCTCACACACTTACATTCAGCATAGCACCCATCACCCTCACACACTTACATTCAGCATAGCACCCATCACTCTCACACACTTACTAATCCACTCGCCCTGAATCTTGTCCTACCTTTTCTTCTTTCACTCTCACTTTTCCTCCTCCTCCTCTTCTTCTTCTTCTTCTTCTTCTACTTCTTCTTCTTCGTCCTGTCCTTCCCGTGCACTGAGCGCGGAAGACGGTGGACGTGGCTTCAGTGTTGTGCGCCGGGATTTGACATCAAGTCCCGGCGCACAGTCACAGTTGCCGCGCACATCGTTTCTGAAGGCGTGCCGGCATGGTGGCACCCCTCAGATGAGCGGCAGCCAGGGCGGACCGCCCCCCCCCGCCCGCCAGGTACGCACGACGGCCGCATTCAATCCTGCTCGCGGCCGCTTAGTTTTTAACCGGCCCGGATTTAATTGCCCACCGGCCCGGATTTAGGGCGGCCTGGGGGGCAGTTGCCCCCCTGCCCCCCGGCCCAGCCCGCCCCTGCAGACACCCAAAAACACACACGAGAACAGGCTGTGCCACACTGACACCCAAACACACACACCAGGACAGGCTCTGCCACACCGACACCCAAACACACACACCAGAACAGGCTCTGCCACGCTGACACACAAACCCACACACACCAGGACAGGCTCTGCCACACCGACACCCAAACACACACACCAGGACAGGCTCTACCACACCGAAACCCAAACACACACAAACCAGGACAGGCTCTGACACATGAACACCGAGACACACACACACCAGAACAGACTGTGCCATACCAACACCCAAATGCATACACCAGGACGGGCTCTGCCACACTGATACCCAAACACACACACCAGAACAGGCTCTGCCACACCGAAACCCAAACACACACCAGGACAGGTTCTGCCACACCGAAACCCAAACACACACCAGGACAGGTTCTGCCACACTGACACCCAAACACACACATCCCAGGACAGGCTTTGCCACACCAACACACAAACCCACACACACCAGGACAGGCTATGCCACACCGACACCCAAACACACACCAGGACAGGCTCTGCCACACCGAAACCCCAACACACACACATCAGGGCAGGCTCTGCCACACCAACACCTAAACACACAAAGCAGGACAGGCTCTGCAACACCGACACGCAAACACACACACCAGGACAGGCCACACAGACAACCGCATCAGTATGGGTTAATTTACACAAAGCATAAAAAATGCTTCCCACACTGGTTTCTGTGTTTTCCCCCTTGTATATTGATGCCCCAGCCAGTCCCCCTCCCTTAAGTTTTAATGTATACACCCCTGTGTATTTGTGCCCCCAGCCGGCCTCCTTTGTGTATTTATGCCCCCACACCCTTGTGTATTGATTTATGAGATGTTTCCAGCCAGCCCCCCTGCCTAGTGTATTGATGCCCCCTTTACTGGTTAATGTACCCATGTGTATTGCCCCCAGCCACCCACCCACTTTTGTGTATTGATTTATGTGATGCCCCAACCACCCTGTTGTGTACTTATACCCACAGCCACCCCATTTTTATATTTAATTGTTGTTCCAAGGCACCCCCCTTTGAATATGGGTCCCCTTCCACCTATCACCCCAACTATTTTTTATTTAAACTTTTTTTGCTGGCTTCTTCCCTGCAGAGTACTCTCCTCCCATGTGTTCTTCCAGCTGTCACGAGGAGCTGTTTCGTGTGACTCTGCCCCCTTGGGCGCCATGTTGCGTCTTCAAAGGGGCGGGACGAATAGCCTCACTGAGGCACAGGGCGGCATGGTGCAGGCACGCCGGCTGATTTAAAACTCGCAGCCACATCGGCTACAATGCCAGCTCGACGTGCCGGCCCACGGACTGGCCAGCCCACCGCGGGTGCTGCTGGCTTCCGACCCGCATTAAAGACGGACCCGGCAGCCGTGCGGCCGTTTAGTTTAGATTCAGGGCGGCCCCGGGGGCAACAGCCCCCGGCCCAGCCTGCCCCTGGGCACTGGATAGGAGAACCATTTTCTCTATGCTAAGGCTGGACCTGCCCCCCTGTTAAAAAAAACTGGAGGCATGTAAAGTGGATAATGGTTGATTATTATTTTTTTATTCTTGTTTTATCTGTTTTCTTTGTAGTATCATATATTTGTCTTCATAGGGAAGGGATTTTCGTGGAAAGACTGGAAAGGGTCAGCTGGGAACATGGAGACGTAACCAAATGGCATTTCCCTGTTCACTGTGTAAGGGGAGCTAGGTAACAAGAACAGCAACAACATACTTTCTGTGCCCTCTTTAGTCCTTGGCAACTAAGTAAACCCAATAACAGGACAATGTGCCCATCTGGTTTTTATGGGCATATAGTTTTTATGCAACAACCAAAGGGAAAAGAGGCTGTAAAAGAAAGGATCTAGAAGACATATAGAGGCTATACTTCTACACTTCTTACACTTCTACACTTCTTACTGTATTACTTCCTTTTTTATATTTACATGTGGAATCACTTTTTTGTAAAAGTTTAGTAAAAATGACACTGGAAGAAAAAATACTAAATAGTTTTTTTTCTCAAAATGTAACAGCTTGCATAGTGATTGCTGCCCGTTTTGGTACAGTTACATATACCTTGTAACCATTTGAGGATAAAGAGCCCCCAACCATTGTACAATTTAAACATCATGTGCATCTTGACACATTTAGATAGTCTAGTTCAATGGAAATAAACAAAAATGTTTTTAATATGAAAATTGTAACTGAAACATATTTCAAATGTGTGGAAAAATAATTATATCTATAAATAGTGTATAGAATATTGCTTACCTGAAGTATGATCACTCTCCTACTGCGTCCATCAACAAAATGTCTCTATCACAAACGGCTAAATAGCTTTATCTCATGAAGATACATCAACAAAGTGTCTGACTATAAAATCCACTTCTGCTTATAAAGTTCTCCTGCAAGCCAAGAAGTCTTGGGGTGTGGAAACAAACCAACTGAATGGGAGGGGGGGCTCCATCCTTGCGCAAGGGCAAAAACATTTAAGACCATATACATTAAAGTGCATATGATGTATAGAGTGTCTCTTTACATGTTATGACAGACGATCTGCGGATGATCAAAGCTGTTTTATCACCTGTTTTATAATATCTCCTAGCTAAAGTAAGTGATCAATGTAAAAATTTAATGAGATATGTATGCAATCTATTACAATCTATTACAGTCTAAAAATCGGAAGTTAATGGGAAGTTAATGTGCCTGAGAAAAATGAACTGAAATTAGACATTTTGCATAGGCCTGCATTTCTTCAACCTATTAGGCAAGTTCATTTTTGATACAGAATAGAAATGATACATTAATAATTTCAATTTACAAAGTAAATTCTTTTAATGTTTAAATTTCTTTGGAATAGAAACTAAATCATTTAATGTTTGTTTAACACATTCCTAAGTTACAACACCGAAGAAAACACCCAAACGGAGATGATTATAGAGCCAAGAAGATACACACTATTCTGTAGTCTATTATACAGAGCCAGGGATTAAGTATAACAACTACTAATGGAAACATTAACCCATTCTTGACCAGGTATTTTTTAGAATGGATTTTTGTAATTTTTAACATATAATTGTTCAGGAATTGCTTGTTTCCATGTTGTTTAATGTAGACATAGAAAGTGACAGCAGATAAGAATAATTCAGCCCATCTAGTTTGCCCAAACCTCTGACTACTTACCTTAGTCCCTGGCTTTATCCTATATTTAGCTTAGCTTTTTGCCTATCCCATGCTTGCTTAAACACCTTCACTGTAGTAACATCTACCACCTCTGCTGGGAGTCTATTCCATGCATCCACCACCCTTTCAGTAACATAATACCGTATTTGCTCGATTATAAGGCGAGGTTTTTTTCAGAGCAAGCGCTCTTAAAAATATCCCTCGTCTTATAAGCGGGGTCATCCTATAATCAGACCTCAAATAGGTCTGACTATGAGACTAAGATCCAGATCTCCCGCAGCGCTGCAGGGGACCTGGATCCTCCTGTCTTGCCCCCCCCCAACTTATCGGTGCTTCTCAGTCCCTGGTGTGTAGCCGGGGCAGCGTGTAGACGTATACGCGATTCGCGTAGACAACTTCTGCAGCCGGAAGGAGGTGTGGTTAGCAGCGGGGGTTGTCTGCATCCATCTAATTCACAGGTATTAGAAGAAATTGTTTAAATATTAAGGACTATAGAAAGCAAGCTAATATTATCAAAAATAAATTCATAGAAACAAATTTAATAAAAATCAACTAGAAAGAGTTATCCAAGAGGTAGAAGAGATAGATAGGGAGTCTCTAGTAAGAGCGAAACAACAGGAAATAGAAAACAAAAACCAAAAGAAACTATACAATTCAGAAGCATTCGGTATAAAAAAGATCATCGAGAAGCATTGGCCAATTTTATTACAAGATGAAATGAGAGGATTAATACCACACATAGCTACAGTAATATACAATAAAGCAAAGAACTTAAAAAGCATTTTATCACCCAGTGTGTTAAAAGAAAATCAGGGTAAATTAAATTGGGACTGTGGTTTTTTTAAATATAACAATGTAACAATTGTACACGGAATCCAATAAAAATTGAATTCTTTAATAGTACAACAACTAGAGAACAATTTGAGATCAAATAAAAAAATACTTCTGACACAAAAAACGTAGTATACTTGCTGCAATGCAACTACATCCATTCATTGTAGAGGAGAAGTCGTGGGAGAACTACATCGAAGGGACCATAAAATGAAAACAAAAATGAAAGGCAGAACCAGGGCCGGCCTTAGGGGTGTGCAACCTGTGCGGCCGCACAGGGCACCATTGCAGCAGGGACGCCTGCCCAGGACTTAAATAAAGTTAAAAAAAAACAATGTTTTAATTTAAGATCCTCCATGTTAAATAAAGTAAAAAAAAAACAAACAACAAAACCCGATGTTTTAATTTAAGTCCCGGGCAGGGGCGCCGAGCGGTCGCTCCTGAAGTTTTCAGCAACCGCTCGGCGCCTCTCACTCTCCGTGACTCCGTTGCGGTGCCGGCTTTCACGTTGAGCTCAGCTGTGAAGCGCGCACCGCGACAGAGTGGGAAGACGGACGCCTCCCGCTCCCACTGCAGGACTCCGGCAACAAGGTAAGGATAATGAGAAGTAGGGGTAGATAGTGAGAAGGGGAAGAGGAGGGGGCAGTGAAAAGGAGCAGAGGGGGGAGGTAGTGATAAGGTGCAGAGGTGGTAGATAGTGAGAAGGGGCAGAGGGGGAAGGCAGTGAGAAGGGGCAGAGGGGGAAGGCAGTTTGAAGGGACAGAAGTGGTAGATAGTGAGAAGGGTCCCAGTGAGAAGGGGGGCAGTGAGAAGGGGCAGAAGGGGGGAAGGCAGTGAGAAGGGGGGCAGTGATAAGGGGCAGAGGTGGTAGATAGTGAGAAGGGGCAGAGGTGCTAGATAGTGAGAAGGTGCAGAGGGGGGAGGCAGTGAGAAGGGGCAGAGGGGGGAGGCAGTGAGAAGGGGCAGAGGGGGAAGGCAGTTAGAAGGGGCAGAGGTGGTAGATAGTGAGAAGGGTCCGAGGGGGAAGGCAGTGAGAAGGGGGCGAGGGGTTAGATAGTGAGAAAGGGGCAGAGGGGTTAGATAGTGACAAAGGGGGAGAGGGGATAGATAGTGAGAAAGGGGGAAGGCAGTGAGAAGGGGGAGAGGGGTACATAATGAGAAGGGGCAGATAATAAGAAGGGGAGGGGTAGATGGGGAGAGGGGGTAGTGTGAATGAGTACAAGAATGAATGAATTAATGTGTGGACGAATTGTGTGAATGCGTATGAGAATGAATGAATTATTGTGTTGATGAATTGCTTGAATGATTTGTGAGACTGCATTAATGAATATGTGTAAATGATTTGTGTGAATGAGTGAGTAACTGTGTAAGTGTTTGTGTCTATCATGGATTTTTAAGTGATTTGGGGAAATGCAAAGATGGCACATGAAGGGTGGGCTGTTTGCCAACAAAGATGTCTTACACTGGGCTGTTAGGGGACAAAGTTGGCGCAGGCTGGGCTGTAATATGTGTGTAATCTGGGTCCTGATCAGGTTCTATGTGGGCAATGTGGACACCAGGGCTGGCTTTAGGGTGTGCAACCTGTGATCTATGCTTGGAATTTAGGGGGTTATCTATACCTTTAATGTAGAGTTTATATGTGAATTCACTGCAGAGCGCCGTCACTGAGACAGACGCCTCTGCCTCTTTCCCCCCGTCCCCCCCGGTTCCTACGCCCATGCCACACCTATTCACCGCACTCTGGAACAGAGGGGAACGCTTGAGCACTTTATAGAAAGCACCTGATCTAAATTAGATTAAAATTGATTTTTGATGACTTTTGCAAATATTTCTTTCCTTTTGGGCTTGGGGGTTCACATGTGCATGAGGACATAGTCCCTAAGAGGACCTCTAGCCATTTTTAAAAATATATGTATAAAAAATACAAAAAATAAAATAAAACAAATTAAAATATATATATATAAAAAGATAATAATAAAAAATGCAAAAAACCTTACATCCCATCGCCCTAGCACAACATCTACCTAGTATAACCCTCCTGCACCTGTTCACAACCCCAAACCTGTTAAGCCATAAGCTTAAAATTCTACAAAAAATGTACACCTTGTACACCTTGTACACCTTCTAGTATGCTGGGAAAGTATGGAACATCTATATAAATTAGGTATTTCTGAAATCAGGACACCTGAATTGATAAACTTGGAGGGGATTTCCCATCACTTTACCTAATTTTGTGAGGATTCAGAGGGAAAACTTAATTAGCTGGGTTTTTTTTTATTTTCGCTAGTTTTTACTAAATTTTCAGCTAATCATCCAACTATGGCATCAAAAGAAAGCTCTATCTCTCCTTGAAAAAACAATATATAGTTTACATGGGTACACTATTCACAGGAAAAGAGATTAATCGCTGAACCAACATAGTGCAAAAATAGCAAAATTGCTCCAGGACTTGAGGTACCAAAAACCTCTGGGATTGAAGGGGTTACATTTTGCATCTAGGGTGATACCTATAGGTAGAGTGTTTTCCAGACTTATTTATAAAGGTATAGCTGGTAAAAAAAAGGAACTTTATCACAGGGTAAGAGTATATAAGCACACATTAACTCATGCTCTCCCTCATTCAGACAATTCATCCACACATTAACTCATGCTCTCCCTCATTCAGACAACTCATCCACACATTAACTCATGCTCTCCCTCATTCAGACAACTCAGGGGTTAGATAGTGAGAAAGGGGCAGAGGGGTTAGATAGTGACAAAGGGGGAGAGGGGATAGATAGTGAGAAAGGGGGAAGGCAGTGAGAAGGGGGAGAGGGGTACATAATGAGAAGGGGCAGATAATAAGAAGGGGAGGGGTAGATGGGGAGAGGGGGTAGTGTGAATGAGTACAAGAATGAATGAATTAATGTGTGGACGAATTGTGTGAATGCGTATGAGAATGAATGAATTATTGTGTGGATGAATTGCTTGAATGATTTGTGAGACTGCATTAATGAATATGTGTAAATGATTTGTGTGAATGAGTGAGTAACTGTGTAAGTGTTTGTGTCTATCATGGATTTTTAAGTGATTTGGGGAAATGCAAAGATGGCACATGAAGGGTGGGCTGTTTGCCAACAAAGATGTCTTACACTGGGCTGTTAGGGGACAAAGTTGGCGCAGGCTGGGCTGTAATATGTGTGTAATCTGGGTCCTGATCAGGTTCTATGTGGGCAATGTGGACACCAGGGCTGGCTTTAGGGTGTGCAACCTGTGATCTATGCTTGGAATTTAGGGGGTTATCTATACCTTTAATGTAGAGTTTATATGTGAATTCACTGCAGAGCGCCGTCACTGAGACAGACGCCTCTGCCTCTTTCCCCCCGTCCCCCCCGGTTCCTACGCCCATGCCACACCTATTCACCGCACTCTGGAACAGAGGGGAACGCTTGAGCACTTTATAGAAAGCACCTGATCTAAATTAGATTAAAATTGATTTTTGATGACTTTTGCAAATATTTCTTTCCTTTTGGGCTTGGGGGTTCACATGTGCATGAGGACATAGTCCCTAAGAGGACCTCTAGCCATTTTTAAAAATATATGTATAAAAAATACAAAAAATAAAATAAAACAAATTAAAATATATATATATAAAAAGATAATAATAAAAAATGCAAAAAACCTTACATCCCATTGCCCTAGCACAACATCTACCTAGTATAACCCTCCTGCACCTGTTCACAACCCCAAACCTGTTAAGCCATAAGCTTAAAAATTCTACAAAAAATGTACACCTTGTACACCTTGTACACCTTCTAGTATGCTGGGAAAGTATGGAACATCTATATAAATTAGGTATTTCTGAAATCAGGACACCTGAATTGATAAACTTGGAGGGGATTTCCCATCACTTTACCTAATTTTGTGAGGATTCAGAGGGAAAACTTAATTAGCTGGGTTTTTTTTTATTTTCGCTAGTTTTTACTAAATTTTCAGCTAATCATCCAACTATGGCATCAAAAGAAAGCTCTATCTCTCCTTGAAAAAACAATATATAGTTTACATGGGTACACTATTCACAGGAAAAGAGATTAATCGCTGAACCAACATAGTGCAAAAATAGCAAAATTGCTCCAGGACTTGAGGTACCAAAAACCTCTGGGATTGAAGGGGTTACATTTTGCATCTAGGGTGATACCTATAGGTAGAGTGTTTTCCAGACTTATTTATAAAGGTATAGCTGGTGAAAAAAAAGGAACTTTATCACAGGGTAAGAGTATATAAGCAGATTAAAGTAGATCTGGCGGTATGGGGCTTGTTTTTAGAAAGGTTTAACGGCACGGCTATGTGGCAAGCTGCAGAGGCGTATCTACTGAAAATAGCGCCTATGGCAAACACTGAAATTGCGCCCCTGTCTAAATATCCAAATCCCATTTACTAGCCCCTGCTGCCCATATATATATATATAAATATTAGTCCCTGCTGCCGATAGCTGGTATAGATCAACACACAAACCCAGATCAATTGAAATTCACTTGTGATCTCAGCACTGAAGGTATATATCAAATAAACAGAATCAGACATACAAATCCTGTATTTGCAGGTATACAATAATATATGAAACGTAGCATTGCAGGTATAGATCAAATACATACATGGAAACAGCATTGCAGGTATTAATCAACTGAATAAGACATATTAACTCTGTATTTGCAGGTACACATAAATAATGTATGGAAACATAGCATAGCACATATGGATCTACAGAATAACACAAAAACCCAGCTTTGCAGGTAAAGATCAATTGGAATTCACATAAAAACACGGCATTAAAGGTATATTTAAAACCCCCTAAATTACAGGCATAGATCACAGGTTGCACACCCCAAAGTCAGCCCTGGCGTCCACACTGCCCATATAGAACCTGACCAGCACCCAGATCACACACATAATATTTGCAATCTTTGTCCACAAATAGCCCAGCACAAATCAACTTTGTCCCCAAACAGTGCGGCCTGTGCCATCTTTGTCCCATATACACCCTGCCTGTGCCATCTTGGTCCCCAAGGCTCAAACCGCCTGCTAGTGCCATATTTGCCCTTCCACAATTATACATCTATGATACACAAACACATTTACAGTCACTCACTAATTCACACTTTAATTCAGACAACTCATCCACACATTAACTCATGCTCTCCCTCATTCAGACAATTCATCCACACATTAACTCATGCTCTCCCTCATTCAGACAACTCATCCACACATTAACTCATGCTCTCCCTCATTCAGACAACTCATCCACACATTAACTCATGCTCTCCCTCATTCAGACAATTCATCCACACATTAACTCATGCTCTCCCTCATTCAGACAATTAATCCACACATTAACTCATGCTCTTCCTCATTCAGACAATTCATCCACACATTAACTCATGCTCTCCCTCATTCAGACAACTCATCCACATATTAACTCATGCTCTCCCTCATTCACTCAATGCATCCACACATTAATTCACACTCTTTACTTATATCTACCCCCTCTCCCTCCCTTATCACTTTCTAACCCTCTCCCTCCCTTATCACTGTCTAACCCCTCTCCCTCCCTTATCACTGTCTAACCCCTCTCCCTCCCTTATCACTGTCTAACCCCTCTCCCCCTTTGTAGTTCTCTCACCTTGAAGTGCAGCGACGGGAGCACGAAGCTTCTGTCTTCCTGCACTGCCCGCTGCTTCACTGCTGAGCGCCGTAATATGACGTCGTATTTCGGCGCTCAGCAGTGATGCAGCGGGCACCAGCGAGCGGCTTTTAAACGCTGTCTTTTTTTTTTTGATGCGGGGGAGAACGAGGGGCTCCAAGCGGTTGCTAGGCGCCCCTCTCTCTACTCCTGTGGAAGTTGAAGAATTATGCTGATTCTGGATGTCAGCACAATGATCTCTACCTCATTGCTTATTCTGCTGATAGCAGATAAGATAACACTACAATCACCTGTCTACCTCATTTCTTAGTTTACTTATGTCTTGTTTGTGTCTTGGAAGAATGTGTACGTATGGTATGTTTTCGTGTGTTTTCACAAAATAATCAGAGTCCGCCACGACAAAGGACAAGTTGTCCCTTTCTTGACCTTCTGTAAGTAAAGATTTCACATGTCTGGGGGGGGGCTATTTTTTTCTTGACCTCTTTAAACCGTGTGTGTCAGCAAATCAAAGTAAATATACCAACAGATAGCTAGGCAATATGCTAATAACTGTTTGCGCTTCTTTGCCTATATATTGTTAGAAAATTAAGGAGGGAGAGAGAAGTCTGCGAACTGGACTCTCCCCTGTGCGCACTTGAATAAAGAAGCTCTTGCTTACTCAACTCATTGAACTGGTGTCGTCAGATTTCTTGCCGACATTCACACTTGGGGGCTCGTCCGGGATCCCAACAGTCTCGGAAGCGGTAACCGAAGGAGCGGACTAAACCTTGATCCACCTAATCCTTGGCCATCAAATGAGGTAAGGCACCTTTTGAAATGCCTATAGTTTAATGATTGGGTGGATGAGGGTAAGGTCGTCCTCAGTATTCCATCTGGGTGACGGGATCCAGAGTTGAGTAAGTAAGACCTATAAGATCTTGAATTGTTTAATTGTGATAAAAGTTTTTAGTACATGGTCAGGGACCATTGTTACGTATCTAGTTGTGAGAGACTAGTGTAACTATTTGAGTACATAATCACGGGCTATTGTAAATTACCTAGTGGTGAGAACTAGTGTAAATATTTTGAAGTACATAGTCACGGATTATTGTAGCGGAGGAGATGGGGAATTTGTTGTTAAAAAAAATGTGCCTAAGGGGACGCCCTTAGAATATATGATAAGGAAACATGGAAAGGAGGCAGGAAAATATATGGCTCACTGGAAGCGAATATCTGAAGAGGATAATGAAAGCCGTTATGTTTGGCCAGCTGGCGGTAGTTTAAATGTAGAAATATTAGATTATGTGAAATAATGTTTGAATATGTGTGATGTGAAAAGGAATGAGAGAATGATTTTCTTGAAATGGTATCAAGAAGGGTGGGACAAGGTTAAAAGACAGAAACAGCAGAAGTTACTAGATTCCACCTGTTCTGCCAATTCCCAAAATCCTTGCCGTCCGGCAGGTAACTTTAAGAATCAAAAGGGTGCTCAAACACCTCAACCTGTTGAGACTTCTAAGAAAGCACAGGAGGTGTCTGTAACCCCAGGACCACCTAAGGTCCATAATTCGCTATATCCATCCTTAGATCCATCTGATCTATGGACTCAAGAATTATTTGACCCACCCCCAGATAATGGACCTCAACCAGCAGACCCTAATATGCCTGGTTCTAATCAACACCCTGCAGGTCCCGAAGCAGAGTTGCCACTTTCTTTGGAGCTTTGGCCCCATTTAGATCCTCATTCAGATTCTGATGCTGAGGAAAATACATTTGTGCATTCTATGCCCATGAGAGAGACTGGGGGGGTTAGAGATGAGAGAGGTGTACCTCTATCTGTCCATCATCCATGGACACCAGGGGAATTATTGCTGTTGAAAGATCGATTCCCCAGACCTGAAATTGTTGGTCAGTTTTGTAAAGAATTACCTAGTGTGTCTACTGCTTATGATCCAGTGAAAAAGGATTTTATGCAATTGTTTGATTTGGTTATGACTGACGCAGAGAGAAAAGCTTATAACAGAATTCCTGATGTAACACCTTGAGCAAATGAACCGTTTATTGAGATAGAGTACTGAGAGACAGCAGACAATAGATTGTATAATACAAGCTTGTGAGACTGCATGGCTACAGCGACCTGACTAGGGAAAGATTAACTCTACAATGCCAGGAAAGAATGAATCAGTAAGTGAATTCGCTGACAGAGTAGCGAAAGTTGTAATAGGACACAGTGGTGTGATAGATCCAGAGGTTAATGCAAGACAGTTGACTGTATCTTGTTTTGTAAAAGGGTTGTTACCAGACTTCCATAAGGGCGTCACTAATAATGTTTTAGGATGGGAAGAGAAGTTCCTGAATTTTCTGAAATTTTCTGAAATGATAGCAGCTGCTAAACATTTTGAAAAACAAAAGGAAGTGAATAAGGAACGTCATGAGAAAGTTAGAGAGAAAGAATAGAGAATGTTGATGGAAAGTCAGAGACAGTTCTATTCGCAGAACTCTCCGTCTGATGTAGTGGGAGATAACAGACAATCTTCCTCTAGAAAGGAAACTAGAAAGAATGTTATTTGTTTTAATTGTAACAAGCCAGGGCATTTGGCTAGAAATTGTAGATCTGCTAGACGAACTGGTAACAATTTGCCGATGCTGGCTCTATTGAACCTAATACTGACAATGCTGAATTGATTTACCCTTTCAGTTAAAAGAGGCTTTGTGGAGTGCCCCTGCTCTTGGGCTCCTTAACTATGATATGCCATTTACTTTGTTTTGTCATGAAATACAGGGTAATGCCTCTGGAGTACAAACCCAGAGCCACGGAGAGAGACAGAGACCCCTTGCCTACTATAGCACTCCACTTGATTCTGTGGCAGTTGGATTAACCCCTTGTTTGCGGGCTGTGGCGGCAGCTGCTGCCTTAGTGGAATCAGCACAGGCCATAGTTCAGGGACAGGAACTGAAAGTGATGGTTCCTCATGCAGTGAGTGCATTGTTAACCCGTCGATCGACACAATTTACTAATAGTAGGCTGACTAAATACGAGATTGTATTGCAGGGTACACCCAATGCCACCATCCACCGGTGCACAGTGTTAAACCCTGCCACTCTTTTGCCAGATCCAGAGGAGGGACCTCCTCATGATTGTGTGATTTTGACAGAACAATTACAAACTACTCGCGACCGATTGCATGAGCGACCTTTGACTGACCCTGATATTGAATACTTTGTAGATGGTTCCTCATTTATGGATATTGACGGCAGGCGTTGTACTGGGTATGCTGTAGTTACATCAGAAGGAGAAGTGGAAGCTAATGCTCTCCCACCTGAATTAGTTGCTTTAACTAGAGCATGTATTTTGGCTGCTGGTCGTTCTGTTAATATCTACACTGACTCACGATATGCTTTTGGTGTTGTTCATGATTTTGGAGCAATCGGGAAATACAGAGGTTATTTAACCTCTTCAGGGTCTCCTATTCTAAGCCACAAGTATGTACAGGCTCTATTGAATGCATTGTTGCTACCAACTGAAATAGCAGTGGTTAAGGTTTCAGCACACACCAAAGGAAATGACAAGGAATCAGAAGGAAACAGGTTACCAGACAAAGTAGCTAAAGAAGCTGCACTGCGACCTATAGAGGAAATGGGATCATATCCTCTGAGACAGACCGACAACCTAATAGATATTCCATTGGCACCAGAACAATTCTATGATCAAATAACCAAGGGAATTGTTGATGATTGGATAAAAAAGGGAGCCAAACAAGTAGGCAAAATCTGGGAAGGCCCAAATGGGAACCTTGCCCTACCACCTGATCTATTACCTTACATGTTAAGGATCACTCATGGAGTTTCACATAACTCTACCCAAGCAATGGTGGACCACTTAAGAAAAGATTGGTGGTACCCAAGATTACGTGAGATAGTCCAAGATTTTTGTAAACAATGTGTAATTTGTCAGCAATATAATGTGGGGAAAAGGGTGACGACTGATGGGGCTGGAAAGACTCCCTGTCCTCGAGGACCCTTCCAAAATTTGCAAATTGATTTTATTGAAATGCCTAGATCTTTACATTATCAATATGTACTAGTGGTGGTGTGTACATATTCCCGCTGGATAGAAGCCTATCCTTGATAACATGCGGACGCTCTAACAGTTGCTAAAAAGTTGCTACAAGAGTTCATTCCTAGGTATGGAATTCCTCAGCATATATACTCTGATCAAGGAACTCATTTTACTGCTGAAATAGTGCAAGAGATACCACATAGGCTGGGAATTGTGTATCATTTACATTGTCCCTACCATCCACAAAGCGCAGGAAAAGTAGAACGCGCTAACGGCACCTTAAAGAATAAGATTAGCAAGATATGTGCTGAGACAGGTTTAAAATGGCCAGATGCATTGCCTATAGCCTTAATGACAATAAGAAATGCCCGACACTCAGCTATTAAATGTTCTCCTCATGAACTCATAATGGGTCAACCCATGATAGCTGCTAATACTCTAGAGTTACTAAGACATGATCATGCTCTAACTGATGACACAATAGAAATGTATTGTAAAAAACTAATAAAATCTCCTGAGCAATTTAAATCCCAGGTTGCTGCTGTGCGCACGAACACTGAGGACGAAAAACCAATTCATCACATCCAACCAGTTGATTACGTGCTGGTAAAGCATTTCCAACGGAAAAAGACTTCAGCCCAGGTGGAAAGGTCCATACCAAGTACTACTGATTACTAAAACAGCTGTAAAGGTAGCTGAAATTACTCTGTGGATTCATTGCATTCATCTTAAATTGGTGCCAAAACACAATCCACGCTCCTAAATTAACCATTCCATCGGGCACAATAATCCCAGCTGGTTAACCAACATTAGACGAGATTGGCAAGAGCCCCTCATGAAGATACGAAGAGTGAGGTCATCAGGAGGTGCAAAAATGTTTTAATATATTATCGTTACCTGTTTTATACTAAGTGTATTTGTTATTTGTTTCTTTTTTCCTTTCAGTCCTTTCCAGGAGTTCAGATCAGAACCTACTAAAAATATAGCCGAGAATAAGATACATTCACGAATTAAACGTGATCTGCGCGCTTCTCCTTGGGAAAAAGATAATACCTTTGTAGAAATGTTGAGAAAGGTGTATAATGCTTCTAATGTTTCGGAGCCTTTTTGGGTTTGTGGATATATTCCGCATACTCAGCAGAGCCCCTGGATAGGAATACCTTTTACAGGGGAAGATTTACATTGTAGACAATAGTGTATCCATAGAACACGATATGGAAAAAGTGAGGGAATTTCAGGAAATACTTAGATCTAGGGAGACTACTTGGGATCCTTTTGGTCTGGGCGGACTATTCGGTTCACTTGGAGCAAAGCTGATGTCTGGTATGTTTGTGTTGCTTGTGGCTTTTGTATGTATCTATGTAATTGTTGTTTGTTGCAAAATACTAATTCAAAAATGTCTCGGACCAACAAGAGCAATGCCACAGATACAGGAGGAGAAATATGATGATGACTTCCCACTTGATGAGTTTCCCCTAGAGACTTTGTACAGTGACATGTTTGAAGATCAATATGAGGAGGAGCAAGGCTCATGGAATTGGCCAACTTATAACTCCACTGGACTCTGAAGACATTGATTCTTACAGTGAGTCCGTAAGAGTAAAAAGGGGGGACTGTGGAAGTTAAAGAATTTTGCTGATTCTGGATGTCAGCACAATGATCTCTACCTCATTCTGCTGATAGCAGATAAGATAACACTACAATCACCTGTCTACCTAATTTCTTAGTTTACTTATGTCTTGTTTGTGTCTTGGAAGAATGTGTACGTATGGTATGTTTTTGTGTGTTTTCTTTGCTCTAAGTGCCTTGTTGCAAAAGAATCAGAGTCCGCCACGACAAAGGACAAGTTGTCCCTTTTTTTGATCTTCTGTAAGTAAAGATTTCACATGTCTGGGGGGGGGGCAATTTTTCTTGACCTCTTTAACCCCTTAAGGACCGGGCTCATTTTTCGTTTTGTACCCTGTGGGACCGAGGCTGTTTTGACACTTTTGTGGTGCTTGTGTTCAGCTGTAATTTTCTCCTCACCCATTTAGTGTACCCACATAAGTTATATATTGTTTTTTTCAGGACAAGATGGGCTTTCTTCAGATACCATTATTTTGATCGTATCATCTTATTTACTATAAAAAAAATTTAAAAAACATGGTGAAAAATTGAAAAAAATACACATTTTATGACTTTTATTTGAAAAATCTTTTACTCACCTAAAAAAGCAAGTAAAAAAACTAGCTAAATAGATTCTACTACTTGTCCTGAGTTTAGAGATACCCAATGTTTTTATGTTTTTTTGCTGTTTTTTGTAAGTTATAGGGCAATAAGTACAAGCAGCGTTTTATGATTTCCAAATCTTTTTTAACAAATCTGGTCATTCTGCCTCCATCTCCTCTTTGGAACATCTTTGAAGCCGGTTAACTCAATTTAACCCATTCAAACCATATATTTTTGAAAACTAGACACCCCAGGGTATTCCAAATGATGTTATTTTAACCCTTTCCATGCACCAATTATAGAACTACACTTTGTCAAACTTTGTAATAGTAATTTTTTTTATTTTTTTTCCCACACAAATTGTACTTTAGTTATAGATATACAGGTTCTGGTATATGTCACTATCAAACAACCCCCCAATATGTGTTCAGGAACATCTCCTGAGTACAGCGATACCCCACATGCATGGGTTTGTCAGATTGTTTGGCTGGTAAAAGGCTACTTTTGGGGCATGCGTAATCCAGGTGGTCATTTGGTCATTCTGCCTTTATCTCCTCTTTGGAACATCTTTGAAGCTGGTTAACTCAATTTAACCCATTCAAACCATATATTTTTGAAAACTAGACACCCCAGGGTATTCCAAATGATGTTATTTTAACCCTTTCCATGCACCAATTATAGAACTACACTTTGTCAAACTTTGTAATAGTAATTTTTTTTATTTTTTTTTTCACACAAATTGTATTTTAGTTATAGATATACAGGTCCTGGTATATGTCACTGTCAAACAACACCCCAAGGTGTGTTCAGCAACATCTCCTGAGTGCAGTGATACCCCACATGCATGGGTTTGTCGGGTTGTTTCAGATTTAAAATGCCACATTTGGGAAGTGCGCTTTTTTTTCTCCATTTTGGTCAGTCTGTACCTATGCCCTATCTTTGAGCTAGGCCACTCCAATTTACCCCATCAGCCATTTTTTTTATATTAGACACCCCTTGGGTATTTGAAGTGCTTTTATTTTAACTCTTTGTTCAGATTTTTGAGAAATTTTAGCACTTGCTCAAAATAATAAACTTAATTTTTTTATTTTATTTTATTTTTTTTAATACTTTTTTATATTTTTTTACACATTTTGCTGGTACTGGATAGTTCATCTAGTGACATTACTGCATAATTATTGTTAAATGTTAGCACATTTTTTTTTTAACTTTTTTTTCCCATTTTTTTTTTTTTTTGAATATTTTACTAATCACATAGTGATTAGAAAGCTGGGCTCCATTGACTTGCATGGTTGAATACAGTACCTGTATTCAACCAGCAAGTGGAGCCAGAGTTCTCTAGAGGGTCTGGAGACCATCTAGCTAACTCATCATCTTTATTGTTTATTTTCCCGGGCCGCCGCCATCTTGCTTGATGGCGAAGATCACCGGCAGCGGCGGCTGTGACCGCTCTCCGGAGCGGTCACAGCCCACCCAGAGGTAAGTGTTTGGTGTCGCTGGATGCCTCCTGATCGAGGCATTCCAGCGACACCATTTAAGTATAGGAGGCGATCGTTGATCGCCTCCTAAACGCTTTTAAAACGGGCGTCCGCCGCCATACAATGTATGGCGGCTGTTGACGCCCCGGGGAGGGGCCAGACATGGCCCCCGATGCCGATCTCGGCCTTGCTGAATGCCTCGACATCGAGGCATTGCAGCAAGGCCGTTTAAGCGAAGAAAGTGATCCTTGATCACTTTCTAAGCTTATTTAACTTTTTGACGGTTCAGGACCGTCAAAGGTCATTTAGTGACCTTCTTGTTATGACGGTCCTGAACCGGCAAAGGTCGCGAAGGGGTTAAACCGTGTGTGTCAGCAAATCAAAGTAAATATACCAACAGATAGCTAGGCAATATGCTAATAACTGTTTGCGCTTCTTTGCCTATCTATTGTTAGAAAATTAAGGAGGGATAGAGTAGTCTGCGAACTGGACTCTCCCCTGTGCGCACTTGAATAAAGAAGCTCTTGCTTACTCAACTCATTGAACTGGTGTAGTCAGATTTCTTGCCGACATTCACACTTCGCATCAAAAAAAAAAGACAGCGTTTAAAAGCCGCTCGCTGGTGCCCGCTGCTTCACTGCTGAGTGCCGAAATATGTCGTCATATTACAGCGCTCAGCATGAAATGCTGGCGCCGGCACCGGCACCGGGACGGAGGTAGAGGCCCCGTGGAGGAGAATGAGGGGCGCCGAGCGGTTGCTAGGCGCCCCTCTCTCTCCTCTGCATTAAAAAAAAAAAAAAAAGACAGCGTTTGAAAGCCGCTCACTGGCGCCCCCTTCAAATGGCGCCTATGGCAGGAGCCATAGGTGCCATACCCTAGATACGCCTCTGGCAGGCTGATTTTGTTAATAATGATAATTTGCAATTTTTAACGGATGCAGCAGGTGCTACAGGTTTTGGGATATATTGGCAAGGTAAATGGGCAGTGGACAAACGGCCATTTGAGTAGATACAATCTGGCTGGACTAAGAATATGGCTTTGTTGGAATTATTCCCAGTAGTTGTGGCTTTAGAATATTGTGGTAATCAATGGGTTAATGCTTAATTGTGATAACATGGGTGCGGTATGGGTAATCGATATACTGAAGGCAAAGTCTGTACCTGTTATAAATGTTTTAAGGAGGTTGGTGTATTTATGCTTGATATTTAATATATGGTTAAAAGCAAAACATATTCCTGGTAAGAAGAATTTAATCGCTGATGCTCTATCACGTTTTGATTTTAAGAGTTTCAGAAAATTGGCACCGCAAGCAGAGAAGGAGGGGTTGGTTGTTCTGCAAAGCGTTTGGGAATTGACTTCTCCCAGATAAGTTTATTAATTTCTAAATCTTTATCAAAAGGTACACGGAGTGTATATACTAAAGCAGTTTCTGGTAATTGGTTAGTTCACAGTTCAGGTTCTCCTTTGACAAATTTTCAATTCAGGAGTGTGCTTAGGAAATCTTTGGTGGTGGTTGGTTTGGGATATTTGAAGTATTCATCGCATTCATTTAGAATTGGTGCAACAACTGAGGCGGCAATGTTGGGTCTAGATAAATCCATTTTAAAGAGAATTGGATGGTGGGATTTTAACCGTTTTGTAAATAATGTAATAATGTTCTTCTTTTAGGTCAACATTCAGTAATAGTTTGGATTCTTGGCAATATGGAACTTCTGCTTGAAAAACTCCCACCCAAAAAAAAAAAAACATTTATATTTTGTTGTGTACTTTTATTGGGGTTAAAGTTATCCTCTATATAGGGAGATGAACTGGTTAAGTGGTTGGTTAGCTTTCTGGCTTTTGGGGCGGTTGGGTTTGTATAAAATGCTTTATTGATATGGAAGCGAGACTCCAAGAGTTTCGTTACAAGTTGTTATTGTTTAAACCAAAGTGTTATGTTAAACTAAATAAAAGTCCACGGCCTGTTTATTCCAACTGTGACTGTTTTGTCTTTACTTCAAAATATATAGGTATGTCTGTTACAATATCCTTTACAACTACGTGTTTTTTAGTTGGGCAGGCTGTTTTAGGGGGCAACAGTGGCACAGGCAGGTTGTTTTAAGGGCAGCGGTGGCACAGGCAGGCTGTTTTAGGGGCAACAGTGGCACAGGCAGGCTGTTTTAGGGGCAGCAGTGGAACAGGCAGGCTGTTTTAGGGGCAACTGTGCAACATGCAGGCTGTTTTAGGGGCAGAGGTGGCATGGGGAGGCTGCTGTAGGGGCAGCTGTGGTTTGGGGAGGCTGTTTTAGGGACAGCAGTGGCACAGGCAGGTTGTTTTAAGGGCAGAGGTGATACAGGCAGGCTGTTTTAGGGGAAGATGTGGCATGGGAAGGCTGTTTTAGGGGCAGCTGTGGCATGGGGAGGCTGTTTTAGGGACAGAGGCCTATTGTGTCAAAGTCTGGCTTACCATATAGTCATAGGGGTTATACTACACTACCGTCAATGTCTGGCTCAGTATATAGTAATGGGAGTTATGCTGTACCATATCTGTTCAGTAAATGTTATTTATTTAAACTATATGTATTAATAAGTTAATTTATTTTTTCATATTTCTATTTTTTCCCAGTTGACATACAGTTTACACATTTTTTAAATATATATTCTTGCCAACATTTTTTTTTTTGTGTGTGTGTGTGGGGGTGCCACATACAGGATGCGCCACAGGTGCCAAATACTCTAGATACGCCCCTGAACTACAGTGATATCCGTTAAGAAATCCCCATGTGTGAACACTTAATCTAATATGTCCTCTTTACAAATTGGCTGCTGAACTACTTGGTTTAAAGATAATCCCAGTAGGATTAGATCTGCGCTCCCTGCATAACCAGTTACTTTGCTTTTCCAGTTCACATCAGGAAGATTAAAGTCACCCGTGATTATAACTTCCCCCTTCACTGTCATTTTAGCTATTTTCTCAATTAGTAGATGATCTAGCTCTTCTACTTGTCCAGGGGGTCTATAAATCAAACAGTTACTGTACGTTTACCAAATTGTAATGTAACCCAAACTGACTCTATATTCCCTATGTTATTTTTCACTTATAGGACCACCCCTCCCCCTTCTTGTATTTTCTATATAAATAGTACCCTGGTATTGTTATGTCCCAGTCTTTTTTCTCATTATGCCATGTCTCAGTAACAGACAATAAATCAACAGTATCTGTTGCCACTACTGTCAAAAATGGATCTCTAAACTGCAAGCGACCTTAAGCTTGTCATATACAAAATATATGCTTCTACCTATTATCTGTACAAACCAAGCCCCCTGATCCACCCACCTGGTTACTAACTAAAACACCTTCCCTGAGAACTGTAATTCCAATAAAAGATGGCTAAATATGTATTAATCCATAAATTGTACAGTATATGACTACCTACTTATGACTTCTTGGATGAGTATAAATCTATATATATATTTTTTGTGCATCTGTAGTGGAAGCTGTTTCTGCACATGTGCATAGGGATATGAACAGACCCATGCCCACAGAGTTTCCAAAGCCAACACTGGAGTGGACTGGCAGTAAATCAGCTGAGTGTGACTTACAAATGCATGTGAAGGAATTCTGCAAAATCCACCATTCATTTCAAGGGGTGCACCAAAAAATTTCGAAATCATGCATTATTAATTAAAGTCCATGGATCGAGTGTTTATTTTAAGACACTACCTTTGAATATATACCGTATTACATACATAGATGTATAAAAACGAAGTAAATTTGTTACGTAAATGACTGAAACTATAAGCATCAAGTAAAACTAAAATTTCTGGATGCTTATTGTGCTAGTAGGATTATTCAAAATGGACAAATTAAGAGAAAATGGCTAGATGTTTTATACCCCATCTTCATCAATAATGAATAGTGAATACTGATCTGAACTTTTGTTGGTCTTTGAGGAAAACAGCGCATTGGTTTTTCTTTTCTGTTCCACATATGAAAAACACTGTTCATTCTCATGATCTTTGGGAAAGAAGCCTCAGCCTTTGGCTGAACCCGAAATAAAAGTATCAAATCACACGATCATAAATATAAAAGTGAGAAGTAGTTGCGTAATTATTTTTTTTACAGCAAATAATCTTGCATATTTTCTGTTTAACTTTATTCCAAACATAAACTATATTTCCTGCTAAATCTAAACGCACATAATACATTATTTCAGGAAAAACTATTTGATTGTAGTGAAAGCCTTGATGAAATCATATCCAATATGTAAATGAAAATCTTTATGCAGGAGAACACAAAAGTACTATAATTGTTGCATTAAAGTTGTTTTTAATATATATACAATAGGGAGGATTGTTATTTAAGTAACCTATGAGTTGAAGTCAGGGGCGTAACTAGACCCCTCAGGGCCCGGGTGCGAGAATCTGTTAAGGGCCCCCCACCCCCCCAAAAAAACATGATTTTTACCCAACAATTTTTTTTCAACAAATTCAATTTACATATTGAATCATTTCTGTAAAAAAATCAAAGAAAAAGGGGCGCATGTTCAAAGGGCATAATCAAAGAAAAAGGGGCGCATGTACATAGGGCCCTTTTTGTACATGCGCCCCTTTTTCTTTGAATACATAAATAATCTTTCCACCAAAACAGCCTGACTGTGGCATTTTTGCCACCAAAACAGCCCGCCTGTGGCATCTTTGCCACCAAAACACCCCGCCTGTGGCATCTTTGGCCCCATAACAGCCCGCCTGTGGCATCTTTGGCCCCATAACAGCCCTCCTGTGGCATCTTTGCCACCATAACAGCCCTCCTGTGGCATCTTTGGCCCCATAACAGCCCGCCTGTGGCATCTTTGGCCCCATAACAGCCCGCCTGTGGCATCTTTGCCACCATAACAGCCCTCCTGTGGCATCTTTGCCACCATAACAGCCCTCCTGTGGCATCTTTGGCCCCATAACAGCCCGCCTGTGGCATCTTTGGCCCCATAACAGCCCGCCTGTGGCATCTTTGGCCCCATAACAGCCCGCCTGTGGCATCTTTGCCACCATAACAGCCCTCCTGTGGCATCTTTGGCCCCAAAACAGCCCTCCTGTGGCATCTTTGGCCCCAAAACAGCACTCCTGTGGCATCTTTGGCCCCAAAACAGCCCGCCTGTGGCATCTTTGCCACCAAAACAGCCCGCCTGTGGCATCTTTGCCACCAAAACAGCCCGCCTGTGGCATCTTTGGCCCCATAACAGCCCGCCTGTGGCATCTTTGGCCCCATAACAGCCCATCTGTGGCATCTTTGCCACCAAAACAGCCCGTCTGTGGCATCTTTGCCACCAAAACAGCCCGCCTGTGGCATCTTCGGCCCCATAACAGCCCGCCTGTGGCATCTTTGGCCCCATAACAGCCCGCCTGTGGCATTTTTGGCCCCATAACAGCCCGCCTGTGGCATTTTTGGCCCCATAACAGCCCGCCTGTGGCATCTTTGCCACCATAACAGCCCTCCTGTGGCATCTTTGGCCCCATAACAGCCCGCCTGTGGGATCTTTGGCCCCATAACAGCCCGCCTGTGGGATCTTTGGCCCCATAACAGCCTGACTGTGGTATCTTTGCCCCCCCCTTACACATCCATGCTATCTCTCACACACACACACACATATATATTAATTCACAAATATTTACTCACTAATTCACAGATAATCCATTCAATCATTCAGATATTCATACATTGATACTCATTAATTCCCTCATTCAGATACTCATTTACATATACTCATTCACAAACATTCATTCACTCACTCCTTCACAGATATTCATTAATTCTCTCACTCAATCTCAAATACTCCTTCATGCAGCCTCCCCTTACCTGAACAACCGAAGATGTAAAAAGTATGTGCCGCTCGGCGCTCGCAGACCAACTTGTTCAGTGCATAGGGGGAAGCAGATGCGTCTGCCAGTAAGTAGCGGCCCCCCGCGGAATTAATCGTGGGGGTTGCCCGGGCCCCCTAGAGTGGCGGGCCCGGTAGCAGCTGCTGCAGGGTTAAGGGGCAAGTGCCCCTTTTGCCCTGAGTTATAGACGGCCGTAGAGGCCGCATAGGCCCAGTCAGTCCGGTCCTGACTGGGCCTATGCGGCCTCTACGGCCGTCTATAACTCATAGACCTTTGGGGCCCCTTGCCGCCGGGGCCCGATTTCGGGCGGCCCCTTGGCTTGGGCCCCCCTGCCACCGGGGCCCGGTCGCAGTCGCGACCCCTGCGACCCCGGTAGTTCCGCCACTGGTTGAAGTAGGGGATGCAAAAAACTTGAGAATATAATTAGTTATTGCACTCATTTTAATAAGGGGTTCAATATTGGAAGAGTCTTAGGTTCACCTTATTTAAAAGGCACTCGCATATGGGATAATTCTATGTTTAGCCAGGATGAATATTTTACCACTATTGTGGGTTGTAAGCAGAGTAACAGTGGGTTTTTAGTGTTCTAAATATATAGTGTAATGGCTTTAGGTCTAGGTTTTAAAAATGCAAACGAGTCAAATAGTAAAATACAGAACAACATACCATATAGTTAGCACTAGAGGTCAAACATGTGGATTTGCTATTGGATAATGAAATTCTAATCCAAATAATAAAAAAAAAACCTCTATATAAATACGTCTCCAAAATATACTAAATGAGTATACAGCTGTGGACATAAAATAATTTCTAGCAAATGATTATTTTCTTTCCTTGCTGACTGTGTGTGCTTTGAACCCAACAGTAATCCATCTATACTATGCCCTACATGGCACAGGTCGAGGACATCTAGGACACATGTCATCATCACAGCATTTAGCATAACTACATAAATGTAATAATAAAATCCTATGTAAGCTTTTTTTTGCCTATCATACCTATTTCAGAGATAGTTTGAACATTCACCTAATGTAAATTGAAACCTAAGACAGGGTTGTGGTGGCAGTGCCAGCATTATCCTGCCCTGACTTTCTCTTCCTTACCCTCACCATACCCTTAAAAAAGCACTACAATTAGTCCCTCCACAGTCTAATCTGAAGATATGGTAATAAGGCAGAAACAACCTTGGTACATTTGTTCTATACATTGCTAGTGTAATGGATTGTGGTGTCATCAGTTACATGCAATGTATTCTTCTGCAGATCCACAACCCCTGTGGCTAAACATCAATGTGTGTACTTCCACAAGACATGCATACAAGCCCTACCCTAGTAAAAAAAAAAAAAAAGCAGATGTTCACAGTTTATGTTAATGGAGCTTGGTAAATGAGGTCCTCCTATAGTATCATTGTTAACTATAGCTAAAATTCCTATTGACAACTTAAAGGTTCACTTATACTCATACAAAACATTCATTGCATTCTTTAGCATGCTAAGCAAATAAAGTTGCTGTAATTTTATTCTTTGCTGAAGGTTTAATCACATACAAAACAAAGGAACTTTCAAAAAGCGCATTTGTAGTTCCTTAGGCAACACCAGTACAAACCACTATTTGGTGTTAAATGAAAGTTAAGCGTTTCTTGAGAAGTTCTGAATTAAAAACATTTTTCTGTTACGAAATAATTTTGTTATGTGAGGGTGGGGGACTTGGAAGGAGGGCATGAGGACTGCAATGATTTGAAAATTTTGGGCTACTGCCAAAAGCCATCTCTCTGTGTTACTTGCAGTGCCACATAAAGCCACTAGGGAGTATACAGAAGGGTTTTTAAGAAGCAGCTGTGTTGTTGTTATTCTCTCATGCTTATGTGAAGGGTTTTATTACTGGACAGAATTAACAATGATGTCCACAATGTAGGGCCTTAAAATGGCATCATAATTGTGAGAATCTAACAATTATGGAGACAGAGGAAAGGCAGGGATGTCATGTGCACAATGTCAAGACTGACCGGCATACCTGGGAACTTTTGGGCTATGGCTACCCGGAGCCTACCATTGCAGGATGTGGCCAGGACTACCTGCTGACGTTGGTGGGTGGAGACAGAACTGTGTGTGGCTGATATAAAAATATTTAACTACTTTATAATAAAAACCTAAAACCAGTTGTTGGTGGTGGACTGTGTGTCTTTCTTTAAACTCCATCATAAATGCTGCCACCTCTCCCCACTGCCAATCTCTTCACTGCCTGTACAGTATATGGACAGAACTATTGGGACAGACCTCTAAAGTATTGAAATCAGGGTTTAGGCTAGGCCTTTACTTCTGAAGCATAAATCCTTATGCTTCAACACACCGACATTTTGGACAATGCTAATCTTGAAAGTTTGTGGGAGCAGTTTGGGGAAGACCCTTTTCTATTCCAGCATGACTGCGCCCAGAACACCTTTAGGATGAACTGGAATGGAGATTGTGAGCCAGCATCAGTGCTTGACCTCCCAAATGCCCTACTGGATGAATGGGCAGAAATGCCCACAGAAACAGTCAAAGATCTTGTGGAAAGTCTTCCCAGAAGAGTGGAAGGTGTTATAGCTGCAAAGGGGGACCGACTTCATATTAATGTCTATGTATTTTAAAATGCAATGTCATAAAAGTCACTGTTGGTGTAATGGTCAGGTGTCCCAATACTTTTTGTCCTTAAAGTGTAAATCCTTTTACCCATAAATCTATTCATAAAAGGTTTTCCTACCTACATCCACTCACTTTTTTCCAAGTGCACACCTACTTAGTTTCACTGCACATTTGATGATATTTGCTTGTGGGGTACTTCTCAAGGACTGCCCCTATCATTTGGATATGCCCTATCGGGGGCTTAGAAGGCTGTTCCTTAGTCTCCAATCCTTCAAGACATATATTCCACAGACATGGAAAATTAAGTTGTTTAAAATATAGAAGGTAACGATGTATCAGTATATTCCTACAGACTGCAAATGTGCAAGTTAATATTCTTGAATTTGTACTGGTCTTACTTTATAGTTCTAACTAAAATCAAAAATATAAATAAATATTTATTTTCCCAAAAGGACAGATTGTACAAAGTATACATGTGATTACAATAGGGTAGCAGTGTATAACATGTTTACATCAAAGGTCCCCTCAAACTCAGAAACAACATTCTGCCTCCCGCAGTTTTATATAATAGACACTTTAGTAGATACTGTATGACCAGTTTCTGTGGACATGGGTCTAATTTGAGGTAAATTCCAATCCCTGTCTATGGCAAAAACGGTAATGACATTGCTCATAACCTGAAAATGGGCCGACTCCAAAATGTGTAGAACACCTAATGATGCATTTAGGCATAACATTGTACCCTAAATCCCCCCAAAAAAGAAGAGATTCAGCCTCAAAAGCCTCTGAAATAACGCTTCCAAGCTGTAATAGTTATCCTTAACACCATAGAAGGCCCATAAAGGCTAAGAGTAAATTGTTTGCGTATTTGTGAATTAAAATCTGTGTATTGTACGGTGACCTTTAAAAATTTGTAGTGAGCATCAACCAACATTTCAGAAGGCTTGATAAAGAGAATCTTTGTTTGTAGTGTCTAGTGTTACTTTGCTTGGGCCCCATTTGATAAAGAAGGATTTTGCCTTGACCTCTTTATGTAGCGATGTTTCAATAAAATCCGTTTGGAAGAGAGATTATAACCTCGAGAGTACCGTGTCGAGGATTGGCAGCTGAGAGTGTATTCACTGGGCTAATTTTCAGAAACCCTGAAAACATTTGGACACCAGCCCCATATTTGTTATCGTGTGGTTGAGCTCTTGTACCCACACACACCCCTCATACATACCTGAGTTTCACTATTCACCATCCATCTATAAAGATTTTTATCACATTATTTGTATTAAAATTCCAAAAACCAAAAGTGTTAGAAGGCCCAATTTAGTTACAGACATTAGACATAATGGAATAAAAAAAATTTGCTTCTGCAAAAACCTTTAGATTGAAATGTTTCAGTTCTGCCAGTGTGAATGAAAAAGGGTCTCCTTTAAGGGGGGAGGACTGTGAAACCAAAGGGGATTGTTCCCTGTAGAGCAGAATTAAATCAGGCCTTACAATTAAATTGGGTTTTACAGACTCTGAAGAGCCCAACCACCGTGCAAGTTTCTCCCTTTGTGATAAGATCTGCTTATTGAAATAGAGTAAATTACACAAAAAACGTTACTTTTCCTCTGACTGATTTCTGGGCATAGAAAGTTTTGTCCTCTGGAGTGCCTACAAAATCAAGAGGGTGTTTTATCTCTGGATAAGTAAACATTAAATAGTTGTATTTATTCATACAAAAAGTAAAGTGCCAAGAAATAGATGAGCAAACCCATACCAGGACAGACTCTGTCACAGACACCCAAACACACACACACACCAGGACAGGCTCTGTCACACAGACACACACACACCAGGACAGGCTCTGCCACACAGACACACACCAGGACAGGCTCTGCCACACACCGACACACACACACGACAGGGTAAGATGCAACAAAGCATAAAAAATGCCCCCAGCCAGCCCCCCTTTAGTAATGATTAATGTGATGCCCAACAACCCTCTTG
The DNA here is from genome assembly GCF_027358695.1 of Spea bombifrons. Classification (NCBI taxonomy): domain Eukaryota; kingdom Metazoa; phylum Chordata; class Amphibia; order Anura; family Pelobatidae; genus Spea; species Spea bombifrons. Next base: position 44,083,315 of record NC_071088.1, read on the forward strand.
TCTATTGATACCCCCACTGCCATGTGTATTACCCCAGCCCGCGACCCCTTGCTTATATTGATTGTGTAATACCAAAACCCAGCCACCTTTTGTATTATTTAATTTTAAATAATGTCCCAAGGGAATCCCCCCCCTAGAAATATGGGTCCACTTCCCTCTAACCCCTGTTTTTTGCAATTCCTTACAGTTTTCCTTTTCTTTTTTCCTGCTTTCCTCCGACGTAAAACAAAGTCAGTCCGCAAATCATTTAAAACAAGTTTAGCCAAAATAAACTGCAAAAGGCTGGAGCACACTGTGGGTGCAAGCTGGATTTAAACTGGCTGACGCACACTGGAAGCGGGGCGGATTAAGAGCATCATGGTGCTAAGGATTTTGGTGGCCATTTTATGGAACTAAATAAAATAGAATCTTAACTCCTCGTCATCGGGTGTGTACTGGATAAAGATGATATCAGTGCGATGCAGATAATACATGATCAAATTTTATGTGATGGGATTGGGAATAATCGGTACACTAAACAAAAATCATACACGGGAGGCCTGAAGCCACAATTTAGTACCCAAACACACACACCAGGGCAGACTCTGTCACACCAGCATAAAAAATGCTTTCCACACTGCTTTGTTGTTTGTGTGTTTGCCCCCTTATGTATTGATGCCCCAGCCAGGACCTCCTTTAGTATTAAAGAGGCCACACATTGGACGCCTCTGGAGTAGGGGTATCCTGAAGAGTAGGTTATTAAAACTTTTAGTATTCAGAATTATATTAAGCACTGTGTAAATTGTTGGCGCTATATAAAGATAATAATAATAAAGTCCATCCAGTCATGGGGATTTGTTATTAGAGAAAGATTTAACGACTGCCATGACCTCTTGAATCACAATAGGAGAGCTCAAGATCTCTTGGTCTTGAGACCATAGCTTCAGTATTTCTGCTTGCAAAAACACCTGGGTAACCTCTTCCATATACAAGTCTTTCAAATACCGTATTTGCTCGATTATAAGACGACCCTGATTATAAGACGACCCCCCAAAATCTGAATATTAACTTAGGAAAAAAAGAAAAAGCCTGAATATAAGACGACCCCAAAGGAAAAAAGTTTTACCAGTAAATGTTAATTCATGTAAACTATTTTTTTTAATAAAAGCTATGATTGAGAAAAAGATTTTTTTTGTTTTTATTTCTTGTATTTTCCAACCTGCCCCCCAGTTACGCACATCCGCCCCCAGGCTTGCCACTCCAATATGGCACTGTGGCCCATGATATGCCTTTTAACCCTCTATATGCCACTGTGCCCCATGGTATGCCTTTTGACCCCCTATGTGCCACTCTGCCTCCAGAAATGCCTTATACCCCTATATCCCATTCTGGCATTTAGGGGATTAAAATGCATATTATGGGGCAGAGTGGCATATAGGGAGGTATAAGGCATTTCAGGAGGCAGAGTGGCATTAAGGGAGTTAAAAGGCATTGTATAGAGCACTCTGCCTCCAGAAATGCCTTATACCCCTATATGCCACTCTGCCATTTAGGGGGTTAAAAGTCATATTATGGGGCAGAGTGGCATATAGGGAGGTATAAGGCATTTCAGGAGGCAGAGTGCTCTATTAAATGCCCCCTTAACGCCACTCCAGAAATGCCCTATGCCCCCATTTAACACACACACACCCTATACCCCCATTTAACTAACACACACACACTCTCTCTCTCTCCCCCCCTCTCTCACCCCCCTTCCCCCGCTCTCCCCCCTCTCTTACCGGTGCTTCCAGCCGGGGCAGTGGGTTGACGTCGCCTTCTGCTGCAGCTGGAAGGAGGTGTGGCTAGCAGCGGGGGTTTGTATGCGTCCGTCGCGTATACTTTCCCCGGCTGTCAGAGATCAGCTCTCTGACAGTCGGGGAAGGTCTATGCGACGGACGCAGACAACCCCCGCTGCTAGCCACACCTCCTTCCGGCTGCAGCGGACATTGTCTACGCGGATCGCGTAGACGTCAACCCGCTGCCCCGGCAACACAGCAGGAAGCACCGGTAAGTGTGTGTATGATGGGGGGGGCGGTCGGGTGAGACAGGAGGATCCAGGTCCCCTGCAGCGGTGCGGGGGATCTGGATCTCAGTCTCCTAATCAGACCTCTATTTGAGGTCTGATTAGAAGACGACCCCGATTAGAAGACGAGGGGTATTTTTCAGAGCATTTGCTCTGAAAAAAACCTCGTCTTATAATCGAGCAAATACGGTAATCAGTTAAGGTCTCTAATTGGATCAACTATGGTCTCCTCAGTCCCTCTGTCCAATTTAAGCACAGAATGTTGCTTAAGTATCACACCAGGTTAGCTAGCAGCTAGCTTTACTAGAATTTGCAAACAAGCAGATGGTCTTGAGACAAAAACAGCTGCTTTCTTTATTAGGAACACTTCAAAATAAGACATACAGCATACACATTCTGCACGACATCCTTGCTGCTGCTATGTCTTAATACAATTTTTTTTTACCATGGTCCACATACTTTTTAAAGACTTTTTAATTCCCATGATCTATAGAGATTTACCCTTAAATACCCAGAAGTGCAGCTGGCTGGCCTCTTGGAAGAATAACCTCCCTTCAACACTGATAACATAAACAAACATTTACTTGATTTAGGATGTGTGAAATCATGGACTTTTAGTTATAAGTAGGGCTGAAACAACGAATCGATAAAATCGATAATAATCGATAACGGAAATCGTTGTCGACGATTTCCGTTATCGATTAATCGAGTGATCGATTCGTTGTTGGAGCACTCGGCTCCTTTTACTTACCTCCGCGAGCGTTCCCCGCTTCTGCTACACGCTCTGCAGTCTCCGCCTTCGCTCTGTGCGAGTGGCTCCATTCGCACAGAGCGGTTCGCTCTGTGCGAGTGGCTCCATTCGCACAGGCAGGGTGTGAGTGTGGGTGCAGGGCAGAGTGGGAGACTGGGTGCAGGGCAGAGTGGGGGTGGGGATGCAGGGCAGGGTGTGAGTGTGGGTGCAGGGCAGAGTGGGAGACTGGGTGCAGGGCAGAGTGGGGGTGGGGATGCAGGGCAGGGTGTGAGTGTGGGTGCAGGGCAGAGTGGGTGCAGGGCAGAGTGTGGCGGCAGGGCAGAATGTGGGGGCAGGGCTGGGTGCAGGGCAGAGTTGGAGACTGGGTGCAGGGGCACAGTGCAAAGTGCCAGTGCTGGGTGCAAAGTGCCAGTGCTGGGTGCAAAGTGCCAGGGCTGGGTGCAAAGTGCCAGGGCAAAGTGCTGGGTGCAAAGTGCTGAGTACAAAGTGCTGGGTGCAAAGTGCCAGGGCTGGGTGCAAAGTGCAAAGTGCTGGTGCAAAGTGCTGAGTGCTGGGTGCAAAGTGCTGGATGCAAAGTGCCAGGGCTGGGGCAAAGTGCTGGGTGCAAAGTGCTGGGTGCAAAGTGCCAGGGCTGGGTGCAAAGTGCTGGGTGCAAAGTGCTGGGTGCAAAGTGCCAGGGCTGGGTGCAAAGTGCTGGGGGCAAAGTGCTGGGTGGAAAGTGCAAAGTGCTGGGTGCAAAGTGCCAGGGCTGGGGCAAAGTTTCTTGAACAGTAATAGTCCACCTCTTTTCAGAATGTTTGGGGTTATTTTGTTTCATAAATATTGTGTTTGGGTTCTTGTACTTTGAAAATATTGTTTTTTATTACATCATAACAAAATAAGAATGTTAATGTAAATTTTAAGTTGTTTTTTAACATCCAGTTCATTAAATTATTTTAAATAAACGAAAAATTTGCATATTGTTTTTTTTTATCCGATTAATCGAAAAAATAATCGGCCAACTAATCGATTATTAAAATAATCGTTAGTTGCAGCCCTAGTTATAAGTGTTTGTTCTGACCTTAAATGCAGTCTGCATTGGTTATTGTTAGGGCCAGGATTCAAGCACTTTTGGGCCTCCCAGGGTAAAGAAATAAAAAAGTTGTTGATCGGGATACCATTCCAAGCTAGATGTTCTGGGGGAACATTAGCTGCCCGTTATTCATCTGGATTACATTCCAAAGTGGCTATTGCCAGGGCTCCTCCCCCCGAAAGTCTTGACTACATTCTACTTGTTTGCTAACCAATCTACCAATAGTAGAAAGATATTTAAAAAAGTGTACTGCATCAATGCACTTAAGGTCCTGGTTGGATTTATTTAAGAGACCAAAGCTAAAAGGAACATTCACTTTATATTTAGGTGCTTTATAGACATCTTGATACCACAAAAAAAAATCTGACAGAAAAAAATGTGAATTTGGTAAGGAATGGAAAACAATACCCCTTCAACAGTACATAGGAATTGAAGATCATGAGAGGGTCATTTTGAGGTAACACAGAAGAGGCACTTAAAAAGCAAACTTTTTTGGTAAAATAAGCTACTCAGGTACATGGACATGTAACTGGTAAAATAAATCTGGTGCAGATCTGATCAAACACACCCTTGTGATAAATGTTATGTACTTCTATTTACAAATAATTTACATTATACCTATATTTACATAAATCCATAGGTCTCATTATATATATATATATATATATATATATATATATATATATATATATAATCTGTATATAATATAAACAAAATTAAGAAATGAAAAAGCAAGAAGAAGAAAGGCACTGTAGATGACGAATATAATCCCAGCTCTGTACGCAGCCTGCGTCATGCCAAAGACAATATAAGGAGAAGCCAATCAGAAAATCAGCTGGTATTCATAAGAGAATGGCAAAAGATGGTGGTTCTTCAGAAGACTTTACACATTGCAAGACTTGTAATGAGCATTGTAATCAGTAGTCTTGGGCTTCCTACAAAAAAAAATAAAACAAAGAAATGTCAATAAACACTCCTTATACAAAAATGGTTAACATGTTAAGATAAAGGAAGAAAAAAAAAACCTGTTTTGCAACAGAAAAGAACTAAATATGTTTGCATACGCTTAATGAATAGAAGTAAATTATCTAGGTCTTACTGCATGCACATTATACAATTTTTAAGTAAGAAAGGATTGAAATACAAGATAGAAAATATAAATTTAAAAAAAGCCTTTGTGTTACTTCTAGAAATTAGATTTTATCAGTGGTTCCTATTGTTTTTTTTTTGTCTGTAGATTATCCACTTTGAAGAAGATTGGTAAATACATGAGGCATAAGGTCATTATGATCTTGATACCCTTGAGCATTATAAGGATCATATATGTTCCTTTGTCATCTTGATCAATATGCCGTATTGGCCCGAATATAGGCCGCACTTTTCCCCCCACTTTAAGTGCTTTAACAATTTTTAAAGCACATCTTGCATCGCCGCTGCCGGTGAACGTCTGTGCGAACAATCCACCAGAAGTTGAATACGCGTTATGCGTAGATGTCCCCAGCCGGCCCCGCAAGACCCCATGGAGACTGCACCGGTAAGTCTGGTGGGGGGCATCTTGGGGACAGAGTGGCAGCATATTTCGGGGGGGGGGGGGGGTAGAGTGGCAGCATATCTCGGAGGGGGGATAGAGTGGCAGCATATCTCGGAGGGGGTACATCTTCGGGACAGAGTGGCAGCATATCTCGGGCAGAAACTTTTTTCTTTAAAAAAAGCACCTAACTTTTAGGGTGCAGCCTAAATCCGAGCCAATACGGTATTATTCAGGTTATTATCCTCATTTATTGACCAATGTTGTGTTGGTGGTACTTTCTCCACATCATATAATCCATTCTGGGAGGTTGCCTAACTGCATGCATTATAAATGAATACAAATAATCCGTCTGGACAAAATTTTCTTTTTTTGAACTTTGCTATCTGGATTTTCTTGCTATTGATTAAGAGTTGAGCTAATGAAATTTGATTTAATGGATACTTTTTTTTGAGTATTTGTTTTCGTTGATCAACACATCATATATGATGTTTATTAATTATGGTGTTGTGGAAATGAACAGTTAGTCATTTCCAAGGTTCCCAAAAATGTAAATGATATTAAAGCATTTTGAATATATTTTAGAAATGTTACCAATTTTTACATACAAAGTATGTGTGTGTATGGATCTGTATCAGTATTCAATAATGTCAAAATTAAGTTCTTATGAAAAGAGCAAATGTTAATTTCTTTAAAGGGAACTTCCACCATTTTATTTTTTTTACTTTTAATGCTAGCGTCAGATTAGATGTAAGTTTTAATTTTTTGGTTAATGTTAGAACGGTTGAGGCAATCACCCAGCCAGACACTAACTAATGAGAAACAGACCATTAACATTGCCACAAAAAAAAAAAAAAAAAATTTAGTGTGTATTGAAGCATGGTAGTCAATCAAAATACCATGACTGAGATTAATGGCAGCCTCCGTATTTGGAGGTAAAAGGGGGTTTACTGAAACGAGATAAATCAAGTTTTTGTCAATGCTAACTTCTATTACTATATTCAGCACTATATTATATTATCAAGGAGAAAAATAAAGTTTTGTTCTTTTTGTAAGAAGAAATACAACCTTCGAGTCAGCCAAATCCATACAGAGGCAAAATAGTGCTCCTTGGATGTCCAGGACATTACACACATCCACAAAGCACCCTTCAAAGTATTCTAGAAAGGTTAGGGCAACTTAAAAATACTGTATTACATATGATAGTTGAGCGGTCTCTGTGCAAATGTACAGAAAATATGCATTAGACCCTTTTCATGCCCTCAAGCAAGAGATTCCAGCGCTGGTTTGCGGTGGGGGTGAATTTACACAGCATGCGTTATGTTAGTTCAGTGCTCCAAACATCATCTTTCAGATGTAATAAAAACTCTTTGTAAGTTACCCTCTACATTGTTTTGCCCAATGGGCTTATGGAAAGTAATATCATTTATACATCAATAGAAAAGGAAAAAAAAAAAAAAACACCCAAAGCCAATAACTCTTCTAGACTGTTGTGTAGGTTAATGGGTTAATGGTCGAATCACAAAGTAAGTAAAGAGACACTGGAATAAAACCATACCATATTTCCTGCTGTATTCAACAGAACAAGTTATAATACAACATTTGTTGGGTATTTTTTTTTAAAGTTCCGTCTATGGTTCAATATACTAATTGAGAAAGGAATATTTGCAATAAGATTATATGCAAATGTGTTATTGTGCATGCTGCTACACTTGGCATTAGGCCCAGATGTTGCAATGTTAACACATTATTTATCCTTTCAATTTTCTTACATTGGCCTTCCAACAAAACCGCAAAACCAGAAAGTTATGTAGTAGTGAAATCCCCTTCAGCTGCTCGAAAGTGACCATAGTAGGAACCCAAACAAAATACTTTTTAACCTCCTAGAGATGACCCTACTATGTAGAAAACCGAAACAACTATCGCTTTGAGACAAATTTCTAGGACACTACTACAATCAATGTAAAATTGTCTGTTCAGTAAAAATTCGACAGATTTGCTTCTTGGGTCTCAATTTAAGATTAACTTTGTGTGCGTTACAGCAGAAAATATAGGTACATATTTAGGAACTATGAAAGAAATTACTCACTACAGAACTCAATTTCCAAATAGTTTTAGAATGTGTTAAAAGTCATCGATATTTAACATTAGACGGTTATTCATGCAAAATATCAGTCTTATTCTGAATCAGAAAAGTCAAGATGGACATCTAAAAGTGACTAAGAGTAAAAGGACCAAGCAAAAATGACCAGAGACAGTATGTAGCTATGTACAGAGGAGCGAAAAGCAGCTCACCCTCGTTTTTTCTTACACCAGAATGCCAAACCGACCACGGCAATGAGCACTAATGCTCCAATACATCCTCCTTAAGAGAATTCAAGAAACATGACAAATATTACACGAGGGGGCATATCTCTCTTGTAACTCACTAAAATATTTTAGTGTGGCTCTAGGTAGAAAGAGTTAATTGGAATGATAGTGCCCATTTCACTATTAGCTTTCACCCAGTGAAGACCAGTAAAAGCACTGATATTGCCAAAGGATACAGCTTTATAGATGTATTATAACTCCGAACGTGGCCATATACTACAATTTTGTCGCAGCATGCTCTTGCAGTGCAGATTTCTGCACTATTTATCATAATTATGTAAAAAGACATGTCAGTTAACACAAGGCAGTTTTTCGCAAAAGCCCTCACTATATACAATTTTAAAGGCATGCATTGATAAAATAAATCAGGCAAAGAACTTAAAAATTAACATCTTAAAACAAAACGTTGAGAAATGGTCACCGGAAGTTTACGTACCAACAATCGCAGCCACATTGTTTCCACTTTCACCTAAAATGGATATAAAAAAAAAAAAAAAAAAAAAACAGTATAATTTTTCATTTTACTTTCAGGTTTTGCACTTTTGGGATCTGTCTATTTTCCAACAGGCCACTAGGAGGAGGTGTAACACAACAGTATTTAACAAGTATTTTAAATAAAACGCCAAGGTGCCCACAGTTTAACAAAAAAAAAAAATAAAATGTTTTTTACCTGTACCAACACAGACACAAAAAATATTAACAATGCTCAAATCTGCAAGCAACAAACTCAAATATAAAAGGATGGTAAAAGGTGATGCCCTTAGATTTCATGATTGGTATAATGTACTTGCATAACTTAAGACAGTAGGTGTTCTGTGTCCTGGGCCACTACAGAAGAAGGGAGAGGATCAAATATTCTATTTTGCCCATACCAAAGGGTAACCACAAACATATTACTGAACATGTAGAATATGCTATAGAAACAGCCATTTTATGTAGGTGTTCTTTATACCGTATTTATTTTTCTCATCAATTTAATCCTTCTAAGTGCCTGGGGGCATCATATTTCCCCCATTTGAGGCCAGGCCATTTTTTATTTTATTTTTGCTATCGTTTATAACGTTTGGGTTATAACCCTAAAGACAGCTTATACATTTTGTAGGGAATATATATTATACACACACACAAACCCTTAATTATGTGAAAAGCACTCTCTAATGCCAAGGTTTCAGTCTTTTTCTTGAGAACTCTGGCTCCACTTGAAGGTTGAATACAGGTACTGCATTCAAGCATGCAAGTCAATGGAGCCCAGCTTTCTAATCACAATGTGATTAATTAAAAAAAAACATGGGAAAAAAAGTGGTAACATTTAGAAATAATTATGCATCAGAGGAACCATCCAGTTCCCGCTAAATGTAAAAAAAAAAAAAAAAAAAAAAAAAAAAAAGTGCTAAAATTAGCCCTGTATCTTCCCAAAAATCTTGACATGGAAAGAGTTAAATTAAAAGCATTTCAAATATCAAAGGGGTGCCTAATTTAGAAAAAATAAAAGAATGGTTTGATGGTGAAAATTGGAGTGGCTGGCCTCAAAGATAGGGCATTGGCACAGACTGAGCAAAATAAGGGGGGGGGGAACGCACTTGCTAAATGTGGCCTTTTAGCCCCCAAACACCAGACAAACCCATGCACAGGTGTTATCACTGTACTCGGGAGATGTTGGGATGTTGTTTGATAGTGACGTATACCTGGAGCTGTAAATCCATACCTAAAGCGCAATGTTAGTGATATAAAAACACAAAATAAATTACTACCACAAAGTTCCACAAAAGGTGGTAGTAGAATTAGTGCATGGAAGCGTTAAAAATATCACGATTTGAAATACCTTGAGGTGTCTAGTTTTCAAAAATATATAGTTTGATGGGGTAAATTGCATTGGCCAGCTTCAAAGATACCCGAAATAGCACATGGGGCAGAATGACCAGATTTGAGGGGGGGGGGGGGGAATGGTTTTGAAATAGCAAATGCTACTTATATTTATATCCCAATAATTTGGGAAAAAAGCAAAAACAAAACAAAAAACCCCTAAAAACATTGGGTATTTTAAAACTCAGGAAAAATAGTAGAATCTATTTAGCAGGTTTTTTTCATTAGCTTTTTTGGATAAGTAAAAGATTTTTCAAATAAAAGTGTTTTTTTTTTCCATTTTTTCATGATATTTTATTATAGGAACTTAGATAATATGATCAAAAAAATGGTATCTGAAGAAAGCCCTTCTTGTCCTGAAGAAAACAATATATAACTAGTGTGGGTACACACAACAGACCATTCTTTATATTTGAAAGAAAACAAATTATGCATGTGGGTTATTGGTGTAATCTGGGAACGTTTTTAAACTTTTTTCATAGGTATTGCACTTAGCCTGCAAAATAAATGTTAAAATAAATAACATTATGATGCACATAATGGAAAAGTTAACAGGGAAGTGGCACCATAACATTCTTCAAGTTTGCAGGTGTGATAACTGGTCGCTCCTGGCCTTTTTGGGATTGCTGGCAGTTCTTTAAAGACATATAGTACCTGCATATATGCATAGAGGGGTAGATTTAAAGTGTTAATGCTGCCATATGCAAGCCCTTCTCTATAAACTGAAATATGGACTCCATAGTGAGCCTTTACTCAATTACACGTGCATTCACCTTGATAACAGGGTTCACAGAAATGTTCCAAGACAAAGGGGTGAATTGAATAAAGATTTTCTCTGCTCATAATTTTTTTTTAGACTATTCAAAAGCCCGAAAATGTGCATTTTAATAAAAACCCATATATAATATGTCGAGATTTTGCATCAAGTGACGATCTGCCATTGTTTACTGTCAGTTTATTTGTATTGTCAAACTCCATTTCTTATTGCTCAAGGGCAATAAATTTCTACTAGGATAGTGAACATTCACTGTTATAAATACGTTTTAATTAATCCGTAACAGAGGGGTAGGTATTTGAATTGCCTCACAACAAAACAAAAAAAAACCCCAGAATAATATATTATATATATATATATATATATATATACACATATATATATATATACACACATATATATATATACACATATATACACATATATACACACACACATATATATATATATATATACACACACACGTGTGTAAAAGGTAAAAGGTGTAGTAGGCTGTGGTTGTCTATAAGAACATGGAAACAAATAGATATCAGTGGGAGCTGATGTTTGAATCTTAAAAAAAAAAAAAAAAAAAAAAAAAACCCAACCCAATCTAGGAAGGAAATTACAGTTTAAGTAATCACAGGGCCCTGGAAACCTCTGAGAAAAACAGAATACTTACTCAAACATTTAGGTAAAGGAGGTTCCCACTTGCTACCAACATTGCATTTTACATAATTAGATCCACTCATGCTGTAACCCGGCTCACAAGCAAACGTTAGAGTTGAATTTAGTGTGTATGGACCAGTGAATCCTGACACTTCGTGTGCATTCGGGACTTGTGGGTTAGGACATGCGACAGCTATGCAAAGCAAAACAGACATGTTAGTTAACAGGGAACTTAAGAGCAGTGGACTGGGTTAAAAGAAGCAGCTGACAGGTTAAAGTACTGAAAGGAGGCAGGATAGTTCTCCCTATCTTCAGAAAACAAGGGATACTATAGAAAGAGGAACAGTCGCACGCGATATCAAAAACGTTAATCAAATTCAGCATTACAAGCCATCTTTCTTGTGCTATAATCCATATGCACCAATTTGAAATTTGTCACATTAGCCTCTACAATTTTTTTTTTAAAAAGTAGTAAAAAAGGAATGAGACGAATTAGAAGTCTTGAGGCTACATATCCATGTGGGCATTAAAAGGTTATGTTGGAATGCTTAGGGACATGTTGGTTATAGTGTACGAATTATGGAAATCTACATTAAAGCAGAAAAACAAATCTATTGTTTAAGGGTGTATCAACTGTTTAGAAAAATAAGTACCCTATAATTATTTGGTAGGATATATAGCTCTAATCCACCTTTTTTCCGTTACTGTGTTTGTTTCTACTGATTCCAGGTATCTTTCCATTCACTTGGGCATACATTAAGTTAATTTGGTACGCTTCGTTAGTAAGATCACATGCCATTTTAGTGACTAAGAATTCTTTAAGTAATGGCAAAGGAAAATAACCACTTTTCATTCAGTAGAGATGCTCAACTACATAAATTCCAAAAGTACAGAATAGCATCTTTTCTAATTGTTTAAACCTACCGTACTTACCTCTCTGTTCAGCAGCGTCTCTTGATCCGTTGCGGCAACACAGGAATAGGAACTGAGCGGAGTCATGTGATGTACATTCACGTGACTCCGCTCAGTTCCTGTTCGAGCAACTCAGAGGGAAACAGTGGGCCCCCACGGAAGTCTGCAAGCCGCACCAGAAGATCTGCAGTTCAGGTAAGGGTGGGGGAGTAAATGAAATATAATCTGTGTGTGTTTTAGCATGGATGCCTGTGTAGGGGGCACAGGGAGGCTGAAAGTGATGTGCATGTACTGGCTGTCTGAGCATGATAGGAGTGTGATTGCCAACAATTGCTAGCATCTAACATCACATTCATATCATGCCCAGGCAGCCAGCACGATAACTTTATTTTTTTAAATTTCGGCTCCCAAAATTAAGGTGCGTCTTATACTTGTGGAAATATGGTATGTGTTAAGAACTAGATCAATATTTAAAAAGGTCTCCGGTGTCACAAAATACTTTTGGTAATGGGGGTTCCCACTGACCATTAATGCTGCAATTTACAGTATTACTAGTTGTCTTAATGCAAGTGTATGTAATGTGGTTGTACATACATGGAGATTGCACAGGTAACATTCTTACATCACTGGTAGACCTGCATTTGGGGGTTACAACTCCAATCATCCTCAACATCATTATGGCTGAAGAAGATCAGAGTTGTAAACAAAAAATCATGATAGATTAGCTGACAGTATGCTGTCCCTTTTAGCACTTAGAAACATACCTGGGAACTTTCCCCTTGTAGGACGCGGGTAGGAGGTTCCGCTGGCATCGCAGGACGCATGCAATTGTTGGAGTGGGTGGGGCCTGCCCTGGAGACTCAGAGAAGCAACGCTTCACTCTGAGTCACCGGGGTAGTACTCGGGTATGCTTGGAAAGCTGTTACCATGGTAGCAAGTAGCCATCCCTTCTCTTCCCAAAAAATGACCATACCAAATGATGCAGTATGTAAACAGAGCATTTTTTATATTTGAAAGAAAACAAATTATGCATGTAGGTTATTGGTGTACTCTGGGCACGTTTTTAAATATAAACCTTTTTATAAACCTATTGTACTTAGCCTGCAAAATAAGTGTTAAAATAAATGTAAAGTGGGTATGTGAAAATTATGCACATAATGGGAAAGTTAACGGGTAAATGGCTGCCTGAAAAATAGAATCATCCGTGTGAAATCACCTAGATTGCTTGCTACGCTACATTACACCCAAATTATGTTGGTGGCACCATAACATTCTTCATGTTTGCAGGTGTGATAACTGGTCGCTCCTGGCCATGTTGGGATTTCTGGCAGTTATATAAAGACATAGTACCTGCATAGTACGCCAAGAGGGGAAGCCCTGAAGAAATTACAGTTTAAGTAATCACAGGGCCCTGGAAACCTCTGAGAAAACCAGAATACTTACTCAAACATTTAGGTAAAGGAGGTTCCCACTTGCTACCAACATTGCATTTTACATAATTAGATCCACTCATGCTGTAACCCGGCTCACAAGCAAACGTTAGAGTTGAATTTAGTGTGTATGGACCAGTGAATCCTGACACTTCGTGTGCATTCGGGACTTGTGGGTTAGGACATGCGACAGCTATGCAAAGCAAAAAAGACATGTTAGTTAACAGGGAACTTAAGAGCAGTGGACTGGGTTAAAAGAAGCAGATGACAGGTTAAAGTACTGAAATGAGGCAGGGTAGTTCTCCCTATCTTCAGAAAACAAGGGATACTATAGAAAGAGGAACAGTCGCACGCGATATCAAAAACTTTAATCAAGTAATGGCAAAGGAAAAGAACCACTTATCATTCGGTAGAGATGCTCAACTACATAAATTCCAAAAAGTACAGAATAACATCTTTTCTAACTGTTTAAACCTATGTGTTAAGAAGTAGATCAATATTTAAAAAGGTCCCAAGTGTTACAAAATACTTACTCTGACATTTTGGTAATGGGGGTTCCCATTGACCATTAATACTGCATTTTACAGTATTACTTCCTTGTAAGACGAAACCTTTACTACATTCAAAGGACACAGTAGCATTTAGTAGGTATAGACCAGTTAATTCAGATAATATCTCAGCATTCTCAACATTAGGGGTTAGACATTCAACTGAGGGAAAACAAATACAACAATAAATATAAAAGTGAACAATGTAATAGATAACATAGGAAGAAGTTTAGCTGCAACATTAACTTTGTAATAGTAATTTTTTTCCCCTCACAAATTGTAATTTAGTTATAAATTTACAGCTCCTGGTATATGTCAATGCCAAACAACACCCCAATATGTGTTTAGCAACATCTCCCGAGTGCAGTGATACCCCACATGCATGGGTTTGTTGAGTTGGGATTTAAAATGCCACATTTGGGAAGTGCGCTTTTTTTCTCCATTTTGGTCAGTCTGTGTCTATGCCCGGCCACTCCAATTCACCCCATCAAACCATTCATTTTTTATGAAATTAGACACCCCTTGGGTATTTGAAACGCTTTTACTTTAACTCTATGTCAAGATTTTTGAGACAATAAAGCGCAAGCTTTAGCACTTGCTCAAAATAATAAAAACTTTTATATTTTCGTTATTTTATTCTTTTTTGGACTTTTTTGTTTTACTGGATGGTTCCTCTGGTGACATCACTGCATAATTATTTTTAAATGTTAGCACATTTTTTTTAAAAAAAAAATTTCTTTCATATTTTACTAATCACATTGTGATTAGAAAGCTGGGCTTGCATGGTTGAATGCAGTACCTGTATTCAACCTGCAAGTGGAGCCAGATTCTCAGGAGGGTCTGGAGAGTCTTTTCAACTGTATTGTTTTTTTAAAGGGCGCCGCTATCTTGCGAGTGGCAGATTCACTCGCAGTGGAGGTTGTGACCACTCCCCGGAGCGGTCACAACGCGTCCTGGGATGGGTGTTTGGTGTTGCTGAATGCTTTGCGATCAAGGCATTTCAGCGACACCATTGAACGATCACCTCCTAAACTCTTTTAAAACGGGCGTCCACCGTCATACAGTGGCCCCTGATGCCGATCTTGGTGTTACAGCAACGCTGTTTAAGCGAGGAAAGTGATAGTTGATCGCTTTCCAAGCTTATTTTATTTAATGACGGTTCAGGACCGGCAAAGGTCGTTAACAGACCGGTTTTGCGTGGCAGCCCTGAACCGTCAAAGGTCGTTAAGGGGTTAAACATTCATTGATAACCAAAACAAGCTGAGATGTATTTAAATGCATTACACTGCCGTGGTGAATTCGGTAATACGATCAAGATTAGTCTAATAATAAAGAAAAATCCACTGGATACAAAAGATGAAGCATCACAAAGCACTTATACAACAAACAAACCCATGCAAAAGACTGCTTCAGATACCAGAAAATCCCAGCCAGGCACAACGAACAGACATAGAAAAAGGCTGATCACACTAAAGTCAGACATGAGAAAACTCTAAACCCAATGGTACGAATGATGGAAATGGACAGCGTCAAGATCGCTCAAGGACATGCAGGCCAGTGCAGCCCTGCCTTCAGTCAGATTGAACACTAGCTTGTTGAGCACTGCCGGAGGGAGTCAGCTGCTGATTGGCTGATCAAGCAAGCAATAGGCAGAAAGAAAGAATCATCAGACCACAGAGGAGGATGGCCACAGCAGGCCAGCAGCTTCTACTGCCCCCCATATTTAAAGAATGCATTTAAAAAAAGTACTTAAGTATGCATTCTTCTTTACACGGGCTATGAGGGACAGTAAACTGTCCCTTTAATGTAGAAAGGAAGTGGCAAGAGATGTCCAACCAGATAAAAACACTGTTGTTTTTTTTTTTTTTTTTTTTTTTTTTAACCTCTCTACTTGTGCCACATGCCTACAAAGTGTACCCTGAGAAAGTACAAAGGAAAAAAATTACGTTTAAAACAGTGGTATGCAGGCTATGTTGGAGGATTTATGTTATTACTTGCATGCCCCTAAGAATGTTCAAGTCCCAGCAGGACTAACTTTAAAAGTTTTCCATTACCCTTGAACCAGGAGGTTCACTGAGTGACCAGGCTTTGAGTAATCTTTCTCATCCACTTTTGCTTATGCCAGCAACTAAAATGGTCAAAGGCAAAAAAAATATTCTTCCTAGATAAAGTGTATGTAGGTCTTTTCATACAGTATGAGGAACTAAAAGATTGAGCTATTATGGGGATGTTAACACAGACACCAGAAGAATCAGAGGTTTCCAGCAATGCGGAATACTCACTCAGGCATTTAGGTAATTCAGGTTCCCAGGTGCTGTTAATACCACAGGTTACCGAGCTGGAGCCTTTCATTGAGAAGCCTTCATCGCAAGCAAACGTGACAGCTGAATTCAGGTTGTATGGACCTCTGAAACCTGATAACTTATGAGAATTCGGGACATCTGGCTCACTGCAGCGAACAGCTATCAAGATAAAAAAAAAGTACATTTTTCAGAATGACGGAATAAAGAAGTACAGTAATGTGAATATTACCACAGGATTTGGGGTTTGTTCACTAATGTATGCAGGAGAGGTCCAGTTTTATCTCATTGACTTCATTGTACATTATGAAAGCCAACATCAGCGAGCTTCTGATACAAGAAAAGTTTGTAAGTAGATGTATACATAATTTAGAAAGTAGTTAGATTTATGTAAGCCACTTCAATGACTGAACTATTTTAACCATATGTTTAAGATACATACAAATTATACATCATTTTATAAAGAAAAATAGGGTTTTCATTTTAAACCATAGAAACACAGAGTGCTAGTATGTAAAAAAAACCTATACTAGTAATTTTGCTTAAATTAATACATTTTTGTTTTTATGTTCTAGAGGGCCATATCCATCCGTTACATAGTACCATATTGGCAAAGCCAACCCTTACATGGAATTTGCCCCTCAAGTGCCCATGTCTGTGTGGGTATGTGTCAACTTGAGTGTCTTAGTATGTCAGTGTGTCTAGGTATGTCAGTGTGCGTCTGCATTTGTTAGTGTGTGCACATGTTTATTAGTATGAGTCACTGAAGGAGTGTATTCTTATGGGTTTATGTGTGTGTTAATGTGGGTGTCACATAATGGATAAGGGATGCGGTCTCTCACTCTTTTCCCTTTGATCTCCCCTGCACTAATCACATTGTGATCAGCAAGCAAGGCTCAGCTGACTTGCAATGTGTGCGATCATCCAGCAACTGGAGATCCTCCAGTGACCTTCCTGCAGTGATGTCCAATAACGGATTGGAGATTCACACGATCGCTGGCTTCTGCGGTGAGTGGGGGGGGGGGAAAGAGTCCAAGCTCTCCTGCAAGAAAGTCAGTACCTGTACACCCTAATGGGCTTCTTAACACAGCTTCTAACAGGGCCGGACTGGGACTGAAAAGCAGCCCTGGAAAAATTTGGAGACCAGCCCCATATAGTTTATCTCACGGTGAAGCTCTTATACCCACACGCACCCCTTATACACACCCGAGTCACACTATGTGCCATTCTTTTTATCTCATTATTTGTATTAAAATGCCAGAAAGCAAAAGTGTTAAAAGGCCCTAATAAATGAAATACATTACACATAATGGGATCAAAACATTTACTACTGCGAACATTTTTAGATGAAAGAGTTCCATTTTATTCAGTGGAACAAAACACTGATCACATTATTCTTCACGATATTCTGGTAAGAAACTTTTATTTCTTTATTAATTCATGTAGACTATTTTTTTCCATATTTAATAAAAGCTATGATTGAGACATGTAGGGGGTTAAAAGGCATATCATGGGACAGAGTGGCATATAGTGGGTATAAGGCATTCATGGAGGCAGAGTGGCATGAAGGGGGTTAAAAGGCATATCATGGGGCACTCTGCCTCCAGAAAAGCCTTATGCCCCCTATATGCCACTCTGCCTCCCTGATATGCTTTATACCCTCCTATATGCCACTCTGCCCCGTAATATGCCTTTTAATCCCCTATATGCCACTCTGCCTCCAGAAATGCCTTTTACTCCCTATGTCACTCTGCCTCCAGAAATGCCTTATACCCCCCATATGCCACTCTGCCTCCCTGATATGCCTCAACCCTCCTATATGCCCCTCTGCCCCGTGATATGCCTTTTAACCCCCTTTTTGCCACTCCACCTCCAGATATGCCTTTTGACCCCCTATATGTCACTCTGCATCCAGAAATGCCTTATACCCTATATGCCACCCTGCCTCCCTGATATGCCTCAACCCTCCTATATGCCACTCTGTCCCATGATATGCCTTCTAACCCCCTATATGCCACTCTGCCATATAGGAGGTTAAAAGGCATATCATGGGACATTTTTGTTTACTTTATATGGCAAGCCGATCCAGCTTGCCATATTAATTAAAAAATAATATATGCCACTCTGTCCCATGATATGCCTTCTAACCCCCTATATGCCACTCTGCCATATAGGGGGTTAAAAGGCATATCATGGGACAGAGTGGCATATAGGGGGTATAAGGCATTTCTGGAGGCACAGTGGCATGAAGGGGGTTAAAAGGCATATCATGGGGCACTCTGCCTCCAGAAAAGCCTTATGCCCCCTATATGCCACTCTGCCTCCCCGATATGCTTTATACCCTCCTATATGCTCCTCTGCCCCATGATATACCTTTTAACCCCCTTTATGCCACTCTGCCTCCAGATATGCCTTTTGACCCCCTATGTCACTCTGCATCCAGAAATGCCTTATACCCCTATATGCAACTCTGGCATATAGGGGGTTAAAAGGCATATCATGGGACAGAGTGGCATATAGGGGGATATAAGGCATTTCTGGAGGCAGAGTGGCATATAGGGGGACACACTTACATACACACACATGCCGATTTTTTTTGTTCTTAACAAATACAAAAAACATACAGTACAAAAAATACATTATTTTACTCACCTACTTCTCTTGACTTCTTGGCAGCTGCACACTGTTCTCTATGCTGACAGGATGCCACTGACCTGACATCCGGTGCTGCAGCAGTCTGAGCGCGAGGGGGCGGAGCTTCCACCTCACGCTGCTCCCATCACTATACAGCCATCAGGCTGCTGGGAATGTAATCTAAACGGCCGGTGCGTGCTGATGCCGCCGGCCGGAGCTACTTTAACACTTTTTTTTAATTATTTATATGGTAAGCTGGATCGGCTCGCCATATAAAGTAAAAAAAAAAAAGTATTAAAGCAGAGGCGGCCGGCGGCATCAGCACGCATCGGCCGTACAGATTACATTCCCAGCAATCTGATGGCCGCATAGTGATGGGAGCAGCGTGAGGGGTGAAAGGTCAGTGCGAGGGGGCGGAGCTTTCACCCCTCACACTGCTCCCATCACTAGACGGCCATCGCACACGGCTGCTGGGTGCTGATGCCGGCCGACCGCATCAGCACCCAGCGGCCGCTTTGATTAGATTTCGGGCAGCCTGGGGGCAGCTCAGCGGCTGTCTTCATGGCCGCCCAGCCCCCGGACCTTCCGGCCCACCGGGAAATTTCCCGGTATCCCGGTGGGCCAGTCCGGCCCTGGCTTCTAAGGATTTACTGGTACGTCCTTATGGTTGTGAATGGGTTAAGGAAGTTGAAACTACAACAATCTAAACTCTCCTACCAACTCCAACTTTCCTGAATAACTGGGAGAGAGAGTTGTACCTTAAAAAAACATGTAGAAGCAGGAGTGGTTAGTTATTGTATAGTTTTGGGGTTTGTTTTGTTTCTTAACCCCTTCAGTCCCAGGGGTTTTTGGTACTTCAAGTCCCGGGGCAATTTTGCCATTTTTTGCAGTATGTCGGTTCAGCGAATATTCTCCTTTCCTATCACTAGTGTACCCATGTAAACTATATATTGTTTTTTCAAGATAGAGAGATAGCGATTTCTTTTGATACCATAGTTAGACAATTAGCTAAAAATTTAGGATGAGAAATTTAGCAAAAACTAAAAAAAATATATATATAGAGATTTTATATATTTTCCCCTCTGAATCTTCACAAAATTAGGTAAAGTGATGGAAAATCCCCTCCAAGTTTATCAATTCAGGAGTCCTGATTTTAGAAATACCTAATTTATTTAGAATTTCTATACTTTCCCAGCACTTATAGGGAACATACTATAAGGTGTACATTATTCATACCATTTTTCCATTAGGTATGAGGGGATTGCAACTCTAATTTTAAACAAACAAACCAAAAATACCCACAAAAGTATATATTTATGTTAGCAGACAACCCAGACTATTGTATCAGGGGTATTTGGGTATTGTTCATGCAGCTATTTGGCCATTGTCAAAGGTGGCCGCAGAAATTTCCTGCGCTTCTTTTCACCAACACTTCTGTGTTGCTTAGATTTGTGTGAACAGGGTATGTGTTACGGCAGAGATGTTTGGCTGCATCTCCTGATAATGGAATCCTTAGGTGTTTTGTTTTTTTTCTTTTCTTACTAGAGGGCCATATGCATTCCTTACATATAGTACCCTATAGGATAGTATTTTTTTATACTATTTATATATATATTATATGGCTTAATGGGTTTGGGGGTTGTGAACAGGGGCAGGAGGGTTATACCTTTTAGATGTTGGGGCAATGGGATGTAAGGGTTTTTTTTTATGATGTTTTTTATAAATTGTTTTTGTATTTTTTTTTTATTGTAGTTATCAGTGCAGTATAGTTAGAGGTGCTCTTAAGGACCTCTTGAACATGTTACTAATGCCAGCCCACTAGTGCCTCATTGGAGTGATCGGATATCCCAGCAGGGTCTAGACTGACCCTGAAAATAGAAGAATTGATCCAAACCTTTGCATTGTGGAGCAGGAGAACTCCAGTTCCCTTGAGCTGTGCAGAAAATGGAGTTTTCACCTACAAGTGTTAATCCAGTTTTGCATTTATATGTCACAGAATTCTGGTACGCATACTCGTCTTTCTCAGGGTCATAACTCCCATCAGTTATTGCATCAGGAGGAACACAGGTAACAACTACGTAACAAAAAAACAGAAGATCATAATTTATTCATCCATCCATGTAAAAAATACACCTATTTCTGGAAAAGCACAAGTGTTTGTTTAATAGCATACCTCAACTGTACCATGAAAAAGAATGAGCTATCAAAACAATTCAAGTGATAAAGTCAGGAGATGCACCAGTCTGGGGTTTAGCTTAAAGTGAAAAGAATATCACCAAACAGACCACATAGGAAAAACCATCCACAGCCTTTAAGGAAGAATGGAGAGAAAAATATAATTGCCGAAAGAGACCTATACCTAATCCAGTTGGGGTTTTTATTTCTTAAAAAAAAAAAGGCGCAAGAAAAACTCCCAATAGTCCAATTCTAGTTTTTTTCATAGACTGCAGCTGCCAGATAATTAAATAAGTATCATGGACACTAAAGTTAGAAAACAACTGAAATATCTACCCCCTATCATAGAATAACTATAGCCCCACTTAAAGGGATCAGTGATCTTCCCAATAGCCCATTAACTTTATGGGGTTTCATGATGTACGGCACTTCCTTTAAAAGTGGATACCTGGTAGAAAGATCAGCAGCGCAGAAGGGGTGGCAGGCACTGGGATTCACACATTTCCAATCCTCTAGGTAAAGTTAAATAAATCTGTAGACGGTTTTGCTAGTACACCACCAAGCTCATTTAATAACTTGAGATGTACCCCATCAGGCTAGCTGACAAAAACCTGGTTTTATGACATTTTCTTCAAAACAGACCCGGAGGCCGTCAAGATTTGGGTGACTTTATCGCAACGCTAATGATCAGTTCCTCCGTAGACTTACAAGATTTCAGTGTGTCTGCTTGGGTGATCAACTATGAGCCATTCTATTGTTTACCATAGGCTAAGATAAGAGAGCTAGAATATGCCTGAATGGCTAATATGCAGCTGCCTAAAAACATTATGCAAACAGTAGAACAAAAGAAAATACTATTTTTAAAGCTTTTTATAATCTGTAACAAAACATGTGCAGCATGTAACATGTTACAATGGTGTAGTTGCAGAAAACAAAAACCCCAAATACTTACTCTCACATACAGGATCTGTACCACTCCAGGTTCCATCTGCTTGGCATGTTCTTGTACGTATTTTTGTTATGAATCTGTATCTAAAAAACATACACACAAAAAAATAAAATCACTGGTGATTATGTATCAGATAAAACGTTAGCGAACTACATTTAGCTGTATTTACAGCAGACCTTTTTTTTCCCAAAAATTCTACATTTTACAAATCTACCCACCAAATAATAGAAGAGTATGTGTTTAGAGATGACAGTTATATATATATTTTTTTAAATGACACCTTATGAGCATATGATGGGGCGGGGGGGGGGGTGTGTTTCCGGTCTTAGGATCATTGATGGTTTCTTTCGATGCATATAACAGCCGTGCCATCCTTTTAAATGACATGGTGACCCCCCTATAAATGCAGAGTCCAATATGCCTTTGTCCCTTTCTACACCTCCAGCTATTTTCCATCCAGCTGTGATATACTTACCTCCAGTCAGCTCAGCTACCAGCTCTGCAGAACCCTGCATATGTTTCTGCCCCTTTGCCAACTAGTTGCGTCACAAGGCAGCGTGGTACTGGGTGTGTTAAACAAGACCCACAGGTCACATAATTGGAAGCTGCTCCTAATTATGTTAAGGGGAGCATTTTGCTACCACTGACTGCCACTTTAAGCAGCCCATCTATTGTATTTAAAGAAAACATTGTTTTCTTAATAAAACCATTAAGTACCCAGGAAATGCCTTAATACTGATTTGATGGAATAGCTCCCTGCGACATTAAACTGTACCCTTAAAAAACTAAATTAAGTGGCACAACAATATACCACAAAAAAGCTTTGGCAATAACTTACAGTCAAATGCATCCCCTTCACAGATCCACTATCTGTGCTGACGACATTACAGATTTAAATGGATAATAAAACTCTGGAGAATGAGAAACCGTATACTGAATACCCACCCTTCATTACAAGTATAGTTTACTTCAGAGCCAAAAGTAAGACTTTCAATATGTACTTGTCCGTTTGGTATATCTGAAAGACTTGAGCAGCTTCTCACTGTAACAGAAAACAAAATAAAAAAACATCAGTATCCTCAGAATTAAGTGTGATGGAAAAGGAAAAACAAAACAAAAATTAGAGCAGTACCCAAAACCCTTACATTCACAAAAAACCGTAGGCTCGGGCCAAGTTGAATCAGGTAAGCAAGTTGTGTTAGAAGCTCCGCCAATTCGTTGGTAACCAAGACGACAATTGTAGCTCACGCTGGTCCCAACAGGAAAGTCAGCTATGCCTTGAAACGATGCAAGCAGCTCTGCGTATATAAGTCTAGGAGGAGGACCACAATCACCTAGATGTAAACAAAATGAAAAATACATAAATTTAATTGTTTTACATTTGACTCCTGCATGAAACTTGAATTACTATTATGTGTGCAAAAAATGCAATGACAACCTTTTGAACATAGTATTACCAGTATGTTCAGCCTTTTTTTGCAGGGACAGAGAGTGGTCCATGCCACTGCACAGAAGTCAGCCTAGACATTCATGAGTACTAAGAATCCAAGCCTACTGGCTGTGTGCTGACAGCATGTTGCTGTTTGAATGGCTAATTGTACATCTGGCGTTCCCTTCTGGCAGGTGACACTGCCAACGTCACCAGAAAATCTGAGGAATGGAGTAGGGACCCTGGATGCCGACATCTCTGATCGACTACCCCTGCTACCTCATCACACATTTTGGTACAGATTCATACCCTTCGCCTTAAAAGGTGATGTCTTGGAACGTGGCTGGCATGAACACACCAATTAAGCCCTAAATGACCAATGACGTGCCAGGCACGTCATGGCATTACATAAGCTTAGAAAGTGATCTACAGCTTAAACAGTGTAACTGTAATGTCTCAATGCTGAGACATTTAGCAACACCCAAAACTGCAACAGGAGCCCCGTGTGGCCCCTTCCCAAGATGTCAATGTCTGCCATATACAATACGGCCTTGGAAGCCTGATTTAAAAGAGCTTAGGAGGCTATTAACCATGATTGCAGCACCCACTAAAGATAAATACGTTTTCAAGAGGTTCTCCAGACCCTCCAAAAGGACCGACATAAAAACATTGGTTATTTCTAAACTCAGGAGAAATAATAGAATCTATTTAGCAGGTTTTTGTAGATGAGTAAAATATTTTTTTCCAAATCTTTTATTATTATACACTTATTTTTTAACGGAAATAAAGCTGAATATTGTTCCCACCATCAAAAAAGTCACACGAGAGCTCAAAATATGGAATCCCTTAGATTTCACTGGAAGGGCGCACTTGATCAAGATCAGTTTTCAAAAAATTCTGTATCCTCTTCAAATGCTGCCCATCCTCTTTCCAAAAGCTGACACTAAACTCATTTAAAAACTCATAAAAATGCCTATGGCAAAATAAGAAACCTTGGATTAGTCTATTTAGATTTCAGAGATTTAAACCAAATCTGGTAGCAAATTTTAAACATTGGAAATGTCATAGACACAAAGCAGCCCCTCCTATTACACAGATGCAAGGAACAATACACCTCCTCCAGTGGTTTTCCACTTACAACCGGGGCGTTATATCAGAACAGACAGATTTCAGCCAGACAGACTGGAATCATTCTATTACTGATATAATTAGGTTTGCCAGAGAGCCCCCATATTCAATACACACGCTCTATTCTATGGTGAGACAAGGGGGCCGCATCATAACCCACTGTGGGACTCTAATACTGGGTGAGCAAAATGACCCAAGTGGAGCCAGATGACTTGGTCTAAGCCACCCTTAAACTAAATAGACTCCTTCCAGCCTCCTCTTTTACTAAAATGGCTCTCAGAATAGCCCATGGGGCATATGGCCTCCTAAACAACAGGCCCACATGGGTCTAAAAGCAGATGACAAATGCCCTAAATGTTTTCATGAGTGTCCAACCATACAGCTGTTTTGGTCCCAAATCAGTCATTGTGTGGTGAGGAACTAGCTGGGCACTTTTAGGATCATCTTGCCGGAAGTCATATTTAGTTTCAGTGGGAGCGTCCAGTGTCTAGACGTATACAGATGGTCGTGGCCACAGAGTGTAAAGCCATCCCGCAGTACTGGATAGATGGGACACCCCCATCCAAAAAGGTATTTCAAGCTAAGCTCAAATCGGGAAGAATCCCAAAAAAGTTGGAACTTAAAAGATGAGGGATGAAGGGGCAAGAGAGGACGGGCAAAAGGTTTTTGTGAGGCTGCAGAACTCACATCGTTAACTAGTGAGACACATTGTGTATAATGGTTTCATTCTCTGGTTTATCACATCCTGTATGGATTTTGGGTAATAAAAATTTAGGGGGATGGTTACACTCAGGTGACGTGGCAGTGCTCTGAAGATAAGGGCTCAGGATTTCTGGGACAAATCAATGGTGGGCTAACCAACCTCCTAGTGGAAATTCGACGCTTGTGAATTTTAATAGTCTATAAACTCTCAGAAGATGGCGCCAACTAATTAAGGTCTTAAGGTGCATGGGCCCTGCTGCAACACATATTTGATCAGTGGTTTAAACATTGTTAACGTGATTGTGAGATGGTATATCGATTGTATTTTGACTGTGTGGCCACCATTGATGACGGACAAAAAACAATAAAAAATGTTTAAACAGTTAAATCATAGCCACTATAGGAGAGAAAGTTGTAATTTCAACTCCTGGGCTTTAACGCACATTACGAAAGTCCAACCCCAGTAAACTTGTGCTTCAGGAAAAGCTTGGCTGGTTCTGTAAAATGTATAGTTACATCATTGATATTTCTTCAGTCTTACACTAAAAACTATGCACTATACAGGGCCAGCTCAAACCTTCATAACAAATAGCAAAGTCAGAGAGTCGAAACCTCCAACTCTCCTGCAAATGCTCACTTTAGTGAATACGCCGCAAAGACTCACCATTACTACTAGTGATGAGGGCCAGAAAGATGATGTGAAGTGCACAGAAACAGCTGGCTGAAATGTTAGATGGAAACATCACTATAAAACCTGCAAGAAAGGGAAAATAATTTTGTCAATTTGCATATATTTTTTAAAGAAGCTGTTCCACCTACTCTGATGAATTTAAGACTTCTATTACTAAATGCAATATTAGACAAAAGATTGTTGAACTTTAAGATTTGAATGTCTTATTTTGCTCTTACATATTATGTTATTCACATATTTCTTAACGATAACACCAAAAACCGTCAACCCTTCATGACCCAGATTTTTTTTGTACCCTAAAGACCAGAGTTTGCACTTTTTGTTAAATCACGATTCCCATTTTCCATATTTGATGTACCCACGCAAATTAGATATAGTTTTGATAAGGAAAAGTAGAGACTTCATTTGAAGTCATAGAAATATGTTAGTCCCAATATGTAAAAATCACATTAAAATATTTTTTGCAATTCCGCTTAGGATTTCTCCAATTACTCAATGGCAGACCTCCTCTGAACTCTCTTCAAGAAGTCAATATCCTGACTATGTGGGATCTCCACAACTTTATGCAATACTTTTGGGAGGCGAGGTCTAACCAGAGAATTGTGAAGTAATAGAACCACCTCCAGGGGAGCGCTGGCAGCCCACGGTCTGGGGGGCAAGTCTAGTTCGATGGCCCATTGCGCCACCGAATCAGCCCACCATCCATGCCCATCTTTTCATGATTTTCTAACGCATATTGATGTAATGTGATGGGATACATGTGATGCCTGAAGGCACAATTTAGTGCCACTGATCCTTTTTAATAAAATATGGAGATTGAAATGGAGTGAATAACACAAAACCTTTACTTTTCCTCTCACGGATTTCTGGGTCTAGAAAGTTTTGTCCTCTCAAGTGACCATAAATTTAGGAGGGCGTTTTATCTCTGGATAAGTAAAAATTGAATAGTTCAATTTAGGGCTGCAACAACTAATCGATTATAAGATGAGCATTTGCTCTGAAAAATACCCCTCGTTTTATAATAACACTAAGATCCAGATCCCCCGTAGCGCTGCTTCCGCTACTGCCCTCTACTTCTGCCGGGGCTTCTATGATGGAGCACCAGCATGACATGACCTTCCGGTGCTTCACCATAGAAGCCCTGGCGGAAGTATCGGCCAGCACAGAAGAGGTGGTCTGCGCGCATTGCGCAACGTTCGCCGGCTGCCAAAGATGAGGATCCGCTGCAGGGTACCCGGATCATTCTCGCTCGCAGCCGGTGGGCGTTTGAGCGATGCGCGCAGACATCCTCCGCTACTGTCAGCACTTCCACTGGGGCTTCTATGATTAAGCACCGGTGTCACGTGACCTTCCGGTGCTCAGTCATAGACGCTCCAGTGAAAGTGTCGGCCAGAAGTAGAGGTTGTCTACGCACATCGGGCAGACGCTCACCGGCTGCCCCTACTAGACACCAAGGAGTCTGGAGCATGGGGGTAAGTCTAGGGGGGGGCATATCAAGGGCACAGTGGTATATAGGGTATATAAGGCATATCTGGGGAGGACGGAGTGGCATATCTGGAGGCACAGTGGCATATCAGTGGGTATAAGGCATATGTGGGGAGGGCGGAATGGCATATCTGGGGTATAAGGCCTATCTGGGAGGCAGTGTGGCAAGCCTGGGCTCAAATGTGCAGAACTGGAGGGACAGGTTGGGAAATAAAAACAAAAAAACATTATTTTTTTTATAAAATTTATATTTATTTTTTATCCGATTAAATCAAATAGGACAGGCTCTGCCACACCGACACCCAAACACACACACCAGGACAGGCTCTGCCACACCCACACACCAGTACAGGCTCTGCCACACCGACACCCAAACACACCGGGACAGGCTCTGCCACACTGACACCCAACACACACACCATGAAAGGCTCTGCCACACCGACACCAACACACACACACCAGGACGGGCTCTGCCACACCCACACACCAGTACAGGCTCTGCCACACCGACACCCAAACACACCGGGACAGGCTCTGCCACACTGACACCCAACACACACACCAGGACAGGCTCTGCCACACCGACACCAACACACACACACACCAGGACGGGCTCTGCCACACCGACACCCGCATCAGTACGGGTTAATCTACACAAAGTATACAAAATGCTTTCCACACTGTTTTATTTGTGTGTTTCACACCTTGTATATTGATGCCCCAGGTAGGAAAGCGCACACAGTGAAATCAAGGGGGGTGCTTGCAGCACATAAGTACATGGTCTAAACCAGGGGTGTGCTTCCCCCCAGGCCAGTCCAATGTTCTTCACAAAGGGCCGATCTGACTGGGACGGGCCACTACCAGCAGTGGGAACACAGTGGGATCATGTAACGTGAGGTTAGGTGATGCTGTGGTAAAAACAAAGCTTTTTGCGCAATGTGGGAGAGAAGGGGTCAGTGAGTATGTATGCATGTTAAGAGTGCATCTCTTTCAGAGGTGATATTCCACGTAGAACGACAGAGCTTTTGAAGAAATGTCTTATAAACTTGAACAACGAACACACAAATTTGGTCGCCGTGGAAGCATGGGAATGACATTACTTAACCCACTGAATCATATACCAATTTAAGACACTATGTAGAAATTGTTTGTTCCCTTCTCCTGACAACTCTCATGCCATACCTGGCCCTGTGATCGCTGCCTTTTCAGGTATGTTAAGTAGTAATTACGGTAAGTAGTATCATACCTGTAAAAAACACTAAGTGCTAAAGTTATGTAATTGGCATGTGTGTGATTTCTATGCTATTTCTGAGATGCCTGAGAAATTTACTTTATACGTTTTCATAGTTTAAAGTTGATTTGATTCTTCCTCCTTAATTGCTCTGGATAATGCAGAATAACATTATGTGACAGTGTTTTCCAGATGCTCCTCGAGAGTTCACTATCCAGTTACACAATGGTCAACTGCGCTTTCACTTCACTGGCTATACTTCTTCCCTACATTTATACAGCTGAATTATATTAATGTGTAATACCTCTAGATAAGTCATGCAAGGTCAATGAATGCTTTTTATTGTCCTACAAAGGAAATTTGGCTGTATGCATCATTGATATTGTTATGGATACGTAAACAAGATACTGTATATCATACTTTCACTATGTATGGCTTATTACTGACTATTGTGTATTCCTGAAACTGACAATATGAGAACAAGTGAGCATGAGTAAAAACCCAATAAAAATTAAATTACAAAAAAGGAGTGAAAGTGTGTGTCTCTATGTGTATAAACATGGATGGAAGTGTGGATACGAGCTACCAGGCCCGAAGATTCCAGCCCTCTTCTGGTCTGAACCGACCCTCTCCAGCAGCGTTCCCAAGTTAAAAGGGGCCATGCAGCTTTCATGTGCATTGAAGGGCATATTAGGGCTAAAGCGTCCCTTTAACCTAAACACAAGTTAATTATCGGTCAGAGGAACGGAAGACGCATAAGAGAACCTATAAGTCACCTCAATCTTACAAGAAAAAGTTAGTCATTGTATGCCTCGTCAATGGAATAAATTGCTTTCAAAGGAATGTTTACTGGGGGCTGAAATGTAAGCAGTTTCCATTTTCCTACATATATAAGGAGAAGCTAGACATTCTAGAGCTCATGCAGTGACAGCTGTATTTACTAAACTTTAGAAAGGGGAAGAGAAGCAGGAAAGGAGACTTCTGATGTAATCACATATTGTAGAATTTTGACCTCCTTATACATCTAGAGACCTGGGAGCATTGTAATTGAGCAACCCTTCAACAGTCGGCCACATAGATCATACCGTAGCGACTAAATGTTGGCTAAAGCATTAAATAGGAAAACTACGTCTTGTCAAAATATATTTGAAGTCACCCGTATCCAAGCAGGAATTTCAACTGTGATACATTTAAAGGGAAATTCCACCAACTGAGTGTTATGCATGTGTTCTGTCTCCGTTATCAACTCAGTCTACAAGACAAACACCCTGACCCCTTATCATACAGCACAACGCCTCAATCTTAAAAGGACAATCTGCTCAAGCATGTGTCGGGTCTAGTTAGGCCCACTCACGTGAGCCAGCGCTGACTGGTGGCCAGTACAGAATGCGTCAGTAGCCAAACACATCTGCATGTCTAGAAGGTGGAGTGCGGGCAAAGAATATGCAGAACGGCTGATAATGGTTGGACTGTTCCATTAAATCACCGAGAGGAGGGTCCCTCTAATGAATAAGTCTAAGGAGGAACTGATTGAATTATAATGGCAGGACTTAATTCCCATAAAATAACCACTAACTATGTCGGTCTGCAGATACAGGGAGTTTACGGAACAATATCAGTCTGAAGGAGACAACAGCCGGAAACTCGGAGGAAAAACAACTATACATGAACCAAAGATTACACATGACCCATTCTGATACGGACACCGGTATTTAACCCTTACAGCGGTGTACAGGTGACACTGCGACAATATTTAGCACACACTTCTAACATTACCAATCACATCTACAGAGCAACCCCCGCAGGGGTTACTGCTAAAGTAACGCTCAGCCGCAAGTTCTTACCCCGATTTATCTGCTTTACGGTACGAGCCTCTCGGATGTCAGCTCAGTGCTTAGCCCACTTGCTGTAAGCCACCAGGATAACTAACTCCAGCCACTTTGAGACTGCAGAACTTATTACGCCTTATTCCTGCCGCACCAGGAAACCTAACGTGATGACCCCGCCCACCTCTTGAAGTCACTCAGACCTGCTTCGCGATTAGCCCGACAGGAGGACTCGCAGGGAAGTCCCGGCATGGGGGCGGGGTCAAAGAACCAAAAATATGAGTTGAAGGCAGTGGGGAGTGGAGCTACACTGATAATGAACTAAGGGTGAGCTCAGGTCGTCGGGTCATATGACGTAATGTGCTGGGCTAGTTATTGGCCGGAGCTAAATTATTACTTTTTAGGGGTTAATGGTAATCTTGGCCTTTTGTCGATAATTAATGTGTGTGCTGGGGAGAATGCAGTGAATACAACGTTAAACATTCACAGGAAACATTGTAATCTAGAAACCTGTCACCTGACATGAAGTGAGGAGGGGATTCATTGTAGATATATATATATATAAGGATATAGATTTTTTTTCTAGTGAAAGTGTTAGTTACCGGTATTAGTTACGCCCGACTGGTAAAATATTGGCCATGTGCCAATTGTACAAAGGGCTGTAGGTTCCGGGATGCAGCTCCCGTGTGTTGCAATAGACGATTGTGTCTCTTCTGTTGTAGTTTCAATTTCTTGACCAGAAATAAGGCAAATAGGAAAACCTTTATATTTTTCTCATTATACATAGCTTTGATTATTATTTATAAGTACTGGTTACATTGGAGGCAAGCATGCTAGGTTGCCCGCTACAACAGAAAATCATAGCGCTTGCAAGGGCCTGACCTCGCCTGGGCACTCTACACTAACACAGACACTCGCACTAGCACACACACCCAGACACTCACGCCAACACAACTAGCCATTACCATACCCAAAGACACGCTAACATACCCAAAGACATGTTCTCACACGCTAACATAACCAGACACACTTTAAACAACATACCCAAAGACACATGTTTACACACTAACATACCCAAACACGCATTCTAACATACCCAAACACGCATTCTAACCTACCCAAAGACACGTGTTCACATACTAACATACCCAGACACCCATTCTAACATACTCAGGCAGACACACATGTATACACAAACAAACCAAAACAGAAACTAACATAGATATCCAGACACACATACCCAGACACGCATACATAGCCAGGCACACATTAACATGCATACCTAGTCAGGCACTCATTAATGTGCTTACCCAGACAGACACTAACATGCATACCCAGGCGGACACATATTAACATGCATACCCAGGCAGACACACTAACATGCATACCAGGCATTCACACACTAACATCCATACCTAGGCAGACACTATAGCTATAAATGAATAATGTACCTTTCAAATATAAGTTGATCTTACTACGGATGTTTATTGAGTAAGAGCTGCACTTTCCTGTGCACCCTTTATATTTTTATACTTTGGAAGTGGAAGTTATATTAGGCTGAAGAGCGTCTCATTAAACTTTGTGTATTTTTGCAGTGCAGTAGTGTGTTTTTATTATTATGACATTAGCGAACGTATTCCATAAACAGACACGGACAATTTATTTATAATGTGTATCACAATGTGTATGTATTTCGACTTCCTGACTTAACTGGGCATGAAGGGCTAACCCCAGCAAGCCTCTTCTACACAAAGAGACAATCTAGGGGTTTACTTTTTATAATGCATTGTAAAGTAATGTAATATATGATCAAGTTGCCTATAAATGCAGAGTTTTGTGAAAATATTTCTTAATTTCCCCCTTTAGACAGTGGGTAATTTGACCTCAACATTTTGGGCGATCAGGCTCCCTGTAGCACCACTGTTCATTGATCCGGTAAAAAGGCAGATCACTGATCTCCCCAATTGGCCTTTTAACACTACAGAGGGCATGTAAAGTCATATCTGGCACTCGGTAGTAAGGACCTCACAATTGTAAGCGCTTCTGTGGCTCAGACCTAGGGCAACCCAGAAGGTAAAGACTTTGTTGCATTTAGCTGTTATAGTCTCTCCGTCTCCAGTCTGTCTGTTTACCCACTCTTCAGACCACATCATATCAAATGAATGTATTTTTCAACACAGGTCACGGTTCATCTTTAATTATGAACTAAAAGCTTTTCCAATGACATGTTTTTCTCTTTAGATGCCCTAATATTGGACAAGTCTCAAGGCTTCTTCAAAGGAAGAAAACAAGGTTTCAGTGTCATAAATTAATTATTCGACCCCTTTTGACATGTTAAGAGCTGCAATTTAGTTCATAATGTTATTGTTGTTTTTGTTAGTTTGGTTGTAAAATCTTTAAATTAGAGCTAGCACTATTCACTTTATGTTTCTTTACTAAATTACTAAAATACTGTCAGCCTTATCTCTGTCTCATCCTATTTCTAGACCAGTGCCTGGCTACTAATGGTGTGTATGTTTGAAATGCTGTTATTTGTAGACCCACCCAGAGCACTTACAATTGTTTCAGCTGACCAGGTGTCACCATATTTTATACTACAAAAGAAGGCATAAATATATCTATAGGATAGCCAGACAACTCTTGTCTTATCATCATCTTCAATGTGGCCAGGTAATAAATATATCTTAGAACAAGAAACAACACAAAATGAATAATAGTGTTTTTATGATGTTACAGGCAATACTTTTGTCACAAATATACATGGTATTAGAGCAAATGAATGTGTGTGTGTATATATATATATACATACATATACATGGTATTAGAGCAAACGAATGTATATATGCTTTAACATACATTCTGTAACTACAAATAACATACCTCCTGTAACTACAAGTAACCAGAGGGCGACTTTTCTTTTAGGTGTGTGGTTAGAGGTGATGCTAGGGGGCAACATTTTATCAAGAAATTACCTATTGATTACTGTTTATATATGACCATGTTTTCTACATATACATCCTATAAAACATGTAGATAACATAGTATATAAAAATAGTACCCTTTATGGTTTTTGCACCGCAGGGACATATCCCCACCGGTACATAGGAGATCAGGGTGTCATTCGACAGCCTGGGGTTTCCCTGGTCAGCAGGAGCCAGCATTGCTTAACTTCCTGCCATCGATCTGGTGTAACAGCACTTGGATTCTTAAGGGCTGGTGCTGGATATCAAATGCGGAGGAGAATAGCAGTTCTAAACTAGTCAGAACCAAGTGACAATGCAAGAGGCAAGGACCAAAGTAAAGAGAACAAATATATAAATAACCATGGGGTACACTTAGGATCTATGTAAATAAATGTTAACAAGAACCAGAAAAAGGGGGGGAGGTCTGAACATGACACAAGTTCCATTGCCAGTTGCCACAGAGAATGTTAGGTGTCCATTCTCCTGGTTAACTGGATTGACAATGTCAGCTAGTAAAAAGAGCCTTTTTGGGTGTATTTTATAGCAATGTGAAGGGGCATGCCAGTTGGCTGGAACCCTTTGCAACAAACGCTTGTGAGCAGCGAGACTAAACGCTCTTT
The DNA here is from genome assembly GCF_027358695.1 of Spea bombifrons. Classification (NCBI taxonomy): domain Eukaryota; kingdom Metazoa; phylum Chordata; class Amphibia; order Anura; family Pelobatidae; genus Spea; species Spea bombifrons. The sequence goes on from NC_071088.1 coordinate 44,117,386, forward strand.
TTTTTTAACTCAGATTCACTTGTCCATTAGCTCAGGCTCATTTACTAAAGACAGAGATTGGAGGAGAAAGGCAGTTTCAACTTCAATGAGTATATATTATAACTTGCCAAACCTTGCAACCTTGCTAGCTCTGCATAATACACAGTAAACGAGGTGACTTTCAACAACTCTCACTGACAGGAACAAACTCAAGGTTGAAATTACCCGTTCGGCTGCCTGCTGGAAGCAAACCGTCGCACTCTACACATGTTGCAAAGGGTATCCGGCAGGCAGCAGCACAACAAAGCACAGCATTGATCACATGAGGTGCAGTAATTATGTACATAGGGAGGTGCCGTCAAGAATGTGCCCAATGGCTACTGTTTTAACTATGATTATATTGGGTCATCCATGTTCCTCTACAAGACAAACTCATTGGAGTTGGCCCTTTGTATTGATAAAGTACTACCAGAAGGACACACTGTACAACTACAGCTTTACTGAATAACCCTTCATATGGTATGAGGGAGCTGAAATGGCCAGTTAACCATCAAATGTTTAGTGTATTGATAAGAAATTAAACAGTGTTTCTCGTTAGAATGGACCTTTTATATAAATGGAACTGGAACAGTAGGGCAGTAATAATGTGTCTGTATTCATTGAAAGACTGAGATTACTTCCACTTTAAAGGTACATCATAAAAACAACTACTGTTTCCCATGTGTTATGCAGTGACACTTTCATTGACGAAACAGGCTGTAATAAATGTTCTGACTAATGCCACACCTTGTGGCATTCTTACAGCATTCCTTAGACAAAATGGTTTACATTGCAATCTAAACAAAAGGTGCCATTGTGACTATTTTTTTTCTTTGTAGTCCAGTTTTACATCATGTATTTATATTATTCAAGTGATTTTATTCCCTTATTTAATAATAACAATATTAGTGCACACACACACACGTAACTGGTTCCTTTCCTTGGACATAAGTGCTAGGCTCAATGTAAGGCCGGACTGGGGATTAAAAGAGTATTTGCCCCTTCCAGATTCTATTCTTCTATTTTTGCATATTTGTCGCACTTAAATGTTTCAGATCATTAAACTAACATCTACAAATGGAGAAAACCTGGATTAAACTAGTGGCTGGTCTACCAAAATTCCTCCAAGAATGAAACGATGACTCATCCAGGAGAACCCAGACTAGCATGTAAAAACTACAGGCCTCACTTGCCTTGCAGTGTTAACGATTCCACAATAAGAACGAGACTGTGAAAAAATGGCATCCATGGAAGAGTTGCAAGGCGAAAACCACTTCTGACCAAAAAGAACATAAAAGCTTGTCTCACATTTGCCAAAAAACATATTGATGATCTAAGATGCTTGGGATCATATTCTGTGAATTGATGAGTCAAAAGTGGAAGTTTTTGGAGGACATGGCTCCCGTTACATCTGGCGTAAAGCTAACACAGCATTTGAGCTTAGGACAAGTTATAACACTAAAATCCAACAGAAAAAGCAGATAAGTGAAATGAATTTAAATGTATTACAACAATTATTCTAGTTTTTATTTATATGCTTATAAAATTCACTGCAAAAGCCGAGTCCAGACCTTTGTCCTATGATACATTCTTAGTAAATGCTATTTTGTACAGGAAGTAATGACATTGTAAAATACCTGACACAAGTGACTTCACTCTGTGAACAATGTCATTGACTTCCTTAAAATGCCTTTGTTAAGGAAACGTTTCTCAATCTTTGGTATGTGCACTTTTTTGTAATCATAGCGATAGTTTATAGTAGACTTGGGCGCCGGCCAACTCTTCGTGTTCGTCTTCGTGGGGGAAAAAATCTTCGTATTCCACGAATATTCGCCCGTCCCTGTCTTCGGTTCAGGTGAAGATTCGTGTGCATTCCTCGTGTTCGTTTTTTTCTGTTTTTTGTAGAAGGGGTTAATATGGGGTTAACGCGGTACGGAGTATGCAGCAGCTTTGGCACCAGGAGTTTTAATGTCCTAATGAGCAACTCTACTGGTCGCCTGCAGGGGCCTCCTCTGCCAGCAGACGAGGCCACTGCTGGCGACCAATAGAGTCACTCGTACAGACTTTTAAAATCCTGGCCCAGCAATTTGACCGGCAGAGACCACTGGTCTCCCTGCTACAACAGTTAAAGGTCTGTACAAGCGACTTTATTGGTTGTTCGTATGGACTTTTCACTGTTGGAGCAGGGAGTCCAGTGGTCTCTGCCGGCCAAGTTAACCCCTGACGGGAACCTACGGATTTCTGCTCCCGTTATCTCCGCAGCATCGCAGGGGTTAACGGAGCAGAAATCCATAGGTTCGCCATCATGAGTTAAAAAGGTTGTGCGAGTGAGCCTATTGGAACCTACGGATTTCCGCTTCCATCAACCCCTGCGATGCTGCGGAGATAAGGTAGGCTAGATGGGGAAGGGACCAGGGAGATCAGTAGACGAAGATGAACACTAAGATAGGGGTATAAGGCATTTCTTGAAAGGTAGAGTGGCATATAGGGGGTTAAAAGGCATAACATGGGGCAGAGTGGCATATAGGAGGGTATAAGGCATGCCTGGGGGCAGATGTGCATAACTGGGGGCAGATGAGCATAACTGGGGCAGATGTGTATAACTGGAGGCAGATGAGCATAACTGGGGGCAGGTTTGTAAATAAAAGGAAATTAAAAAACAAAAAAATAGTTTACATGAATTAATATTTACTGGTTAAACTTTTTTCCTATAGGGTTGTCTTATATTCAGGCTTTTTCTTTTTTTCCTAAATTAATATTCAGATTTTGGGGGGTCGTCTTTTAATCAGGGTCGTCATCGAGCAAATACGGTATTTGTTTTGATGTTCTCCTTTTGCCTTTTCCTCACCAAGCCTTCATTTAATAACTACTCTAACAGTGGGGCAGAGATAAGATAGCAAGATGAATAATCATGCAGATCCTAAATAAACAAAATGCGGGTATTCAGTACAGGCTGATGATCACTGGCTGGAACACGATACCAGTACATATTTTGAATGGCCACCTAGAATTGCACACCTTTTGAGAGGCCCTTAAAGTCCAACCTAACTGTAGGCAGTTAAATGATGGGGCCCCATAACATTTAGTTTTGTAACTCATAATGCAGGAATAGAAGTCTTAATTACCGTATTTGCTCGATTATAAGACGACCCCCCAAATCGGATTATTAATTTAAGAAAAAAAGAAAAAGCCTGAATATAAGATGACCCTATAGGAAAAAAAGTTTTACCAGTAAATGTTAATTCATGTAAACTATGTTTTTTTAATAAAAGCTATGATTGAGAAAAATATATTGGTTTTATTTCCTTCTATTTTCCAACCTGCCCCTCAGTTATGCACATTTTCCCCAGAAATGCCTTATACCCCCTATATGCCACTGTGCCCTCTGATATGCCTTTTGACCCCCTATGTGCCACTCTTTGGTCCATTGCTTTGGTCCATTTGACCCCCCTATGTGCCATTTGTTTTTGGTCCATTGCTTTTTTCGGGTGAAATTCAGAGAGTAAAATTTGTTGTCACCCACTCTCGTTCATCCTCTGCCACTCTCTCACAGTAGCCAGTGCGGGCCCCTGAACAGCTGGATTAAATCAATCCACGGGCATTCCATTTATGGAAACTAACTAATCTTTTAAGATTAAGCCTGTTGCAGGCAAGTACTACAATCGTAGGAGACGGAGTTGCTATACTTGATTATACACTTGATTATATTTATTCTCATTACACAGTCTACAATACGCAACTGAGGGGAAGGTACTAGGGTAGTAAAACCTAAACGTAGACAAGACAGTTAGTCATTCCTAATCCACATATAAATGGAACCAAAAGGATGAAGATGCAAAATATTACAATTTAACTCCTACAAGTCAAGATAAAATTGCAGTCCCTATAATCTTCCTAAAATGAGGGTCCAGCGTCAGTTACACCCATTTTGTTGTAATATCTCCTTTCCCAACCCCAACTTTTTCAGAAGAAGCTAGAAATCACCTTCCACCAATTAAGGACATATTGAGGTGAAGGATGTGCTAATCGTCTAAATAATTTTGAACAATATTTCATGGTGACATCTTCCGGCTGTGTACCCACTGGTGAAAGGAGGAGGATTATTTATTATGCCACTTAAAGATTTCTGGTCAGATGTCGCCTAAAGCATTGTGTACCTTTCTGAAGAACAGAGGGCTGACAAAATGATTTGCAGTAAAAAGACATATCTCGATATGTAAAATGTGGAGAAGAAACAGGAGAATGTGAACCACTAAAATACATAAAGGGATTGAACAGAGAGGGAAATGGATTTCAAAGTAGGAGGTACAAGAGGTAATAATCTAAAACTAGAGGGTTAGATGATTAGGTGCAATACACTTAATTGAGAGGGTGGTATATAATCAGAACAGAAGTGGAAGAGATTAATAAAATCAGGAAATTTAAACATGTACAGTATGATGTAGGAATAAGGAATAATAGTCGTGAGGGTTATTGACATAGGGAAAAATTGGCAGACTGGATGGGTTAAGTGGTTCTTAATTGCCAGATTTTATGTTTGTTGTTTTATCTGTAGACGGCAATGGATTTTTTTGTACTGGACAGCAAAAAGGTTTGTGGGTCATCTCCGCAGTCTAGAAATCTTTAGTACATGTTCATTTGCTGCTTATCTGACCAATCATGCACAGAACTTCAACTCTCGTCTCTTCCTACTTCAACTATCTTTATCTTGCTGATTGTTGTCCTTCCCGCTCATGTCTTCCAGGGTCCTTCTACATGTGGTATGTTAACTTTCCCTTGTCCTAAGGCTGACCTGCCTCCTGAAGAAGACTTTGGTGTCTCTAGCTATGCAATTTGCTGAGTCTTCCCAGTCCTTTATACAGCAGAAACAAGGGTTAGCTCTTCATAATGGATTGTGAAGCTGGTTGGTTAAAATGTGCCACCACAACTCTCACTAGTAATCACCTTGCAAATTCCTGGATTAGTGAATTCTCAATCTTTGCCTGTCCCTCTGCTGCAGCTCCATAAGCCTGTTACAAGAGAGATCTGTGATCCTCCCAACTGGTCCATTTATGCCATGATTTGTGTTTGTCACCAGAATCAGGAATCTGCACACACTCCCCACAGGAACTCAGGCGCTTAGCTGTGCCAGGAAGGGCCAGCTCCCCAGTAAATCAAAATAGAAAAAGGCTCCAGGCACTCAAGGGTTCCATCAGGCAGATTTATTGAAAGAGACGAACAACAACGTTTCGACCTCACGATGAGGTCTTTATCAAGTTATCAACTTGATAAAGACCTCATCGTGAGGTCGAAACGTTGTTGTTTGTCTCTTTCAATAAATCTGCCTGATGGAACCCTTGAGTGCCTGGAGCCTTTTTCTATTATGATTTGTGTTTGTGTGAAACTGACACAACCTCCAAAGCACTTTACCAGGCTCTGTGCAATGTCATATACCACGACTTATCAATGAGGATGTCGATGATTGTACAGAGGACAGCTGGGGCATACTGAATATGCCACTGTGTGTATCTTTCTGTTTCTCTGAACACATTTTTTGGTATCGTTTTTACTTACAGGTGTGAAAGCTATACTTTTTCCTGGAGTGTTCATTCATTTTCAAAGTTCTTACATAATAATGATATGTGATGTCATCAAAATGATGTTAAATCTTCATTCAGTAAAATAGCTAATAGACAGCTTTAATATTTAAGGTTGTCTATAACGATATTGATATGTATTACTATTTTTAAAATTTAACATAAAAATTCCCTTTTAAGTTTAAATCTTAAAAACAATTTACAATAATCAACATAGTATTAAAATGTTCACATGTTAAGCTATGTTGTTATGAAAATGCGGGATCCATTACCCTGTTGTATTAAAATGATTCAACTTTAATATACCAAAATACCTTAAATTATAAAGCAAGTCATATTTTTTTTCTTAATCTAATGTTAGCCTGTTTTGTAGGCTACTAGGTGCTTGCCACTTTAAAAAAATGTATTATTCAGCCCTCAGTTATCTGTTGCCACAATTGCTTAAGCAGGAAGTTTGACACTCCTTGTTCCAAACTAACCAGGGCTTGGTTTCTGCGTCATACAAATGAGATCTCCGTCACAAGATTACCAGCATAGTAAGTCAGTGTGGTTTCATTGGGTAAACATTTATATGAGACCTGCCTCTACATAAAATACATAAAATAAATATATGCTTTATCAGAGAATAGTAGCATCAAAGCATATGTGTGGCTAATACATTGATAACTCACTAAAATAGCGCTATGTGGAATGATCCCACTTATCCTATAGTGAGGGACTCTAACAATCAAGACATGAATCATATAGCCTTACAGTTTATTTGTTATATACATTAAACCTCTTATCAGAAAAAAAGCTCTCTTGAAAAATGTAATGACTGTTACTAAAACAATGTAATAGTACCCATGGAACACATTATGCAAGGAGAATTTGTAGCACACAACTAACCCCTCCTTGATACTGAGAACCAAAAGAATCACAGAAAGTTTAATTGACCCTGATACTTAAAGGCAAAGGGCAGCATCCACCATGTGAATACCCGAGGTATTGCTGATTAAGGCACATAAACTACTTTTTAATTGATGGAAGTTATACTTATTGTAAATGAGAGTTATGAACATCCTGTATACTCCTATGTGCTGTTAGAAATGCTAAACAGGATATTATGTAATAATCTTACAAATGTTAACATTGTGCATTTGGATTTTTTTAAAGAGCCGCATTAACCCGAGATGAGGTTCAGAAAGTCAAATCAAGAGTATGGTTAGGGACCTAGTGGTGAGGACAACAGAATGGAGAATTACATTGGTGGCATCAGCATTTGTGAGACACGGTACAGCCATTTTTGGTTGCTGGTCAACATATGTTGTATAGCACATATTTATTCCCTTCTGTAAGTTTATACATTCCATACAGTGGGACTTTACATGTGCTGGTCAGATAAATGTGAAATGCGTATGTCCTGGAAAAATGAAAGAATGTGTTTACAGAAAGTAGCTTGAGAAACTGAAGAACGAAGGTAAGAGTAGATGGGTAAAAATCTTTGTACTGTGAGAAATTCGACCTGGAACCAATGGTCAATAAAGTGTTATCTGTATTATCAAAAGAGTAGATGTTTTGACATGATGCAGTAACATGATGGGTACCTAAACAACATATATCAGCGGGTTCTTGAATCTCTCCTCTGGCCCGAAGATGGCATTAACATTTATCTGCGATATCCATAATGCAGTCAACTTTAAGGCAGCAAATTTTCTACCTGATTTTGACCACTCAAATCTGACTGCTGTACAAGGTCAGACTGGCCACCGAGACTATCCCCAATTGGTTCATACACCACTACGTAGTGCTAGTTATGAATATATCTAAGAAACTTTTCATGAAAACTGTAGAACCTTAAACGGCATGGAGATCATTAACCACAGCATTCTTAGTTAATGTATAATGTGGACACATATACAGTAACAACAAACAGGTGGTACAAGTTTTGCTTGTATATGGGAAACATGATGCTTGTAGCTAAATGAAATGTAGATAATTTCAAATAAACCCCTATACTTGTTTTTAGATTTTTGACTGATGTATTTCGATTGTAAGAGTTTTAGCTGATTTTTGGACATCTGAAATACTTTGAAGTTTGTGACTTAAAATTGTAGATAGATGCAATTTCAGTGAATATCTTGATTTTGTACTACTACATTTTTACCATGTGGTTGTGAAGGATATACATATATAAAGAAACACAAACAAATTTAATAAAACTAATTACACCAAATTGAATAAAACAGACCTTGGTTTTTTATTTAGTTTAAAAACGATAATACAAACAACAGTTTGAAACAAAAAACAAAAATATATAAAAGCTTTTGGTCCATACTCAAAGCTAAAACAAACTTTAAACTTAACCTTAATTGGAAGGCAACTTTAACCCCAATAAAAGTAACGACAAACGGCCTGTTTTCCAAAGGCTCCTTAGTGCTCATGCAGCTGCTCCCTAGTCTTGTTCTTTCTTATCATTCTCCTTTTCTTGGCACACGGCCATAGTGTGATGGGGATTATGTATGTGCACAGCTGGGTCTTAGACCACTGTCCATTTAGATAAGGATGCACCGCCACTGCCCTGTTCTGAGAGTAATAAAAAGACCTGAAAACCCATCCACTCAATAATTTTCAATGTAAAGTGCCACCTGAGAAGCTCTCATTCCGGGACAATGCATTGTCCCAGATTGAGGCTGCCCAGGACAGTGCCTCGGGACTGTACCAAGCAATATGGGGCATGTGGTCACCCTAGCAATACCTCACATGCTTGGTTAAGCATGTTTGTCAGACATTGTGGGCTCAAAATTAAAAAATGCGCATTCCAGTTTTCAAACCTGGTTTTCAAACCTTGGTAGATCACATTACTAGGCCCATGTCTAATTTGAGAAACTGTAGATTTTAATTTAACCTCATAAACTATATATTCCCTGAAAGTGCACCCCTTGAAGATGTCAAAGACACATCACTTACCTTGCTAGGTGGCCCACCGAAACCACACATCTAATAGGAACACAGAATTTTGAGGTTTTTGTCCTATCTTTTATCTTTCAGTCGTGTTTTGGGGTGAATGCTGCACCCTGGCGTCCTGGAATAAGAAAGACAAGAAAACACACAAATAATTATTTCACGCTTCTCCCGAGCACCATATATAGATATAGATACCATATACCTGTGGCACATCAGCATTACACAGTTGCAAAAGAAGCCCCAAATCATGAGCGTGCAAAAATGTTTCACTTTTTTTTACAAATGAAGAAGGAAAGTGCATCTCATGCTTTTGAGTGTAAAACTACCACTAAACACCAAAATAACTAAAACTAAAAATAAATAAACTATACATTCCCTTAAAAGTACATCATATAAGAATTTCAAAGACAACCCACTTACCTTTCTAGATGGCCTACTGCAAACACAAATCTAAAATGTTGGGATGGATGCCACACACTGGGATACCTAGGACAGTAAACAAAACATATACACACATATAAACAAATACCAGGATTTCCTTTTTTTTGTACACATGACATTTTTTTGTGTCTTTACTTTCTAGGTTTTGATGCATTTTTTATGTTATTTTTTCACCTTCCCTGGGTTTGGGGCTCATTTTTAGTGTCTCTGAACCAACTAGCACGCAAATAACCAACCTAATAGCTAAGCGAACATACCTAACAGTTATCGTAGGGATTAGGGTGATAGCTTAAGGGGTAGTGCCCGTGTCCTGTTAGTAGTTCATGAAAGTGTTAGGTGGGGTTAGATGTTAGGTTACAGTTACCATATAGCCTTAGAGATGAGGATGTTGATCAGAGTAGGTCAGTGGCTATTGATCGGTGGGACTGATCAATAATCAGTGACCTAAAGAGTCATTTCAGTGGTCATATAGCATTTTATTAGGTTAAAACATGTTAAAATTAAATATATATTTATAATTAAATATATATTTAAAAAAAATATATCGCAATCAGATTACTTGTAAGTAACAAGTTTAGGCATTGAAGACCAATCAATAATTAGTGACCTAAAGTGTCAATGATAGGTGATCAGGTAGTAATAATTATGTATTAACAAAAAACAAAATGTTTAATATTTATTAATATAGTTTTTTTTAACCATGGATGACTCCTCTCTCTAAGGCAAGGGTCATGTAATGGCTGTAATAATGATCAGATCATCATCAGCCCACTCCTGTTGGCTCTGCAGCACTTGCAACTGCTATGGAGTGTAACTGACAGCAATTGACCTTGAAGCACCTTTGACTTCAGGTTATTGATGCTAAAGACTTTTTCAACTCCTTCAATGCTGGAGCATAGCATTGACAGTGATTTGATCCCTACAAGCTTGTGGGTATTGAAACACAAAAATTAACCCCTAAAATGCTATGATTGTGGCATTGATGGGGTTACACTGCACTGTCGCTCTCATTGAGTAATCAGGCTGCAGGTGAAGGACGGAGCTGGTCCCCACATTCATGTGGCGTCCGAAGAAACAAACTAACTGGTACCTGAATCCGTCTATGGCAGCTGGGACATGATTGCTGGTAAACCACAGTTAATCCTCAGTGATTGCTCCAGTAGGAGGAGTTGCTGTTGCTGTTGCTTGTCTGCCTTGAACTCTGGGCAAACAGCACCAGCAGCAGTTCCCCCATGATTGCCATGTGGGGATATTTCTTAACTAAGATGTATATATACATCCTACTGTAAGCTCTAAGGGTTAAGAGCTTCTTTTGGTGTTATTTCAGGATCTGAACTAGTTTACTGACGTAAAGTTTTTCCTCCCTCAGCTTACACACCATCTCATTCAACATCACCTGGCCCCATCAAATGCAGCAGATCGGGTCATACAGTGTGCGCTCACTGGTTGGATAGGATAGAACTCTGCAGGTTTTACCTGGAGACTATTGGTCAATGCAAAAATCTCCTGGCCGCTAGAGTGGTGTTAAGACGGTCCCGCTGATGTTGTGGGCGGTTCTGTGGACATCACGGGAAACACCTCCATTTAAAGGGGAAATGGGCAGGGCATGTCAAGACCCCACTCCCGCGACCTGGAGGATTCGAATGTTGACCCGGAAAAGCGGTGCTTCACCCGGAGAGTTCCCAGGTATGCCAGTAGTGTCTTTGCCACCACTTATTCTTATGTAATCAGAAATGTTTCTTTTCCGGGAGAATAATGCAACAATTATCTGCTGTTCTTTACATAGCAGGCAGGCATGCCTATACATAAACACTAAGCCATAATTCTAAAACAATTGTATCAGTACTCAGTAAACCACAATGACATTTGGAAATGGCATCTAGAAATAAATCTAGAAATATATGTGACCACTTTTAATAAAATCACAACTAGACTCAGTTGCTTAATTACCACAAAAATAATAAACAGAAAAAAGAAATACCAAAAAATATATAGTAAAACATATAATAATATAACACTCCTGATCAATATTGGTACACGGTTCAGGCTTAATGAGTATAAAGTTCTATATGAGGAAAACCTATAAAAAATTGTATCCAACTAAAAAAACTTTGTAGCAATTGTCCTGCAACATGAATTTGTATCAACAGTGTTTCAGCACTGAATACTTCAAAACATCAGATGGTGAGCGGTACAGTGTACCATCTTTTTATGATCCGTTAAGAAAAAGAGCATCTGTTTTACCAAATAAGGTGCCGGCCAGTTATTCTATAAAGACATAGTGCTTACTGCCTACCCCAAGGGATCCATACCATACTGAATATTTGAGGACATCTTTCTACAGATATTTTACCATCAGCACGATGTTTTGAAGTATTCAGTGCTGAAACACAGTTGTCCTGCAACAAATTCATGTTGCAGGACAATTGCTACAAAGTTTTTTAGTTGGATACAATTTTTTATAGGTTTTCCTTATATGGGACTTTATACTCATTAAGCCTGAACCGTGTACCAATATTGTCTAGCCACAAGGGCCCTGTGGTTTCTTAGACTGACAGTTGTGATTTTATTAAAAGTGGTTTTTATACTGTCACATATATTTCTAGATTTTTCTTGGGTAGTAGAAGTATTATTAAACACTCATCTACACACACCAGACACACCAGACAAGCCAGAAGCTTTTCCCTCAGAAATCTCATGGTGTTTTCACAACCACAAGGGATTCTGGGTAGGCACATGCAAACAAGGTTAACAATTATCACCTTTGCCTCTATATCCACTTTATACATGGATTCCTTGAAAGTAATTGCCCGCTGTACAAGACAGCCTTTATACAAAACTCGGGAAGAGGTACAATAGCCAGATCACCACTCATGGACAGCTGTTTTGTCCTTCATGGGACTCGTCAGCATGAGGTTGTGATACTGGCTTAATAGTATGAGGCTTGGGGTAGCTAGGGGTAGTAGAAGTATTATTAAACACTCATCTACACACACCAGACTTAAGTGGAAGGGTTTCCATCACCTTTTACCCACCATAACTTATGTAAATAGATTTTTCTTATTTCCCTAAACTGCCACTTCCAAATGTCATTGTGGTTTACTGAGGACTGATACAATTGTTTTAGTATTTTTCCATATGTTGATTCCACTTGATCGTGAGCTGCACTGTGTTGTGTGTTTTTTTTCGTGTGACTAAGCTATAATTGCCAGTGTTTGGGAAATACATTCCCTCCTTCTTGTAATGCAGGCATTTGAAGCTTGATCATTGACAATATTCCGGTTTTTTTGGAACTCCTTTTTTTTTAATCAAGCTTTAATGTGTTTTTTTTCTTTCATACATCAATCAGTCAGTATCAGTCCCCTGGTCACGCCTTTTATCACATTTTCTCTGGCCATTTTAAATATTGGAAGGTGTGCCCAGGTGATGAGCTCTGTGCTGCTTGGGCTGCTAAGTAACTTAAATTAATAGTCACATAAACATTTCCCTGACAGAGCATACACACTAGGTCTTACCCCTTTAAGGATACAAGCTGGAAGTAGTGGAAGAAATTACTCTCGAATCCTTCAACCAGGTAGAATCCATTGAGACTATGTGCCTTGAAATACCTGGGCTGCCAACAGCAGCTGATGCAGTGTTCCTCAGTATGATGTATTTTAAGTTTTACACTGTTCATTCTACAAATTCAATATATGTCCATATAGTCCAATACGTTTATTTCCTAAGCAGTGAGTTACAGGTTTGATTTAGGAAGGTAAAAACATTTTATAAAACATCTTCAACTATATATTTTGCAGAAGGAGTTCAGTTTCTTGCAGTTGAGCAGTACCAAGGTCCATTCATAATATGCACTCAATACATTCTCTGTAGCAACTAACCATCTACTTTGTGTTAAGTGAATATGTCAACAAATGAACAGGTAGTCTAGGTATGTATTGCAAGTATATTGCCATTTGTGTCTGTTAGGTGTGATAATAAGAGTAGGTTTCTTTGTGATGATTGTTACTAGCAGCACATATCTTCAATATTAGTTGATGGGTTACAGTGAAGGACACAGGATGTCTAAATATTACATGCAATGGAGGACCCTAATATAGTATTAAGGATCAAAATCAAAATAAGCCCTAGATTATTCAGTAGTATTACTGAACTGGGAAGCTGTGAAACATTTAATACAGTTTACAGATTTTCCTTTGTACTTGCGTGACCCCTGGTGGCTTAGTAAGTGTACTTCTGTTTATTCTCAATCATTTAAAGGGAATGTTCTTCTATTTATTGATTTGTATATTCTGCAGAACTAAAGGATATAATGAATAATAACACAAACAAAAGATAAGGAGAGTACTGAGCAACTGAGCTTACAATCTAGAAGGAAAAATCTTAATGTCTTAATGAATTTTAATGTAATGTCATACAGACTGCATTTCCATTAAATAATCAGTATTTCTCTCAGTAGGCTATATGGCACATATTCAATAGACTTGTGCATTTGTCTTCAGGCGTACATGAAAACGATCACGAAGAGATGATAGTGGCTGTAAAACGTAGAGGAAGACACACAACACGAAGAATCTTCGTGATCGTCTTCGTCTACTAATCTCCCTGATCCCTTCCCCATCTAGCCTACCTTATCTTCGCGGCATCGCAGGAGTTGACGGAAGTGGAAATCCGTAGGTTCGCCGTCAGGGGTTACAGGGCAGTGCGAGTGAGCCTATTGGTCGCCTGCACGGCCCGTTAACTCCTTAAGGTGCAACCTGACCACTGGTCTCCCTGCTGCAACAGTTAAAAGTCTGTACGAACGACCAATAAAGTCCTTTGTACAGACATTTAACTGATAGAGCAGGGAGACCAGTGGTCTCTCCCGGCCAAGTTATTGCACCAGGTGTTTAAAAGTCTGTACAAGCGACTCTATTGGTCGTCAGCAGGGGGGCTCGTCTGCCATCAACCGAGTGAGAGACAGAATGAGCTGTTTTTTTAAGTATTTGGTTATAAACTGGCATATTCTTTTGAAGTAGGAGCTGCTGCCGCATAGTAACGCTGAACTTCAGTACAGTACCTTACTGAACAGTTTTGGAGTAGATGGAAAAACCACTTCAACATGCTTTATGCCTTCTTCTCTTTTTTTTCAACTGAATGAATGTTTATATCTAAAAATATCTCCCATCTAGAGAAATGTTTAATTTCTCTAAGTGAGTAAGACAGCGACTACCCCCTATCCCCTAAGGTAGACCTCTGTGGAAGAATGGATGAATTCTATTCCATATTTTGTTCTCCTGAAAGTGCACGTCCACACTATTATCCGATAACACCGGTTTTGGCTGGAACTAGGTACAAGGTTCTTTTGGATGCAACAAGTGTCAATTGCCCACCCATTTGCTCTGTTATTTTTTAGATATGCTGCTTATAAGGGCATACTGCTACTTTATGTAAAATTATTGGATTAGAATAAGGTTTTATTTTCAGTCTTTGTGATAAGCATATAAATACAGCCATAATGCTGTAATAAACAGATATCTTATTATACATACACTCCTGTCTGTGTGTCTGATTTCTCTTGGGCCGCTCGATAAAGATATCTACATAATTTGTAGATATTCCGAGTATAGAAGTACTCGGAAATTCTCTGACACCTCCCTGACAGGCATTGTATGTACTTGTGTGTTGTATGATAATATAAGTATTTGAGCATTTTGAGAATATTTCTGATGCTATTTAATCTATGATTATATATGGATTTTTTCTGTAAATATGATAAATTAATAAAAAGTAACTAAATAAAACAAAATATGTCCTACCCTATCCGTATCTTGTACTTGGAGCTCAGAATCTATATGTGAGCTCAAGTTTTGTTACTGCTAAGTGTGCTGTCAAGTATGCAGTAGTAAAAATGTGAAAAGGACACTTTGTCCAGCTAGTGCAAGCTCGCTATTACCACACTCCGTTAGTCCATTAGTGAATTAGTCTAAATCATAGTGACCACACATATGACAGAATTTCATTGACTTGCTCCAAATTGAAAAATAATTCCTACTGATTTGCAAACAGGGATGTATTGTTGAATAGCTTACATGAGGTTAATTAAATTTCTATAAATATCCTGTTCTCCTGTGTGCCGGTGCAAACGTGAGTTATCAGCATTGGGCCGATTGAAAGGCGCCGCTTGAGTAGCAGGACAAGTTGGGGAGATCATGGATCTTCCTCTAAGCAGCCCAAAATAAAGGGAACAGAGGTTTCAACCACATGTCTTCAGAAAGGGGAATTGGGGAGAAAGAGGAGAGACGGTACGAGGTTAGAGAGGGAAAGAGAAAAATATAGTGGGTGCGATAATGATGAGGATAGGAAAAGGGGATAGCTAGAGACATCGGGAGATAATAAAAAAGAGACAAGATGGGAAGAAAAGGGGGAGATAATGAGAAAGACGAGATGGGGAAAGGTGTCAGGGTCCATCCAGGCTGTGGAGCTGCATATCTCTGTTTTTCCCTGCTCTGTCCATATGCTCTGTCCTAAACCTCTGATTCCTTGATTCCAGTCTGCTCTTAGCTTCAGCTCCTGTTTCCTTTATAAGGTGTGTCCCACCCATTTGTTCTGTTTGTCTCAGTCTGCAGTCTAAAGGTATGTCCTTTCTCGGTTCTGTGTTTGGATTCAATGTTTAGTTTATCAGTACTTTCGTATGCAGGGCTTAGCGTTAGGACCCACCGTCATTGAAGTACTTTGGCGTAGTGGTGGGCTAAGCATACTATGGCCATAAGATGTGACGGAATCTCCAATTGTTATCTTTTAGTCCTAGGCTAGTTCCTGTATCCATGTGTGTCTGTCTCTTATGTACCTTTGCCCTCCTTCCCTGAATCATCTGAGGCTTCTGGTTCCTCTCTCCTCCCCATGTCCCAGTTAAGATGTCCTATCCTTGCTTAAAGGAGAAGCGTCCGAGGATTCCGGCTCCTCACTCCTTCCCCTGTGTTCCTTGCCTTGTTCCCTGTCCTTTGTTGTGCCCTGTATCATGTATGTCTTGTCTGGTTATGTTCCTTGCTCGGTCCCCTGTTCCTTGCTCTGTCCTTGCTTGCTACGTTTCTGTTGATGCTCTGCTTAGCTTCCATACTCCCAGCCTGCGGCATCCTGCACATGATTCCAGTGCTATGTTTCATGCCTGCTCCAGGGTACCTGCAGGATATCTCCAAGTTTTGTTCGTTTAGTCAGATCCAAGTTTTGTTCGGATTTCCACATCCAGCCAAGTTTTGTTCTGCTCTGTTCTGGACTACATCCGCTGCTATGTCAGGGCGCTGGTATGTGGCTGCACAACCCTAGGTGCTCAACACCCGGGTGAGTGTGGTCGCCCTGCACCAAGCCCTGTCCTACTCCACTACTGCTCAATACCTCCTGAACTCCATCTATGGGCGCTCTGGGTCTTTACAGTCATCTGTATGGACCCAGTTCCTGACACAAGGGGAGTGATATATTGAAAAAGGTTAGAGATAATAAGAAGGAGAAGAGATGAGGACATAGGGAAGAAATAAAGAGAAAGAAGAGAGATGGAGATAAACAGAGATAATCAGAAAGGGAGAGAAAAAAAGATAAAAAAGAGGAGATATAATGAGAAAGTAAGAGAGAGAAATAGAAGAAGAGATAAAGAAAAAGGGTGGGAAGATAAACAGTACAAAAAGAGATAAAAAGAAAGGCAGAGATAGAAGGAGATTAAGAGAACGAGGAACTGTAGGGAGAAAAGGGGAGCCATAAAGAGAAAGAAGAGAGATAAAGACAATATCTTAGGATAAGATAGGACAAGTCCTTATGTGTGCAACCTGGGTGCTTGGCAAGACCTATGGATGCAATCTGTGTGCTGAGCAAGTCTTGTGGATGCAATCTGGGTGCATAATTTATTTAAACTATATCTTCAATGCTGAGTTTGCATGCCATTTTCAGTTGATCTTTATCTGTAAGGCTGGGTTTGTGTGTTATTCACATCTAAGGCCGGCCCTGATTGCTACTCGTACATCCATTTCAGGTTACTCACCAGACCCACACCATTCATTTACAATGCGATAGGCATAGTATTGTGCTCCTCCCCTGCCCTGCATTTGTGGTGTAAGGAGTAATCATGTGGAGTCGTGCTAAGGTCAGAAGCAGGGAAGACCGTACTGACTCTGACAGTATCGTCCTAATCTGCAGGGTCAGAGCGGCAAGTACTTGAGGTGTAGCTTGCAAATGCTTGCCCAGGTTCCAAAATTACAGATGGTCCTGTACATGTCAAAAACACACACACACATTGCTAGAATAATAACTTAAAATAATAATGTGGCAGATATATCCAAATATTTGGTTTGTGTGCATGAATAAGGACACCATTATGTTAACACATTGCCCGACATACTGATTCATATTCCTTTATTCTCCCAAGGACCATCATGAGATGTGTTGCTTTTAACCAGGCTTTAGTTCAGGTATATTAAAAGTTGGGGAAAAGGATGACTGGTGAAAATATAGCAATATAACATTATTTATGCTCAGGCTTGCATGGACTAAAGACCCAAAAACAATCTAATCCCCACCAAGGGATTTATTTTTTGGTAAGAGATAAGGAAAATGGGGAGAAGATCAAAGCAGATAAGCCCCAATAAAAATTTGAAAGAAAGGTAGGGGAGCAGAGAAAGTGTTGCCTAAAACATTAGGCCAGTTAGTTAGGCAGAAATCTTGACTAATACTCGTGATACTTTAAAACTTGCCTGGGATGCATATGTACAACTTTCCTAAAGTTAAAGAAACTTCTACCTTTCTCTTAAGGCTGGTATTCCAA
Organism: Spea bombifrons; assembly: GCF_027358695.1. NCBI lineage: Eukaryota > Metazoa > Chordata > Amphibia > Anura > Pelobatidae > Spea > Spea bombifrons. Next base: position 44,135,155 of record NC_071088.1, read on the forward strand.
GTACTGTAGGAATCAAGAGTCTTTGGAAAAAACGTAGATTCACAGCCACAGAAAATGTGCTTTTATAGTACATATTGAGTATGTTTGCCATATCTGTTTTGGGCTTCTTTATAAATGAGCAATCTGGCTGGACTTATCACTTGGGCTGAATGTTTACAGCCCTCCCCTGCCTGTGACAGAGATGCTTAAATTGCTAGACCCATGAATTTTAGTAATCTGAGAACCTCTGCTGTGCAATCGCCTAGCTAAGCACTTGTGGAGTCTAGGCACCACTGTCACGAGACTGGCTATGTCGGCACCTCTTGCATGCAATTAGCCATTTGAGCACTTCTGGTATGCAAAAGGCCAGCTAAGCACATCTGTCATTTGATGACACAACTACCACAATAATCAAGTGTATACAGCACACACATATATATAGCACAATTAGCCATTTCCCCTCCCAGTGTGATGTGACTTGTTAGTGTTACAAGCACTCGGGTGTGAATGGGGAGCAGGTGTGTTAAATTTGGTGTTATCACTCTCACACTCTGTCATACTGGTCACTGGAAGTTCAACATGGCACCTCATGGCAAAGAACTCTCTGAGGATCTGAAAAAAATAATTGTTGCTCTACATAAAGATGGCCTTGGCTATAAGAAGATTGCCAAGACCCTGAAACTGAGCTGCAGCACGGTGGGCAAGACCATACAGTGGCTTCACAGGACAGTTTCCACTCAGGCCATGCCATGGTCGACCAAAGAAGTTGAGTGCACTTGCTCAGCGTCATATCCAGAGGTTGTTCTTGGGAAATAGACGTATGAGTGCTGCCAGCATTGCTGCAGAGGTTGAAGCCCCCACCCACACACACACTGTCAGTGCTCAGACCATACGCCGCACACTGCATCAAATAGGTCTGCATGGCTGTTGTCCCAGAAGGAAGCCTCTTCTAAAGATGATGCACACGGAAGCCTGCAAACAACTTGCTGAAGACAAGCAGACTAACGAAATGGATTACTGGAACCATGTCCTGTGGTCCGATGAGACCAAGATCAACTTATTTGGTTCAGATGGTGTCAAGCATGTGTGGCGGCAACCAGGTGAGGAGTACAAATACAAGTGTGTCTCGCCTACAGTCAAGCATGGTGGCGGGAGTGTCATAGTCTGGGCCTGCATGAGTGCTGCCGGCACTGGGGAGCTACAGTTCATTGAGGGAACCATAAATACCAACATGTACTGTAACATACTGAAGCTGAGCATGAACCCATCCAAGAAAACACACCTCCAAGACGACCACTGCCTTGCTAAAGAAGCTGAGGGTAAAGGTGATGGACTGGCCAAGCATGTCTCCAGACCTAAACCCTATTGAGCATCTGTGGGGCATCCTCAAACGGAAGGTGGGGGAGCGCAAGGTCTCTAACATCCACCAGCTCCGTGATGTCATCATGGAGGAGTGGAAGAGGACTCCAGTGGCAACCTGTGAAGCTCTGGTGAACTCCATGCCCAAGAGGGTTAAGGCAGTGCTGGAAAATAATGGCGGCCACACGAAATATTGACACTTTGGGCCCAATTTGGACATTTCCACTTTGGGGTGTACTCACTTTTGTTGCCAAGGTTTAGACATTAATGGCTGTGTGTTGAGTTATTTTGATGGGAAAACCAAATTTACACTGTTTACAGGCTGTACACGTACTACTTTACATTGTAGCAGAGTGTCATTTCTTCAGTGTTGTCACATGAAAAGATATAATAAAATATTTACAAAAATGTTAGGGGTGTACTCACTTTTGAGAGATACCGTATGTATAATTTAACAGGTATTTTTTTAAACTAAATGATGGATTGTATAGATCGAAATGGTTTGAAATGAAAGCCCTGCTTATCTTGAAAAAACAAATTATAATTTGTGTGGGTACACTAAATGAGAAAGCGGGAAACTATGGTTAAACAAGAATATAGCAGAAATTTTGAGAATGTTGTTTTCCACAAGTGATAAAGGTGTTTAGCAACTGCTGACATTCCGTTTTATGAAAGTCAGTGATGCCCTACAGGCTTGTGCCAATATCACACTTGCATAAACTTTACATACAATTAGCAGAAAGTTTTAAACTAAAGTAACCTCCTATTCCCACATTTGCTACTGCTATATAGACAAAATGTATTGATTAGGTATGATAATAATGGTTTCTAATAGAGCATTAAAATCCTAAGGATGTGTGTTTATTTCATGTATTTTCATTTCTGATTTCAGAGCAGTTAAAAAAAGCTTTATTATTTTCAAGACATGTTAGGCACAAGACACAAAGCTCACATCATCTCAAACAGGTTTCTTGAACATGACAATGTACTCCAATGACCTCCACAGTCACCAGATCTCAAGCACCTTAAGCACCAGGTGGACTCCCATCTTGGCCCCTCAAACTATTCAGCACATGTTCCTACTGCACTGTCCGGGCAAAATATAATTGCAGGTGTTTTGTCACCGGGGACCATTGGTCAAATTATATTTTTGTGTCATTGTTAATCTGCCCCTAGGGGGTTGTATAGCAAACCATGCATTTTCCACCACTGTCAAGCCAAATGAAAAAAAATAAATAAAATGAAATTTATATGAAAATGCATGGAGGCACTTGCTTTCATGGCAAAATAGCCTCCCTGTGGTTGGGCTGAATTGGCCACGAATACTCCCTTACCTGCTTTTTTGTCTTGTCCTTGCAAGAACCAGGCAGGAAAGAGGTAGTCCAGTGGTCACAAATATTGTTTAAAAAGACTCCCCAGATATGCAAGATCAAGATAGCCAAGCATTAGGGTTTATAAACTCGCAATAAAGAAAATTGTTATAGTGAATACAGACTTTTTGTATGACATTCACTTCATCAGACGTCCTTGACTTATCTACCCTGGACAGCTTGATTATTTAATTTCCATTTTAGTTTATCTTTTTGGCAATCCTTGGGTCAACTTCACATGGGCCTAATCAAAGTAGATTAAACACCGAGGAAGGTCACTACTATTAGATCGTGAGGCTGTTTGGTATAGAAAAGGCATGTGGCCATTTCAGTTATTGGATTATCTCATAGTGGCAATAGAAAGAGGTCAGTTGAACGGTCCAAAACCAATATATAAAGCGGTTATCTTAATTTAATTGGTTACATTGTAATCACAATATTACTAAGTAAAGTAAAATAAGAACTTTTTACAAACTTATTATTTTTTTTCTGCAGTGTTACAGTGTCAGCTAGATAATGAGAAAGGGGAGGAGAGTTCTATATAAAAGGCAAGTCTTTTGAGGTGTAATCAGTACAGAGGCAAAAATGGCAAAACTTATCCTCCTCACGGGTAAGTTCAGTCTAATTCATAGGATTTATGAGACACTCATTCCTATAGCAGCAACTGATATTTTCAAACTGGTCTTAAGTCATTGCTTAAAGCAACGCAATGAGATTATTTTCGTTTATTTATTCTCCATTGAGAATGGATCATTTTGTGGTGCCAGGGTTGGACTGGGATTCTGGGAAATTCCCCAGTTGCTGCCTGACCTGGGGCCATACCGAGGGCAGTGGTGCACTTCACCCAGGCTCCACGAGGGCTGGTCTGGGTAGCAGGCACAGAGCGCAAGGTTAGTCACTTTGGACCTCGGTTTCCGGGCTTTGTAGCACTACGCACCGGTGATTGATGCCCATGCTGGTACATGGCGTCATATCCCAGCACTCGGTATCAATCTCCCCACCGCCATAGAGCACCAAAGCATAAGTCTGAAGTGAAAGACCTTGCGCTCTCACAACACTGAAGAACTAGAGAAGAAGAGGAGAAAGGTAAGAGACGGGGTGGTTAGATGATGGGGAGAAAATGTAGGTCGGAGATGGGGAGAAAAAGGTAGGTAGGAGATGGGGAGAAAGGGATGCTGTAAGGGCAAATGTTAGCCAGTAAATTTGTGTGTAAGTGTTAATGTATATGTATGGGCAGACATATATACAGCAGTGTATATATGTGTATACGGGTAAACAGGTGTAAGGGGCTGTGTATATGTGTGGGGGGGCAGGTGTATGTAAGGGCAGTCTATGTTGATATACATATGGGCAGGCATATGTAAGGGCAGTGTAAGTGTGTGTATATATGGGTAGCCTTTTGAGGCACATATCTCCCATTTACTGTGCATCTGCGAGTCAGTGGCGCAACGGATAATACATATCCAGTGACACACTGACGACCAGACACGAAGAGCAAAACCGCAGCGCAGACCTGTAGGCAGACTGACAGACTCAAAGGCTGGGGACAAGAAGGTAACAAAAAATATGGATTAGGGAAAGCTGGAGGGAGGGTATAAAGGGGAAATAATGCTAGGTATGGAGATGGAGGGGGTGGTTTTGGTGCAATATGGGGTGATAATAATTGGGGTGGAAATCATGGTGGTAGATATGAATATGCCGGTTGGGGGATATGACTTATATGAATATTTATGTATGAGGATGGCTAGGAGCAGTTCTACAGTTACATACATAATTACACACAGAATCAAAAACAACTACGGCCACTCTGACATTGATACACTTGGACATTGATACACTTGGACATCCATGCATTTGGACTACAAGTTTATTTGCCTATTTAATATCTACAGTGAAAGTGATTTTTGTGTTTTAAATAACTGTTTTTTCAATAATTTATTTTGGTAACCTTAAAATGCTTAAATTCATACTTAAAATATTATTTAGAATTATTTGGACTATAATGGCGCTCTCCCAGATAGTCCCAACCCATTCTATTCCCTTACAAAATAATAAGTAATACTGCAGTTTTTTGGACATGAAAAAACTGCAATACTGCACTTTTACTGCAGTATTACTGCACATTTACTGCAGTTTTACTGCATTTGTACTTCACTGTACTGCAGTTGTACTGCAGTTATTTTTGTATGGAAGTACAAATGCAATAAAGCTACAGTACTTTGAAGTACAACTGTAGGTTTGCAATATAAAAAAAAAGTGCAGTAAATGTGCAGTAATACTGCAGTAAAAGTGCAGTAAATGTGCAGTAATACTGCAGTAAAAGTGCAGTATTGCAGTTTTTTCATGTCCAAAAAGCTGCAGTATTACTTCAGAAAAAACTGCAGTAATTTTTCGTAAGGGATATGTCATGGGTCACAATGATATTAAGGACTGTGTTTTCATATGAATCTTATTTATTAATAATTTGTTCTTTAAATATACTTTATTAATGCAGGGTTTATCTCTATTCTGAAGTAAAAACAATTTAAGCCAGGATCCCGCACATGTGCCGTATGCCCATGAAATATGGGGCTGGTATTCAGTTATTTCCAGGGCTGGTTTGTATTCCCAGTCTAGCCCTGATGCTCTTTTTTGTTATCTTTTGTGGATACATTTTTGGTCCTTATGATACCATTTTCTATGAGTAAACCAAACGAATGAAAACTATGGAGGCAGGCAAAAGATGATTAGTAGATTCTAGTGAACTGTCAACATTATTGTCATTTGGATCTTTTGCCTCTTACCCTGAATCTTCGTAGCCTGATTTACATAGGAGCAACATATTATCCTCCACCCTATATTTTAATAGCCTTGTTTGATGTTTTCAATGTTTAATGATGATGTAATGGTAAATTATGTAGGCCTTCATAATATCTTTTTATGTTTCTTTAGGGCTAGCACTTCTGCTGAATGCTCAAATAGGTAAGTCTCCATAAAAGATTCAGAAACCATAAACCTTAATCTTACTGTAACTTAGCAGACTATAGCTAAAACTCACCACACCTAAAGGTATGTTAGCCCTATATCAGGCTGGCAACTGCATAAAGTATACAATAAGCATTTGTTCACAAATCTAACATTCTAGAAGTAATAGAAATACGCATGTGTGCTAGAGTTTCTATCCTATGGTCCAAATGTTGCTTGAAGATTAGTAAGGTGTCAAACGACTTTTTGCAGCATTGTAATAAAACTTTATGACACCTTTCATGGTTCTTGTATGACCAGCAGCAAGTCTATATAGCACAGATTATACAAAATGACATACTTGATTAAACAGTATATCAATTTACCGAACAAATTATGAAGTCATTCATATTCATATTACATCTTGCCTTAACTGATTTTAGTTATTGTAGTTTGCTTGAAGGGTATGTATAAAATAGTACTTCACAAGTTAGGTTGGACCAAAAATGTCAATATTCATCTGGAGATGGGGTCTCCAAGTCTGTACACAATACTGTAGGTGAGGTTTGACCAGAGATCCATAAAATGGCAGGACCACTTCCCTCTTCCTGCTACTAATGCCTCTCACACCAAGTTACCTACTTATGCACAGTAATCACCATAAACATTCAGAAACACAGAGCAGTTTTAAGTTCTTAACTTAAGCTACCTCTGTCTCCTTGATCCACACAGGCTCTGCCTATGAGCTGTCATGCTACTTCACCAACTGGGCCCAGTACAGACCTGGTCTTGGGAAATTCAAGCCTGATAACATTGACCCATGCCTTTGTACTCACTTGATCTATGCCTTCGCTGGAATGTCCAATAACCAGATCACCACCATTGAATGGAATGATGTCACCCTTTATAGCTCCTTCCAAAACCTCAAGAACCAGTAAGTGATACATTTGCAACTCTCAGTGTTTAACAGATAGGGACAAACTATTCCAGATGCAAGACATAAACGCATGGAAACTTATATGGGGCAACCACCTGCCCAAATGTTTTTTTTCACTAATATTAGTTTATAATATATTTTTTTTATTCCAGGAATGGTAACTTGAAAACCCTGCTGGCTATCGGAGGTTGGAATTTTGGAACTGCACCGTGAGTACCAAACTATAAAAAGAACAGGATTCAGACATATTTATCTCACTCAATAATAATATAATTTAATTACTTTTCAGGTTCACAGCTATGGTCTCCACTGCACAGAATCGCCAGACATTCATCACCTCTGTTATCAAATTCCTGCGTGAGTACGGGTTTGATGGGCTGGACATTGATTGGGAATATCCTGGATCTAGAGGCAGCACTCCTCAGGACAAAGCACTTTTCACTACTTTGGTTCAGGTGAGAAAATCTATTACAACCGTCTGCCAGGAAAATCCTCAGTGTTTATTTTATTTATTTCCCTGTACAATAGTTTTTGTGTTACGTTCAATCCACTGAAATGTGAATATATATTGTTTAATAGAAAATATGATAGATGGATAAAAGTCTCCTAGGGCATTATGCTAACCTGTGAGTTTTGTTCTTGTGCAGGAAATGAGAGCAGCTTTCGAAACAGAAGCTTCACAAACAAACAAACCCAGGCTCATGGTCACTGCTGCCGTGGCTGCTGGCATCTCTAACATTCAGTCTGGCTACCAGATTCCCCAACTTGCTCAGTAAGTAGGATGATACTCCCTAGCTTGTTTTATTGAAGGGATCAATTGTACTGTAAAAATGAAGTTTCCTTTCCTACAAACATAAGATATTAATGACAGATTTCAATATCCCACAGGGCTCTTGATTACTTCCATGTAATGACCTATGACTTACATGGCTCATGGGAAGGATACACCGGAGAAAACAGCCCATTGTACTCTAATCCTTCTGCCACTGGATACAACTCCTACTTGAATGTTGTTAGTATCTATCTTTTTAGATTATCTTTATTAAAAAAATACTTAAATAGACACTTACTTAATAAAAAAAACTTGTACTTAACTTTGCAATGCAAAGAGCAGCTGAAAGGGATTTAAATGGAACCCAACATAACCAGTTGTACGTAAAAAGCCAAATTCAGTTAATTCTACCAATTTCACATATTATATATGCATATCTAGGTACTTGGTGTGGATGAGCAATGGCAAAGTGACTAACATGTGCTAGTATAAGTTCATACATACCTGTTAAGGACCTGCAAAAGCCATCATACTATGCTGAGTGTCATTGTGCAAAGACAGGCTTTTATTTACTGGCTGTATTTAAGATGCATAGTGACGTGTGTTATAAAAAATGTAATTGCACAATGTAAAATGAATCCATTGCTACCTAATCACATGCTGTCTCATTGTAGGATTACGTCATGAACTACTGGCTTAACAATGGTGCACCAGCTTCTAAACTCATCGTTGGCTTCCCCACCTATGGACACACTTTCATCCTGAGCAACCCATCCAATACTGCCATTGGAGCACCCACTTCTGGTGCTGGCCCTGCTGGACCTTATACAAGACAATCTGGATTCTGGGCATACTATGAGGTATGTTATTGCAGTCCAATGTATCATCCTAATGTTGTGTTACACAAAAGTAATGATGGTAAGCAAGTGCCTTACATTGAATAAGCCTGGTTACATAACCTAGTATTAAATATAATTTGTGCTTCATACACAATCAAGCATATCAATTATTCTGTTCACCTAAGAGCTCAGAACAATCAAAGGTATTTTGAAGTTCCTCAATCGATCAATTACCAACCTACCAGTTGTATTATGTCAACAGAAACATGCTAGCAAACTATCTGTATTTAGCTTAGATGGTCCAGGTACGGAAGCGGATTGCTGGGCTCCCCCATGGTCCTTTAATCTACAGATGTGGAAAATGACATTTAGCTAGTTACAGTTGTGATCATCACTGAAAAAACCTTGGCCTCTTGAAGTTGTCCATGCACATCCCTCTGCAGCTAAGGCTTCTGTTTCTTTAGTAGCATTGCTGAAGTAAAACTTGTTTAATCTATTCTTAACCCTTTTTGTGTAATGCTCTAAATATTTTCATATTGTTCATATGATTTCCACAGCCTCAGTGGGACATATAAATTAATAGTGAACTTATTTTTATTACCCAATCCTTGTTTTGCACAGATCTGCACTTTCTTGAAAAATGGAGCTACTAATCAATGGTCTTCTGCAGAAGATGTCCCTTATGCTTACCAAGGAAATGAGTGGCTGGGATATGACAATCAGAAGAGCTTCCAGATAAAGGTATTTTCAACATTTAAAAATATAAAGATTCAACAATAACATTTAAAGGACTAACAAATTTTGTTTTATTCTGTTCGTAGGCAGAATGGCTGATGAAGAACAACTTTGCAGGTGCCATGGTGTGGGCTATTGATCTGGATGATTTCACTGGCACATTCTGTAACCAGGGCAAGTTCCCATTGATCACCACATTGAAAAACACCCTTGGCATCCAGGCCTCTGGTAAGTGTAATCTTGATAGCAGTAATTTTGTGTAGCTTGTGAAAAAAGGTTTTCAGAATATAACCCAACTGAGCAATATTAAACAGTATGCACAATTCCATAGATTAAATGTAGCTATGTTATTAATATTTGTTGAGTAAGAGTGTGATACATTTGGAGAGAGTTCTTAAAAAAATGTCTTCCAACCACAGGATATAGCAGAGATGTGTTATATACTTTCATCCTGTAGACATATATTTGGGCAACATAAAGTAACAAGATTGTTTTTACTCTCGAATATATTTTATAATACCCTGACATACTTTTTTTGCTTTTTTGCAGGTTGTACTCCCCCAGCTTCTCCGGTTGCTCCAATTACAGCTGCTCCAGCCACAGTTCCTGCTGGAAGTGGATCTGGAGGCAGTGGCTCTGGGAGCAGCTCTGGTGGAAGCTCAGGTGGCAGTGGATTTTGCGCTGGCAAAGCAAGCGGCCTGTACCCAGTGGCTGGAAACAAGAATGCTTTCTGGCACTGCTTAAATGGAATTACCTACCAACAGCATTGCCAGGCTGGTCTTGTCTTTGACCCAAGCTGTGAATGTTGTAACTGGGCATAATCTGGAATTGTTTAAGTGCTCTAAAGTAAATGACCAAGATAACACTGTAACAACCCTGGTTTGTACAATAAAATATCAAGCATAGCAAGTGTCCCTGTTTTTATTCCAAGTCAAGTCCAAATTATTTGTACAAATATGGCAACAATGTAATAATGGATTACATTTGACAAGTGATTACATGTGACAAGGCTACATCAACGTACCACCTTGGTAAGACCAAACCTTTGGGAGGTGTTCTGTTGTGAGCACTAGTGCATGGAAAGACATTTAAAGGTTTTGTGTTTTTTTTTTACTCTGTGTATCAACAGACATGCAACTCAAACATATTATTGCATAAATAGTGAAATATCAATGCAGTTTCTGCGATATGGTATAATTACAGTAGTTTAGGTTAAGAAAAAAGCTCCATCAAGCTCAACCCTTTTCCCATTTCTTGTTAACCGCTGTTGATCCAAAAGAAGGCAAAAAAGCTTTATGTCAGCAATTTTCGAGTTGTGCTTTCAATGGGGAACAAAATTCCTTCTTGTCATTGGATAAACAAGCACTAAATAAATATTAATTATTTAATTCTTATACTATCATACATAGCTATCTATGTTCTGCTTCATTAACCCCTTAACGACAAAGCCTGTACATGTACGGGGTTGCAGTGCAACATGATAACAACAATGCCCGTACATGTGTACAGGCTGCCGTTAAATAGCTGCATCGCGGCGTTTTCGCCGGTCTATCCAGACCCTCTTGAGAACTCTCAAGCTCCTCCTGCAGGTTGAATGCAGGTAATGCATCCAACCATGCGAGGTCAATGGAGCCCAGCTCACTAATCAGGGTAATTAGTATATAAAAAAAATTAAACAATTACAAAAAAATTAATGTTCAAAAATAAATAAATAAAAAATATGGTGTGACAAACCCTATAGCATGAGGGCCATACATGTCACTTTTAGGGGTCCTAAGCACAGTCCTCTAGGGCAATCAGAGTCAGGAACAGCAGCTTTGAACAAAACAGCACTTTATTCTTAATTGCTGAAACCCCAAAAACCAAATCATAAAAATAAAACCTAGCTCCCAATTGGAGCCCTCTCTAACTTAACTATGCTGGTCTAGACTGACCAGCCTAATCACCCACTACCTCAACCTCCCAGCCAGACCCAGCTACGCCAGGCTCTGGAAAACCTCCCCCAGACAGCACACAAAATGTCCAGGCAGGTATTGCCTCACTTGGCTCAGGGATTGTCTTCTTCAGGGCCTCTCCTTGCCCTGGGAGCACAGGGAACTTCCTCTTCCCCCAACAGTCTTCCTGAGTATCAGGCTCCAGGGGTTTTTAATGTCCAGCACCTGTGCCTGATGCCGGCCTCATAGAAATCCCGGACCGGATCCTGCAGACTTCTTGCCTCCTGGAAAACCCGGCATGGAATTTCCACAGCATGGGGAAACGGAGCATTGGCCCACCCTGCTCTCCAATTGCTCCACCCCAGGGGCCCATATGTATAATTTGCATAGCAGCTGTACCCAGATGCCATGCCAATCAACTCCCTGGGGTTCACAGTCTCACATAGGTAACATGGAAAAATCCCCACTGTCACAAAAAAAAGTTTTTAATGAGCAAGTCGTACAATTCTTTATCTTCACAAAAATTTCCGCATGGAGAGAGTTAAAATATTGGCATTATATATGTGTCTAGTTATATGAAATGTATGAAATGAATGATTTGACGGGGTAAATTGAATTGGCCGGGTTCAAAGATGTCTCAAATATGGTAAATGCGGGCAGTAGGATCAGATGTCTAAATGGCAAAAAATACACACCTCACAAAGGTGGCCTTTTACCTCCCAAAATAACCCAATCACTGCACTCAGGAGATGTTGCTGAACACCTATTGGAGTGTTTTTTTTTGTACTTCCTCCCTCCCTTCCAACCCACAAACAAAAAAAAACCAAAAAAAAAACCCCAAAAAACAAACCACAAGCCGGTATTTACATTTTATAATCTCTATAAACTATTTCTAACCAGTCTTTAATATTCGGGGTTGTCGGGGAGATCCAACTCCTAGTAATCATAAGACGACCACAAAACAGTAACCTATGGAGACATTTACTTTGAGCCTTTGTTAAATTTATTTCTGAGTCTTCCCCCAGTATTCCAAGCAAATGGGGACTTTAACATTAAGCCGCTTCTCTGTTTCAAAATAGACTTGCGTCCAAAATTCCTGTATTTTCTCAAAAGTCCACAGCATATGGTGGAAACCTGCCTCCTCTCTTCCACATTTCGGGCAACTACTATTTTGTCTCTTACCGATTTTATAGTAGCAAAGTCGATAAACGATATTAAGCCCTTAAGGACCAGGCTCATTTTTTCTTTTTGTACCCTGTGGGACCGAGGCTGTTTCAGATACCATTATTTTGATCATATCATCTTATTTACTATAAAAAAATTAAAAAAACATGGTGAAAAATTGAAAAAAAACACATTTTATTACTTTTATTTGAAAAATCTTTTACTCACCTAAAAAAAGCAAGTAAAAAAACTAGCTAAATAGATTCTACTACTTGTCCTGAGTTTAGAAATACCCAATGTTTTTATGTTTTTTTTGCTGTTTTTTGTAAGTTATAGGGCAATAAGTACAAGCAGCGTTTTATGATTTCCAAACCTTTTTTAACAAATCTGGTCAGTCTGCCTCCATCTCCTCTTTGGAACATCTTTGAAGCCGGTTAACGCAAATTGTCATTCCTTTTTCCACTGATTTAGTTAATATACTTTTCAGCTTCATATGTTCAGACCATGTGCCTGCACTGATCCCCTCTCTTTCGTTAATTTTTCCCCATTCTATGAATTTGTTATTCTGCCATACATCGCTTATCTTCGTGTATCCCATAAACCACAAAGTTCTTATTTCTGACCTATTTCTTCTTCAAAATTTAAATTGCCACAAAGTGGTGCATTATCCAAAGTGTCCGCCACCCCTTATTCTTTTTTGATTAGTCTCCAGGACTTGACTATACTGTTTACTACAATATTATTTTTCCACCCTTCTCTATTAACTCCTTCAATCCCCTATAGACGTACCTGTGCCTTTACCCCGTGGTAGGCATAAGTACTCCATTTTTATTCTGGTTCTTTTCCTTCCCCAAATCAGTGGGTTGAAAGCTGTAATAATTTTTTTAAAAAGACAATTTTGGCACCATATTGGGGATGCTCCAAATATATAGACCAGCTTGGGTAGTATTATAGATTTGATTAACACAAATTTATCGGCCTTAGATATCTTAAATTCACTCCATACCTTAGTCTTCTTCTCTATTTCTTTAATCAGGGGTTTCAGATTTAAATTATGGTAGTCCCTCAGATTTCCCTATATTTGAATGCCCAAATAGTTGAATTGTTCCCCTTTGTTCAATACCCTAACCTCACTATTTGATGTTACCGCATCCTTTCCTAGGGGGAGCATAATGGATTTTGTCCAATTTATTCTCAATCCAGAGTATTCCCCATAGTCTTTTATAACCTCCATCACTCTGGGGGTATGTCGTCTGGATATAGAGACAGTTTGTCCTCCTCCCCCCTAGCTCCAAACCCTCTATCACCCCTTATCTTGATGGCTAGTGGCTCAACGACCAGGGCAAAGAGCAAGGGGGAGAGAGGGCAACCCTGTCTAGTCCCCCTTGATAATGATAAGCTTCCCTCAATAGAGACTCTTGCGGCCGGGTTGGCATACAGTAATTTGACCATTCTTATAAAATAATCACCAAAGCCGAATCTTCTCAATACCCCCCAAAGGAACTCCCACTCCACCCTGTCGAAGGCTTTGACAGCACCCAAAGACAGGATAGAGTGGGAGCCCCCCTCCTTCATTTGGCCCAGCTCAATATTAGTTAGAACTCTCTAAATATTATGTTTCGCCATACTACCGGGTATAAATCCACACTGGTCCTCGCCCACTAAATTTGTTATTACCCTCTGCAATCTTATGGCCATAGCTTTTGCAAGGATTTTAATATCAGTATTGAGTAAAGATATAGGTCTATATGACCCCATCTCTGTTTTGTCTTTATCAGGTTTTAAAATTAAAGTTATAATTGCCTCACGCATAGATTCGGGGAGTTGACCTTTTTCCATTCCCCATTTAACTACTCTTAGTAGGGCTGGTAGAAGTACTTGACTATATTTACTGTAAACTTCAAATGGGAGGCTATCTCCTCCTGGTGACGTGTTCCCCCTTATTGATTGTAAGGCTCTATTTAATTCTGCCTGGGTAAGCGGGGAGTTTCTCTTTGTGAGTCTGTTATTTCTGGATATTTTATTTGATCCAAGTATTCTTCCAGTTCTACCCTGTTTTTATTCAGCTCAGATCTATATAACAGCGAATAGAATTCCCGAAACTCCCTTATTATCTTTGTTTTACCCGTACACCATATTCCCATATTATCCTTAATTCCTACAATTTTCTGTTTAACCCGTTGATTTTGTACTATTGCCATCGAGTATCTACTGGGTTTTCTGGCCTGAAGAAATCTTTGCTGGCCCAAAAAAAAGATTTATTTCTGCTTTTTTCCATTAAATATTCATTTAACAATCTCTGTCTTTCCTGCCATTTATTTTTCTTATCCTCCGTGTGCTCGTCAACAAATTCTTCCTCTGCTCTCTTTATTTCCTCCCTCAAATCCATTTCTTTCTTTCTAAATTTTTTTTTTTTTTTAATATTAGCTTTAGTGATTTCCCCTCTTAAAAAAGCCTTACCGGTTCCCAGACTACAGAGTCCAAGGCAGATTCCCAGTTCCATGTGAAGAATTCTTCCAAATGTTTATTTATTTTTTCATTGTCTATAAAATTCAGCCAATGGGAATTGGTCTTTCTTATGCTCTTACTCTCTCTATTCTCCTCTAAAGTGTTGATCTTTATTTCTAACGCAGATTGGTCAGAAATACATTGGGGTAACCGTTATCCATAAGGAGGGCAAGGACCCCTGTTTATGCCAAAGCTACAGGCCTATATCCTTGTTAAACACGGATCTCAAGCTTTTTTCTAAGGCCCTGGGGTTGCGACTTGCTGGATTCCTCCCACAGCTGGTGCACCCCGACCAGGCAAGCTTCGTTCCCCGTCGCGAGGCGCGTGACAATACTATCAGACTCCTTAACATTGCCCACAGGGCGGGGGCGGGGACTCGCCGCCTGTTGTTCCTCTCCACCGATGCCGAAAAGGCTTTCGATAGGGTGGACTGGACGTTTTTACGGGCCACCCTGGAGCACCTGGGTCTGGGCCCCTCCATGCTCGCCTGGATTGCTTCCCTTTACTCTACACCTACGGCCCGTATAAGAGTGGTGCTTTATCCCCACCAGTATCGATTGGTAATGGCACTAGGCAGGGTTGTCCGCTGTCCCCCTTATTGTTTGTACTGTGCCTGGAGCCCTTTTTGGAGGCGGTTCGTTCATGCCCTGACATTCTGGGGTTTTCGGATGGTGGGGGGCTTCATAAAGTTACAGCCTACGCGGACGACCTACTCTTTATAGTGGATCGCCCTGAGATTTCTCTGCCGAGCATTCTCGCGGAGTTCCGCACCTATGGCGCCCTATCCACCCTGAAAATAAATTTCTCC
The DNA here is from genome assembly GCF_027358695.1 of Spea bombifrons. Lineage (NCBI taxonomy): Eukaryota > Metazoa > Chordata > Amphibia > Anura > Pelobatidae > Spea > Spea bombifrons. The sequence continues at coordinate 44,150,503 of NC_071088.1, forward strand.
AAATAGGAAATTTTAAATATCTCAGTGCCCCCGCAGCAGGTCCCAGCTCTAGCCTCCAGCTTTCCTTTCCGTTGGTGCCCTGGGAAGATGAAATACCTGGGTGTTTGGTTGACGGCTGACGTTGCCCTGTTATACGGCGAAAATTTTGCTCCTTTATTGTCTGCTTTGACGTCTGACCTCCAGAGGTGGACGTCCACATATCTTTCCTGGATCGACCGGGTGAACGTGGTGAAGATGAACCTGCTCTCGCGGGTCTTATATCTGTTTCAGACTCTGCCGATCAGCCTTCCTCGGGACTTTTTTGCCTCCCTACGGTCCGCGGTGCTTAAATTTATTTGGGGAATAAGAGCCCGAGGCAGAAGTTCTCGCAACTTATGCGGCCAAAGTCCGCGGGCTACTCACCTGCTGCGCGTGGTGGAGTGGAACGTGGTGGGTCCGGGTCAGAAACCTTGGGTCGCACTGGAACTGGGTGACTCCCGGGGCGAGGTGTTGCACGCCCTTTGGGGCCCTAGGGTGGGGGGTCGAGCGATGTATCACCCCCTTGTGTCAGCGACTCTGTCGGTGTGGAGGGCTACTGGGCATAAGGCCAAACTCTCCTTGTCACCGTCGCCCCTGTTGCCTCTTTGGGGCAACCCAGACTTTGCGCCGAGTCGTCATTGGGGACCTGAAGGATACATGGGGCTCCCCCCTCCCGTCCGGGCCCGTGAGCTGTTGCAAGATGGGGGGGTGGTGACATTGGAGGCTCTACGACCTGGTGCTGCCTTCTCCTGGTCTGACCGCTTCGCGCACCACCAGGTCACACACTACCTTAACACTCTTCCCAACCGACAGTGCTTGCATAGAGACCTGACCTGCTTTGAGACTTGGTGTTCGGGTGCGCGCCCCCCGCGAGGAGGCGTTTCTATGCTTTACTCCCTCATTCTGTCTTCCGCACACCTCGAGAGGCCTTCCTTCTGCTCGACCTGGGAGTCTCTGGGGGTCGCGGACCTCTCGGCTGGGAACTGGGAGAAGATTTTTATTCTCACACACAAAAGCTCCAGGGCAACTAAGGTACAGGAAACTAACTATAAAATTCTGACCCACTGGTGCCGCACGCCTCAGAGGCTGCGCCTCATGTTCCCTGGCTCCTCGGATAGATGCTGGCGATGTGACGGGGATGTGGGTACGATGCTGCACTTATGGTGGGACTGCCTCCGAATCCAGCCGTTCTGGAAAGAGGTTTACCGTGTTATTTCAGAGCTCTCTGACTCCCCACCCCCTTTTCAAGCATTGCCTATGCTTTTACATCACACTCCCCACTCTATTTCACACTATAAGCGCTCAGTCGTGCGTCATTTATTGGATGCGGCCAAGGGTCTCATTCCCCTGTACTGGAAGCAGGCTTGCTCCCCGCCTCTCAGGGACTGGATGTCGCGGGTGGAGGACGTTAGGAGGATCGAAGATCTCTCCGTGGTCTCTATGAAGCAAAGGGAGAGGTATACGGCCACCTGGTTTCACTGGCTCTCTTATGTGTCTCCGCTTGACTCATGATTTGTTCTGCACCACACACACTCTGGAGATTTCGTTGATGCTGTACTTTTGTTTCTCTTTTTGTTAATTTTCAAAGGGAGTGCCATGTCTCTTCTCATCATTGTTGATACTGTTTCCGTTGTGACCCCTGCACGGGTTATTGCATATTTACTGCTTTACTATGCTGACGATGTGTATGGACTTGTATACCCCTCTTTTCCCCCCTCCCTTCTTTCCTTCTGTACCCCCCCCGTTCTAACCTCCAAAAATTACTACAAAAACTCAATAAACCTTGATTCTGAAAAAAAGAAATACATCGGGGTAAATAACCAACCTTTATAACTCTATCGAGCCCTAATTAATTCCCCAAACAGGGTTATGAATTCTCCACACATCCCTTAATCCTATGTCTTTACATAATTTAGCCAAAGGTGTCTGTCCCGGAATTCTAACTGGTCCTTTTAATCTTATTCTATCCATTTCTTCTTCCATAACACAATTCATATCTCCCTGTACCAAAACTGGACATCCTTCCCTAGACATACAAAATTCAAACAATTCTTTTAAAACCTCGGATGAGTACGGGGGAGGTATGTATACAAAAGCCAAGACACAAACTAAATTCTCCAATCGCCCGTGCAAGAAAACGTATCTACCTTCATTATCTAATAATTTCCCGTATAATTCCCATTTAGTGTTTTGGTGAAATATTACTGTTACTCCTCTTGAGTAGGTGGTGTGATAGGAATGGTAGTAATGTGTCCACCATTTTCTTTTTAACAAGTGAGATTTTTCGTAAATTAAATGCGTTTCAATTAATCCGACTATCCCTGGTGCATAATTTTTCAATACTCCCATTATTGCCATTCGTTTAATATTTTCCCCTAATTCCCTAATATTCCATACTACTATCCGAGTACTCATCCAATATCTTTAACACAAAAAAAACAAAGCACAATAATACAAAAAAAATAAAAATAATAATTCCCTTCCGAACCCCCCTCGAACCCCCATATCAGCCAACTCCTTCTGAAGCAGACCTCAATCCTAGCAAAGTCCTTGCTTGCCCACGCTCCCTCATCCTTTTGCTTCTACATCTTTTAGACCCTGTCCGTCCATCCACTCCGTAACTTCTTCTGGGCTAGCAAAAAACAATATTTTCTCATTATATATCACTCTTATTCTCGCGGGGAATAGCAAGGAAAATCTAATCCCGTTTTGATGTAGCCTTTTTTTTACATTTTTAAACATCATACGTTTTTTTTGTGTCTCAAAGGCATAATCAGGGAAACAACCAATTCTACTGTTATTGAACAATATTTCCTGCTGTTCCCTTGCGGCTCTAAGAATTCTGTCCCGATCTTGAGAATTTATAAATTTTATCAATATCGTTCTAGGGTTGCTTCCAGGTGTTAGTGGTCTCAATGGGACCCGATGGGCCCTTTCAATGCTGCCTTCGCTTAATTTTCAATAAAGTAGAATTTATCCATTCTTTCACAAACTTAATTGGCTCCCTGCCTTCACTACCTTCAGGGAATCCTATCAACCTCAAGTTGTTTCGTCTTGTGTTTGATACAGACATATACCAGGAGCGGTATACTTACCACATACTACATTACATAAAGTTTGACAAAGGCTGGTGGTAGAACTAGTGCAGGGAAATGGTTAAAATACCAGCATTTGAAATACCTTGGGGTGTCTAGTTTTTAAAAATATATGGTTTGATGCGGTAAATTTCAAAGATACCCTAAATAGCACATGGGGCAGAATGACCAGCTTTGGGGAAAAATGGTTTTGAAATAGCAAAACGCTACTGGTACTTATTGACCCATAACATGCAGAAAAAAGCAAAAAAAAAATAAATACATTGGGTATTTCTAAACTCAGGACAAATAGTAGAATCTATTTAGCAGGTTTTTTCATTAGTTTTTGCAGATTATTAAAAGTATTTTGTTTAAAAAGTGAGAAAAAGTAATTTTTTACAAAAAAAATCACCATATTTCATCATTTTTTATAGTAAATTAGATTATATGATAAAATAATGGTATCTAAAGAAAGCCCTGTTTGTCCTTAAAAAAAACAATATATAATATGTGTGGGAGCACGAAATGAGAAAGAAGAAAATCACAGCTAAACAGCAACACTGAAAAATGTTAAAAGAGCCATTGTCCCACAATATACTACGAGTAAGAACAGCCCCGGAGGGAAAGAATTGGACGGAGGGGCCCCATGAATTAAGTTCCGGATGGGGTACCAATAGTGAATTCCTGGTTTAAGGGTTAAGTGATGACTAGGCAAAAATTTGGCACTGAAAGTGTTAAATTAGTGGCACGTGCAGGGCCAGATGGGAGGGGGTAATTGCCCTCCCTGTGGGGGTATATATTAAAGGGTCTTGCACTATAGGGGCAATTATTTTAAAGAGCATTTTACCTTTTCTTTTGCAGGTACTTGATGGCGTCTAGTGTGCAGTCCCTGTTCCAGGAGCTGCAGGATGTTGCCGGTGGCGACGTTGAGTGGCTTCAGAGCGTCTCTCCTAGTCTCTCCTAGTCCTTCTTCTGCCCCTGGGATGTCGCGTTCAAGCCGTTCCAGGGTCTCCCATCCACCTGTCATGCTGAGCCCGGAGGTGTCTGGCCGGAGAGTGGCGCCCGCGTCTCCGGTCCGTCCAGTGTCCCATTCGGGGCCTACGAAGCGCTGGAGTTCCCGTCCGGCGAGGTCTGGAAGGGGCGGCAGGTCTCGCCCGGAGGTGCAGCGGGCTCTGTTGCCGGAAGGTCGGTTGAATTCTGGCGCCCTGGTGCTATCTTCACGGGGGGTGCCGTCTGGGGCCGTGGGACAGGAGGCGCCAGTTCAGGTTCCTGTTCCTACTAGCGCTAGCAGCCTTCCTGCTGAACCGGCTGCTGGGGGTTCACGTGCTGAGGTTGATCCCGTCCGGTTGGCGGACACTGCCCGGGGGGAGATATATGTCTGTTTTGAGGCACCTTTGGGGACTCATTTGAAGCAGGAAGTAAGGGAAAAGATTTGGAAGAGGGAGTATGTGGAGATATTTTCGCTCCTTCCTCTTGATAAATTTAATTTGGATCGGCTGTCTAAGAATGAGGCCACTAAAAAAGAGGATGAGGAGAAATGGCGATACTGTTTGATTCCTTGCACATTTTCTAATTGGCTGCAGGCTTTCGCTATTTTGGCCAGTGTGATTGGTCAAAAGGCGCCCGAGCATTGTTCTGGATTGTTTTGCTACCTTGACTCGATTGGGGAAGCGTACCGGGTTTACGGAGGGTAAGCGTGGTTGCGTTATGATGAGCAGTTCAGGTAGCACATGGCTGTGCGCCCTGGGGTTCGTTGGGACCATAAAGATATAGCCTTGTGGCTGCGTGTTATGACGCCGGGTCGGCCTGGTTCGCAGCCTTTTCAGATGGGATCCGGCACTTCCGGTGCAGGGGTGCCGGCTGGGCAGCAAAAAGGATACTGCTGGAAGTTTAATGAAGGGCAGTGTAGATGGGGCACATTGTGTCGCTTTAAACAAGAATGCTCCGGCTGTAATGTGTCCCACTTGCTTACCAAGTGTCTCAAGCGGCAGAAGGGCAGTAAGTCCAGTGCTGGAAAACGGGGTGACTCCAGTGCGGCTGGAGATGATGCTGCCGTGACTGATTAAATATCCCGATAGGGATGCTGCTCGATTGCTGGAGGAGGGTTTTCGGGATGGTTTTCGCATTCCGTCTAGGATTGAAGGTTTTTCTGCACGGACATGTAATCTGAAATCGGCATTGGTCAATCCGTCTGTTGTTTCTGATAAATTGTACAAGGAGGTTCGGTTAGGTAGAATGGCGGGTCCTTTTCCTTCTTCCCCTCTTCCTGATTTGCGGGTGTCTCCGTTGGGGCTGGTTCCTAAAAAGGAGCCGGGGAAATTTCGGTTGATCCATCATCTGTCATATCCAAAGGGGCAGTCTGTGAACGATGGTATTGACCCAGCGCTGTGTACAGTCTCTTATGCGTCTTTTGACAGGGCGGCTCATTGGGTGAGGGTGTTATTATCAAAGGTTGATATTGAGGCAGCCTTTCGGCTTCTTCCTGTACATCCGGAGAGTTTTCAATTGTTGGGGTGTTTTGGGGATGATGTTTTTTTTTTTGACAGGTGTCTTCCGATGGGTTGCTCAATTTCTTGTGTGTATTTTGAGAAGTTTAGCTCATTCCTTGAGTGGGTTGTTAGGGAAGTGGCAGGTCTCCGTTCCATTATCCATTATTTAGACGTTTTTTGTGCGTTGGCCTGGTGGGTTCTTCCCAGTGTGCAGTTTTGTTCGCTACGGTGCAACAGGTGGCGCACCTCTTTGGTGTCCCGTTGGCGCCCGATAAAACTGAGGGGCTGTGTTCTTGAATTGAAATTGACTCGGTTGATATGTCTTACAGGCTCCCTGAGGCGAAAGTTGTGGAGCTTCATTTTTTGGTTGCGAGTTTTCGGCGCCTGCACAAGGTTACTTTACTTTACTTTAGTTGCAGTCTTTATTGGGTAAATTGAATTTTGCATCTCAGATTATGCCAATGGACAGGGTTTTTTCACTGAGTTTATCGTTGGCAAAGGCAGGTGTGTCAGCCCCACATCATTATGTGCAGCTTACTGGGTCTCTGAAGGCTGATCTTAAGGTGTGGGACTTGTTTTTGCGTGAGTATAATGGTCGGTCTTTGTGGATGGAGGAGCAGGTCACTAATGTGGACCTGGAGTTGTGGACGGATTCCGCTGGTGCGGTGGGGTTTGGTGCTTATTTTCAGGGTAGTTGGTGTGTTGGGACCTGGCCGGATGGCTGGGCCCAGGTGGGTTTGACTAAGAATTTGACTTTCTTGGAATTGTTTCCTATTTTGGTGCCAGTGGAGATTTGGGGTGAGCGGCTTGTTAATCGCCAGGTTCGTTTTTGGTGCGACAACCTCGCAGTGGTTCAGGCGATTTCTAATCTCACTTCTTCCTCGATTTCCGTGTTGCGCTTGTTGCATAGATTGGTGTTGCGTTGTCTTTAGCTCAATATGTGCCTTAAAGCTTCTCATGTTCCTGGTGTTGATAATTGTATAGTGGACTCCCTTTCTCGTTTGCAGTGGGACCGATTCTTCGCTTTGGCGCCCGGAGCGGACAAGGTGGGCATGGATTTTCCGGTTTTGATGTGGAGTCTGGGCGAGCTGGAGTAGAGATCCTTTTGCAGCGTTCCCTGGTCCCTTCCGCGCGTCTCTTTTACGACAAGGTTTGGGGTGAATGGTCTGCGTTTTGGGATGAGGCTGCTACTTTGGAACGGAGTCTCAGTAGGGCTGAGGGCCTGTTGTGGCTGGTGGGCTATTGGTTTAGTAGTGGGGTATCGGTGGCTGGTCTGGATCGCAGGATGGCGGCGTTGGCCTTCCATTTTAAGGCAGGTGGGGAGCCTGATTTCACTAAGCACTTCATGGCGCGTCAGTCCCTACGGGGGGATATCGGAGAGGTGCATTTAGACGGGATTCTAGGAGGCCAGTTTCCTATACCTTATTTTTATATTTATTGGCGTTTTTGGAAAGGGCTTGTGTGTCCCGGGAGGAGTTCTTGTTGTTTAGGCTGGCTTTTGTTTTCGCATTCTTTGGTGCGCTCCGTCTTGGGGAACTTGTGAGCCCCAGCAAGGCCGTCCCCGGGGGCCTCCTGTTTGAGGACGTTTTGTTGATCAGTGGGGGTGTCCGGTTGGCCATTAGGAGGTCCAACATGGACCAGGAGGGCAAGGGCCGTTTTATTGTCTTGCAGGCTCTGCCTGGTTCTGCGGTGTGCCGAATGGGAGGCAGCTGGGTCTTGATCCCGCGCTGTTGAGGGTCTGTTGGCTTGGTTTTCGAGGTATGCGTAGGGATCGTGTGTCCTGGGAGGTGTCTCACCACGTTCAGATTCATGGAGTGCCTCGGATCCTGCTCCTGCATGTCGGTGGGAATGATTTATGTTCGGTTCCTATCAGGGTGCTGATAGCCAATAGACCTGCTTCAGCTTTGGGCCGTTTATCCGGGGACTGTGTTTGTTTGGTCCGAGATCGTTCTCCGTTTACGTTGGCGTGGGGCCAATTCATTGGCTGGTATTGAGCGGGCTCGTAAGCAGGTCAACAGGTCCGTTTTGCGTTTTGTGGCCTTTCGGGGCGGACTTGTGGTTAGGCATAGGGATTTGGAGGGTGATGTGACGGGGTTGTTCCGGGAGGACGGCGTTCATTTGTCCGATATTGGTTTAGATATTTGTCTGCTTGCCGTTCGGTCTGGTTTGGAGAGGGCCGAGGCTGTGTTGGGGAGCCAGTGAAGCGCAAGGGGATCGCGTTCCCTGGCTTTCCCCGGGTACCGTACTAGGTATGGTTACTTGTGGTCAGGCCCGGACTGGGACAAAAAATAGACCCGGGCATTTAAGCCTGAGCAGCCCATATTTATTTATTTATTTATTTATTGTTAAAGCCCACCCTTCATGTACCATCTTTGCATTTAATCATTCAGACAAATCATTAACACATTCATTAATGCAGTCTCACAAATCATTCAAGCAATTCATCCTCACATGAATTCATTAATTGTCATACACATTCACACAATTCATCCACACATTTATTCATTCTCATACGCATTCACACTACCCCCTCTCCCCATCTTATCTGCCCCTTCTCACTATGTTCCCCCTTTTCACTATGTAACCCCCTTCCCCACTTCTCAATATGTACCGCCTCTATCTATCCCCTCTCCCCCTTTCTCACTATCTAACCCCCCTCTGCCCTTTCTCACTGCACCCCCCTCCCTCACCCTACTTACCTTGTTGCCGGGGCAAGCAGCAACTGCGACCGCGCCTGTGGCAGGGCAGGATTGACTTAGGGGCTGATGGAGCTGCAGCTCCAGGCCCCCACCTTAAAATAGGCCCAGTCAGGACCGGACTGACTGGTCCTATATGGCCGCATTAACGCAGAGCCCCTTAAGCCCGCCGCAACTACCCCCTCCTAACTATCTACCCTCTCCCTCTTTGAAGTTCACTTACCTTTCAGGAGTCCTGCAGTGGGGGTGCAAGGCCTCTGCCTCCCAGCTCTGCCACTGTATGGAACAGTATAGAGTGATGGGAGTTATGATGTACTTTTAGAGCATAATTAGATCATGAAAAAGACATTGGAAATGGTACAGCATAACACCCATCACTCTCACACACTTACCAATCCACATGTATACCAATCCACACATATATACCAATCCACACACATATACCAATCCACACACATATATACCAATCCACACACATATATACCAATCCACACATATATATATATACCAATCCACACATATATACTAATCCACACATATACACCAATCCACACATATACCAATCCACACATATACCAATCCACACATATATACCAATCCACACATATACACCAATCCACACATATACACCAAACCACACATATACACCAAACCACACATATATACTAATCCACACATATACCACTCCACGCATATATACTAATCCACACATATATACTAATCCACACACATACCAATCCACTCTCACTTAATGCTTTCCTACCTTTCTTTTCTTCTTTCAGCTTCTTTTCCTCCTCTTCGCTCCTCTTCTTCAGTTCTTCTGTCTTCTCTGTCGTCTTCCGGGTTCAGAGGGCACGGACAGCGGTGGGCGCGGCTTCAGTGCTGCGCGCCGGGATCTGGCAACAAACCCCGGCGCACAGCAGCTGTTGCAGCGCGGATCACAAGGGAGCGGCATCGGAGGTCTGCTAAAGACCTCCGATACCGCTCCCTTGCGAGCCTGCTCCTCCAGCGGCGGACATTACTGTCCGTCTCTGGAGGGGTGCCGGGTGCCGCAAGTTGGCACCCCCTGATGAGCAGCACCCGGTGCGGACCACCCCCCACCGCCGCCCCCTGGAGTGTGGCGCCCTGTGCGGTCGCACACCCCAAAGGTCGGCCCTGCTCTAAGGGGCCGGGAAGCCCCCACCAGGGCCGGCCTGAGGGGTCTGCGGCCGCACAGGGTTTAAATTAAAACATCGGGGGTTTTTTTCAACTTTATTTAACATCCTCCATGTTAAATAAAGTTAAAAAAAACTTTATTTAACATGGAGGATGTTAAATAAAGTTAAAAAAAAACCCGATGTTTTAATTTAAACCCTGTGCGGCCGCAGACCCGTAAGGCCGGCCTTGGTGGGGACTTGCCGGCCCCTTAGAGTGGCGGACCCGGTCGCAGTTGCGGCGGGCTTAAGGGGCACATGCCCCTTATGCCCTGCGTTAATGCGGCCGTAGGTAGGGTAGGGGCCTGGAGCTGCAGCTCCATCAGCCCGTAAGTCAATGCGGCCCTGCTTGTGGTGCACAGAGGTGTAAGTGCAGGACACTCCAGGGGCATTCGCCCCTGTGAATCGTATGGTCGTGTGACAGCCGCGCTAGGGGACGCCGGCAGTTCCAGCAGGGATACAGGTGGAAAAGCCCGTACCAGCAGGTTACTTATTTGGTTATTAATCTGGTTATTAAGCAGGGGCTTATATTAATATATATTGGCAGCAGGGGCTAATATTAAAGAATGAAAAATAACTGCAGGTTCAGCTATTTTGAAATCATATTTCAATCATAGTCTTTACTTCAAAGAAATAAGTACATAAAAATGTCTAACGCATATATA